>NC_090929.1:1596349549-1596657175 GCF_040938575.1 Ambystoma mexicanum | reverse complement strand
AGGAGCTGGCCCTCTGCCCATCTAGGTTAACTAGCTAAGGGAAAAAATCACCCTTTCCAGGGGAGAAAACTGCTAACTCCTTACTTAAGTACAGTCTATCATCCCAAAGGATAAGATGCAGAGTTATAATGACGTGCCTAAAACCAAGAACAAACTTTGTGATTGCGGAAGGGACATCTCTAACTGTATCCAAGAAACAAATATATATATATATATATATATATATATATATATATATATACACGCCAGAACCTTTGGAACCTCGGTGAGTTATCACCTTCTTCATTAACTTGGTGACACCAGGGGCTGAAGGGAAAGGCCAAACCGAAAGGGAGGGACAATGATAAGAGTGAACCCATCAGTAGAACTGACGCGGAAACTCCTGAGGGGAGGAATAATGGAGGAAACCCCCCAACACTAACCCTCAAGGTCTTATACGACCATACCATCTGCCAGGAGACAGGAAACAATGAGCATAACAATACTTCCATTTAAAGAGTGCCACAAATATATGTTAAAACTTGTAAAATTACTTATTATTAGAAGTATCCTATATGTCCACTCCCAATTAGTGAGAGCATATTTATCTCATTCATAATTGAGAAACCGTGAGGGAGGTTGTTATCACCACCCTTCTAAAATGAGGGCAAGGGAAAAACTGACAGAGGAAGAGCACAAATAGGATCCTTGTTAACCCACAGCAACCCCCAGGGGTTTGAGATGGACATCATCTACGAAAAACCTAGGGAACACCAAAGGCATTACAGGAGATATCCTATGACTAGCAGGACTGCTGTCTGCACAATCCTTCCAAAGGAACAAAAAACACCATGCTCAAGCCCCTCGAGCAGAGGAGTAACTGTGCGCACTTCTTGATGCACCTTCTACCGGATAGGTAGACTCAGGAAAACATCCAAAGGAGCTGCTCCCTTCTCCTGAGGGGCAAGATCTTAATAAAGCCACCTGTTCAATAATAATTTGAGATGAAATCGCACAGGTAGGGGCTTAGGTCATCCTGTGGCAGTGAAGGTTTCCCATCGAAGCCGAGCAGGCAATCGCTCTTATAATCCAGTCCTTCATGATCCGCACATTTTCAAGTGCTAGTATTATAATCTGAACCTGGATTGTATAGTTCAACCTCTCAGAGGAATGCGTTGCCCTTGAGCCATCCCTTCTCACAAGAGGGGTAACTACGCCGCTCCGTAAGAGCAGAGGCGTCGTTGTTGCCGAGCAGGCAAACAGATCTCAATCAAGTAGCCCAGTACTTGCACATCAAATAGTGAACATAGAGGTTACATCCCTCTTTAGCCAGTGAGCAAACTGGGTTATACATGTCTTAAAAAACCCAGATACCCTCTTCCTTCGTAGGGTCCTACCCCTTATGTCCCCTAGGGCAAAGAAGGATACCCAGGACTGTGCAATCAATGTTGAGAGGGTTAGCTCACAAAACAAGAGGATGGCACTGTCTCCCAAGACCGCCCCCCTGATGAGGGAAGAAGGCTAAGGTTCTTAACGCCTCATGAAGGCAAGTAGAGTCCGCCAAATTAACTGACACAGAAACCAAGGACCATGCATTAGGGGAGATATATATTAAGAAAACAGGATATGAGGAACAGACCAGAACTGTGGGTACACCCCCTAACCTGCGAACTTAACCCCTTCAGGGGAGGAGAAACCTAAAGGAAAACGGACTGAGTTGTCCTGAACTTACCTAACGGAAAAAGAGAGAGAGAGGGGTAATTAAGCAGACATTTCTTTTCCCCCGTAAAGGGACATGAAATATAATTCTAGTACAGGATTGTGCCTGAATGATGGCTGGATAGGAAGGCCCAAGCCCCCTCTAGGTCATTTAACAACCTCCTCCACCAACCCCTGTCTTTTCTTTGAAGGATAAAGTGAGAAAACAAATAAAACAAACAAAATAGTTTGAACAAAGAGAAGCAGCAATGCTTCACACACAGCTTAACCATTGCTGTGTCAAAGAATACGCCAAGCAAGCGCACCACAAGCTGCTTACCCGAGCAGGGTATGGAAGTCAGCAGCACGCCAGGGAACAACCCTCGCATCCAAACTCAGGTGACACCTGAAGCCGAGCAGGCAGCGGCACTCAAAATAAATGTGCTGAAATTCTGACGCAAGATACCCAAAAATAGTGAGACACCTTGTAGTATTTTGCATTTCATTTCTAAAATGTAAAGGTGGTGCATGGCGCTCCCCTCATCTGCGCTTCAGTAAGCAAAGCTGTTGCCAGGGCGCGCATGGGGATTGAAATGGGAGACCCATATGTGGAAGCCTGCACCTTTCCCATAAGGATTACTTTAAAGGGAAAAACCCCTTTTATCTCATTTGGTATAAAGTGAACAATTTAGCATTCATAAGTCAGCAATTATGTATATAGCGCTACAAACCCACAGGTATCCAAGCGCTGCTCAACCCTACCCCTGGGTCAGGGCAGCGTATAAGAAAGGAAAATTCCCTTATGGATAAATTCAAAAATTTGACATTCATAATTCAGCATAAAAAGATTTAAATTTGTTTTTAAATCATGCCAAGGATGTTCCAGACCTTGGACTAGAACTCAGGTCTCCAGCATTCCAAGACCAAGCACTTACCATTTGAGACACTGGCTGTACTAGCTACAGAAGAAAAAAGCGCTACTCAGCCCTACCCCTTGGCTGTGCGTGCGAGGTCCGATCCAAAGCAAAGGCTTCAAAGACCCGCGCTGACAAGTCTCTCAAATAAAAGAAAACATAACTGGGCGCACTAGGCACCCCAACCCACGCGTGACAGGCCTGTAAGCAACAGCTTCTAAATGGGCCTCACGCGGAAAATAAACAAGATAAACAAAGGGTGTGCACGGGAGGTCTGAAGCCCAGGCTTCAAAGACCCAGCACAGCTGACATTCTGTACATAAATCACGCTGGACAGGCCTGAAGCTAAAGCTTTAGCTTCCACAAGGGCCCACGCGACTGCCCGCATTATCTCAGAAAGAAAGTAAAATAAACACACAGCTCGGCGCTGCCAGGCGCCCCAAACCCATAAAAGGAACCATACTGCAGGAAGAAGCACGGGCGCTCGTGGCCCATTAATTCTGTTAGACGCCACAAAGTAAGTGGCTCTTCAAATAACACAGCAAATAAATTTAAAATAAGGAAACACAATTTTCCAAAGTGAAAGCCGCAAGGCACACATATATACGCAACACCAATTAATATGGCAAACACTGACTAATATGTAAGACACAACTGAAAGGGGTGACTTAGCTCTGTGGTGTCAGCAGCAAAGAAAGAGGGGTTGGGGTTAGAGTAATGGATATATATAGAGGAGGGTCCCTGCTCATTGGTTCCCTGCCGGGCATGACCTGTCCTCAATGATGGTTTGGGGAGTTCCCCATGCATGGACATTGAACTCTTACTCTTATCTAGTTCTGTTGTTGAAACTTTTTGTTTGTAAAGTTTTTTCTTTGCTGCTGTGGTTTCAGAGTAAAGATGGAAATGCATAATATGAAGCCTCCTGTCATGCCATAGAATTATAAACTAAATATACATCATAATATTTTCACAACTTTGACATCTGGGAGGGGTTTGAACCGTCAACCTTATGGATACCATCCACATGCATTTACTGCCTGTGCGACAAAGTAATGCTGAGAACTGTGTGAAGATGGAAATCCATGTAATGCCAAATGGAGCAACAGCTCTTTTTGTTAGTAACGTGCCTACATCAAAGGACAAAACCTCGCAATTATATGCTAATACTTTGTAATGGGGGGGGGCGGTTAGATGAGTCGGATTAAAGGGGGGAAGTGAAGGAGGGAGAGGAAGGAGTGGGGTTGTCCCTCCTTTATGTTGTTGGCTGGCCTGGTTTTTTGTCTTGGCAATCTGGTCACCCTATACAGAACCAGTCCGAATCAGTGCTTACCAACATGTGGTGCCACAAGTTTACAACAGTGATACTCAAGGATACAAGACCTCAAGGGGGCCACAGGAAGTTCACAACGGGTACGGGGCCTTGGAACTCTTTTCAGCCCCCCTACAAATTGGGGAATGTACTGCTACATGTCTAGTCTCCCAGTCCCTGACAGACTAGTCCATTTTCAGTTTCCATGAACCCAATGCAATTCAGGAAGTAACTTGCTATGATTACAGATTTGATCCCCAACAATCCATGAAGTCGATTCGCTGATTTTAAATATTTCCATTACATTTATATTAAGCAATTAATGTCATTCTGCACTGCTTTTAAAAAAAATTTGAGCACGCCTTTCTTTCTTTCGTGCGCAGAAATGTTAGAAACCATCTCCTTTACTTTTCAACATGGAAGGTTTAGTTTTCAGCGTTCTGGTTGCCTGAACGTACACGCTCCCTAGATGGCTCCGTGTCACAACTCGGAATTCATGGCAGTCTAAACTATAGCTATAATGATACACTTTATACATAGAATATGTTTATATTTTGATGGGTACTGCCACACTTAGACCTGCTTGATCGATATGTCTGATATAAAATTTAGTGCAGTATTAATTCGAAATCATTGTTTCAATGTGCATTGCAGTATGGCTAATTTAATGTATTCTTTATCTTGGAACTCAAATGTACATTCAAAACAGACCATGTATTAGATTTCTTTGTTTGCTTTCATCAAAAAATAAAATGTTTATTAGGCTATCTTTCTGCACCCCATAAAGTGGTCCATCAAGTAGGGCTTCCGCTGCCCTGATCCGTTGTGTGTTATTTGTGGGACCTGGTTACAAGTCACACAATGCAGTGTCAGTTTTACGGAAAATGGCTCCATAGGTTAGAATGGCAAAAATGGACCTGGCTGGGTGAGATGTCCAGGTGGGTACGATGATGTGGTGAGGCTTAGAGTGGGCAGTGTTTGGGGCGGTCTTTGAAAATGATCTATATTAGGGTTAAATATCAGAATGTGCTTCTTTTTAATCTTTACACTCGGATTTAAGTGTTGACCATATAGCTCCTTACCACTTGGTCTCCACCTCTAGGAGCACTTTGACGCCACACTTTAGTACCTGAAGATTTAACATTGGGGACTTGCAAGGTGAAGTAAGGAGAGGGCTGCAGCGGTAGAAGATCCCCGGCCGGCCTGTCCATTCTGATTCAGATATCAGGGGTGTTCGTGAAACTTGCATATGCATGGTTCACTGCCACTACTTGTGTGCATTTATTGAATTACACTGCTGCCTCGCTCGGTAGGTGAACATGTACATTAATCTAGACACACTCATGTAAAGCATGAGGGTTACTATTTTGGGTGGAACAAACGCTGTGAGAACATTTTTCAGAACCCTCAGAGCATTGTTTGCTCTCCCGGATACGGCCTGCAATAGAGTAGATAAGGCTTAGCGGAAAGTCAAGCACATCTGACGCAGACACTAGAAAATCTCATCATGGTGTGCATTCGTGTGAGGCTAACGCACCCCAATCTGCATTATGGTTCTGGCCTATTCACAATAGCGTGCTAGTCTGCACAAAAGGTTGTTTCTCAAGCAACGTCATTTTTGTGAATCAACCCACACCCAGTCAGTAAGTGTTACCGAAATTCCATTTTCTGCCTGGTTTTGCGTGGTGGTAAACACTGCTACACAAAAGGATTTCGGCATGCTGTGATCACCGGTCGCTGTAATTGACATATCTGCTAATTACCACCACCTAGGGAGTCTTATGGGAATCCTAAATGGGGAATGTCGGCAATGTGTGCATGTATTGAGGACCTTTGCAGGCACTCTGTGATTACCGCATGCGGTAACAGTAAATGAATTGGGTGGTAATGCCCAAGGTAATACCTCCAAACTCATAATCATATGTCTTTGTGAAAATTGTGTCATTTGTAGCTGCCACTATCTGTGTATCATTCATGGGCAGATCAGACACAATGCAAGACCCCCCACCCCCCGTACAGCTGTACCCCTCCTTTGCATGCCTATGTATCCTACTGCCCCACCCCCAGTGTATAGCTGTTCTGTTGCATACCTCTGTAAAGCTCTCCGTTATGCATCTGTACTGGTGTGCACCTCTGTAAAGCACTCTGTTATGCATCTGTACTGGTGTGCACCTCTGTAAAGCGCTCTGTTATGCATCTGTACTGGTGTGCACCTCTGTAAAGCGCTCCGTTGTGTATCTGTGCTGGTGTGCACCTCTGTAAAGCGCTCCGTTGTGTATCTGTACTGGTGTGCACCTCTGTAAAGCGCTCCGTTGTGTATCTGTACTGGTGTGCACCTCTGTAAAGCGCTCCGTTGTGTATCTGTACTGGTGTGCACCTCTGTATGCGCTTCGTTGTGTATCTGTACTGGTGTATACCTCGGTAAAGCGCTCCGTTGTGTATCTGTACTGGTGTGCATTTCTGTAAAACGCTCCGTTGTGTATCTGTACTGGTGTGCACCTCGGTAAAGCGCTCCGTTGTGTATCTGTACTGGTGTGCACCTCTGTAAAGCGCTCCGTTGTGTATCTGTACTGGTGTGCACCTCTGTAAAGCGCTCCGTTGTGTATCTGTACTGGTGTGCATCTCTGTAAAACGCTCCGTTGTGTATCTGTGCTGGTGTGCACCTCTGTAAAGCGCTCCGTTGTGTATCTGTACGGGTGTGCACCTCTGTAAAGCGCTCCGTTGTGTATATGTGCTGGTGTGCATCTCTGTAAAGCGCTCCGTTGTGTATCTGTACTGGTGTGCATCTCTGTAAAACGCTCCGTTGTGTATCTGTGCTGGTGTGCACGTCTGTAAAGCGCTCCGTTGTGTATCTGTGCTGGTGTGCACCTCTGTAAAGCGCTCCGTTGTGTATCTGTACTGGTGTGCACCTCTGTAAAGCGCTCCGTTGTGTATCTGTACTGGTGTGCATCTCTGTAAAACGCTCCGTTGTGTATCTGTGCTGGTGTGCACCTCTGCAAAGCGCTCCGTTGTGTATCTGTACTGGTGTGCACCTCGGTAAAGTGCTCCGTTGTGTATCTGTACTGGTGTGCACCTCTGTAAGCGCTCCGTTGTGTATCTGTATTGTTCTATACCTCTGTAAAGAGCTCTGCTGCTTCTCGAAGCCAGGTCAGCGCTCAATAAATACAATAATAATAATAATAATAATCCCCCTTGAATTCTTGAGTCTCGTGCTAAGCCTCTGCTACGTGATTATTACCCTTAATCATGTTTTGTGCATTGCCTCCAATGAAGCACCCAGCATGTGTGTGTCACCTGTGAAGGCGCGTGCCTCAAGCTATGCCTGTACTGTGCCACTCAGCGGTGGCAGTCACACTTAAAGCCTTGCTTCTCCTAAACGCCTCTATCATTTTCTCCCCAGATGCGTGAGCTGAAGCATGACAATCTGGTAGCCTTCGTTGGCGTGTGCACTGAGCATCCGAACATCTGCATTGTCGTGCAATACTGCAAAAAGGGAAGCTTAAAGGTACGCGAGTGGGGGGTGGATGCCTGGTTTAATTCTGCAGAGAGGATGGCCGCTGCCTACTGCGCGTGCCAGAGCAGTCTTGCTGGAAGGATTCTACTGCTGGGTAAAAGACACTTGACGCATCACGTGACTGAGTCCTGAGCCACATAGCCTGTCTGATGCATGATTGAGTAATGATGGGCCAGTCAACCTATGGATGGTTGGTCAGAATAGCATCACTAGATTAAAGTTGACTCTAGAAAGTGTGCCCTAATAGCGTCACTGTTTTAAAGTTGAATCTAGAAAGTGTGCCCTAATAGCGTCACTGTGTTAAAGTTGAACTTAGTGTGCCCCAGTAGCGTCACTGTGTTAAAGTTGAATTTAGATAGTGTGCCCTAGTAGCGTCACTGTGTTAAAGTTGAACTTAGAAAGTGTGCCCTAGTAGCGTCACTGTGTTAAAGTTGAACTTAGAAAGCGTGCCTAATAGCGTCACTGTGTTAATGTTGAATCTACAAGGTGTGGCCCATTAGCGTCACTGTGTTAAAGTTGAACTTAGAAGTATGCCCTAATAGCGTCACTGTATCAGAGTTGAATTAAGATAGTATTCCCACCATTCACTGGGTGTGCCTGGTCGCACACTACTACGCTTACTCTCTCCTATACACCACCATTCAACTAGAACACAGCAGTACTATGACACATTCGGTAAAGCTGTTCTCATGCTAACATGACCCATCAAACTACCCACCATCATAATAAAACACAGCTACCTAGCACACACCGGCTATCTTAGGCGTCTCCTCAGGCCTAACGCAGCCAGAACTCAGTCTGGATGTCCACCCAACAGACTGAACACATTCAACTGATCTCCTCAGCACCACACCTACCGCTAAGAAGCAGCTATCATGCAACAACGCCACCAGCTGCACACATACCCGGTGCGTCCAAGCACTTTATGACTCTCTCTCTCTCAACTGACTTGAACTGTGGTTCCCAAGGGCGTTCAACCTACCAGCACTTTGAGATCATACCAATGATACATAAGGCGCTATACAAATGCAAAATAACATAACATAACAGAAGATCGCAGTGTGTGCAATGGGAAATACAGCACATTGCCACTTGTGTAGACATGGCTCTTTGACAGACTGCTTTCTTTCTGAGTCTGGATAAGTGATACTCCAATCACTGGCTTATGTGTGCTATGTGTGGGCAGAGCTTGTTGATGACAGAGGAGATGAGGGTGTTCAAAAGTGATCTGCTTTACCTATGGCTGGAAATCACTTTTATTAGACACCCTTTTTGGTAAATACTTTCTGAACACACTGTTGGGTCTGGGTCAACAATTAAGCAGCTGTTTCGTTTACATAAAACAAGTGTTGTCTTCTGCGTGATCAGTGCTTAATTTGTGGGGGTGTTTGAGCCCCAGCACTTATTGACTCACTTTAATTATGAAATGATGATAGTCAGTCCATCCATCAACCACAATGAGCAGGTGCAAGCTTTAGTGTAACCCCCAAATATGTTGACACTGTGGGGTGCAGCTACGGGTGGTGGCAGCAGTGGTGGGGATTTGCCCATCCGCAGTGTCACAGGACTGCTAGAAAATATTTGGGCCCTGGCATTTACTTTTTTAAAACAAAATTAAGCACTGTGTGTGATCCATTTTTAGATCCTGTTTTATGTGCTTAGGGTACATGCACCTCTGGATCCAAGGGCACTCCTTTATGTTTTGTCTGCCATGTAATCCCATTCATTTGTGCCACACTAGAAGTAGGGTAATAGCATGCACGCTCATATTCCTCTTTAGCTTTAAATTGTATAGATCCTGGTTACCACAAAGGTGCCCCACTAGACCTCCAATTGCTGTTATCACCAAGGTGCCCCTCTAGACTTCCATTTGCCTTTACCACCAAGTTGCCCCTCTAGACCTCCAATTGCTGTGACCACTAACGTGCCCCTCTATACTTCCAATTGCTGTTTCCAACAAGGTGCCCCTCTACATCTCCAATTGCTGTTACCACCAAGGTGCCCCTCTAAAACTCCAATTGCTGTTACCACCAAGGTGCCCCTCTATCGACCTCCATTTGCCTTTGCCACCAAGTCGCCCCTCTAGATCTCCAATTGCTGTTACTACCAAGGGACTGCACTAGACCTCTGATTTCTGATTCTACCAAGGTGCCCCTCTAGACATCCAATTGCTGTTACCACCAGGTTGCCCCTCTAGTCCTCCAATTGCTGTTAGAACTAAGGTGCCCCTCTAGACTTCCAATTGCTGTTGCCACCAAGGTTCCCCTCTACACCTCCAATTGCTGTTGCCACCAAGGTGCCCCTCTAGACCTCCAATTGATGACACCACCAAGGTACCCCTCTAGAACTCCAACTGCTGTTACTACCAAGGTGCCCCTCTAGACCTCCACTTGCTGTTACCACCAAGGTGCCCTCTAGACCTCCAATTGCTGTTACCAACAAGGTGCCGCTCTAGACCTCCAATAGCTGTTACCACCAGGATGCCCCTCTAGACCTTCAATTGCTGTTACCACCAAGGTGCCCCTCTAAACCTCCAATGGCTGTTACCACCAAGGTGCCCCTCTAAACCTCCAATTGCTGTAACCACCAAGGTGCCCCTCTGTCGACCTCCATTTGCCTTTGCCACCACGTCAACCCTCTAGATCTCCAATTGCTGTTACCACCAAGGGGCCCCTCTAGACCTCCAATTTCTGATTCTACCAAGGTGCCCCTCTAGACATCCAATTGCTGTTACCACCAGGTTGCCCCTCGAGTCCTCCAATTGCTGTTAGCACCAAGGTGCCCCTCTAGACTTCCAATTGCTGTTGCCACCAAGGTGCCCCTCTAGACCTCCAATTGATACCACCAAGGTGCCCCTCTAGAACTCCAATTGCTGTTAGTACCAGGATGCCCCTCTAGACCTCCACTTGGTGTTACCACCAAGGTGCCCTTTAGACCTCCAATTGCTGTTACCAACAGGGTGCCGCTCTAGACCTCCAATAGCTGTTACCACCAGGATGCCACTCTAGACCCCCAATTGCTGTTACCACCAGAGTGCCCCTCTAGACCTTCAAGTGTTGTTACCACCAAGGTGCTCCTCTAGACCTCCATTTGCTGTTACCAGCAAGGTGCCCCTCTACACCTCCAATTGCTGTTACCACCAAGGTGCCCCTCTACACCTCCAATTGCTGTCACTACCAGGGTGCCCCTCTAGACATTCAATTGCTGTTAGCGCCAGGTTGCCCCTATAGACCTCCAATTGCTGTTAGCACCAAGGTTCCCCTCTAGATCTCAAATTGCTGTTACCACCAAGGTGCCCCTCTAGACCTCTGATTTCTGTTATCACCAGGGTGCCCCTCTAGACCTCCAATTGCTGTTACCACCAAGGTGCCCCTCTAGACCTCCAATTGGTGGTATCACCAAGGTGCCCCTCTAGAACTCCAATTGCTGTTGTCACCAAGGTGCCCCTCTAGACCTCCAATTGCTTTTGCCACCAAGGTGCCCTTCTAGACCTCAAATTACTCTTACTACCAAGGTGACGTCTATACCTCCAATTGCTGTTGCCACCAAGGTGCCCCTCTAGACCTCCAATTGATGATACCACCAAGGTGCCCCTCTAGAATTCCAATTGCTGTTACTACCAGGGTGCCCCTCTAGACATCCAATTGCTGTTACCACCAGGTTGCCCCTCTAGTCCTCCAATTGCTGTTAGCACCAAGGTGCCCCTCTAGACTTCCAATTGCTGTTGCCACCAAGGTTCCCCTCTACACCTCCAATTGCTGTTGCCACCAAGGTGCCCCTCTAGACCTCCAATTGATGACACCACCAAGGTACCCCTCTAGAACTCCAACTGCTGTTACTACCAAGGTGCCCCTCTAGACCTCCACTTGCTGTTACCACCAAGGTGCCCTCTAGACCTCCAATTGCTGTTACCAACAAGGTGCCGCTCTAGACCTCCAATAGCTGTTACCACCAGGATGCCCCTCTAGACCTTCAATTGCTGTTACCACCAAGGTGCCCCTCTAAACCTCCAATTGCTGTTACCACCAAGGTGCCCCTCTAAACCTCCAATTGCTGTAACCACCAAGGAGCCCCTCTGTCGACCTCCATTTGCCTTTGCCACCACGTCACCCCTCTAGATCTCCAATTGCTGTTACCACCAAGGGGCCCCTCTAGACCTCCAATTTCTAATTCTACCAAGGTGCCCCTCTAGACATCCAATTGCTGTTGCCACCAGGTTGCCCCTCGAGTCCTCCAATTGCTGTTAGCACCAAGGTGCCCCTCTAGACTTCCAATTGCTGTTGCCACCAAGGTGCCCCTCTAGACCTCCAATTGATACCACCAAAGTGCCCCTCTAGAACTCCAATTGCTGTTAGTACCAGGATGCCCCTCTAGACCTCCACTTGGTGTTACCACCAAGGTGCCCTCTAGACCTCCAATTGCTGTTACCAACAGGGTGCCGCTCTAGACCTCCAATAGCTGTTACCACCAGGATGCCCCTCTAGACCTCCAATTGCTGTTACCACCAGGGTGCCGCTCTAGACCCCCAATTGCCATTACCACCAGAGTGCCCCTCTAGACCTTCAAGTGTTGTTACCACCAAGGTGCTCCTCTAGACCTCCATTTGCTGTTACCAGCAAGGTGCCCCTCTACACCTCCAATTGCAGTTACCACCAAGGTGCCCCTCTACACCTCCAATTGCTGTTACTACCAGGGTGCCCCTCTAGACATTCAATTGCTGTTAGCGCCAGGTTGCCCCTATAGACCTCCAATTGCTGTTAGCAACAAGGTTCCCCTCTAGATCTCAAAATGCTGTTACCACCAAGGTGCCCCTCTAGACCTCTGATTTCTGTTATCACCAGGGTGCCCCTCTAGACCTCCAATTGCTGTTACCACCAAGGTGCCCCTCTAGACCTCCAATTGGTGGTATCAGCAAGGTGCCCCTCTAGAACTCCAATTGCTGTTATCACCAAGGTGCCCCTCTAGACCTCCAATTGCTTTTGCCACCAAGGTGCCCTTCTAGACCTGAAATTACTCTTACTACCAAGGTGACGTCTATACCTCCAATTGCTGTTGCCACCAAGGTGCCCCTCTAGACCTCCAATTGATTATACCACCAAGGTGCCCCTCTAGAATTCCAATTGCTGTTACTACCAGGGTGCCCCTCTAGACCTCCACTTGCTGTTACCACCAAGGTGCCCTCTAGAACACCAATTGCTGTTACCAACAGGGTGCCACTCTAGACCTCCAATATTTGTTACCACCAGGATGCCCCTCTAGACCTTCAATTGCTGTTACCACCAAGGTGCCCCTCTACACCTCCAATTGCTGTTACCACCAGGGTGACCCTCTAGACATTCAATTGTTGTTAGCGCCATGTTGCCCCTATAGACCGCCAACTGCTGTTAGCACCAAGGTTCCCCTCTAGATCACCAATTGCTGTTACCACCAAGGTGCCCCTCTAGACCTCTGATTCCTGTTATCACCAGGGTGCCCCTCTAGACCTCCAATTGCTGTTACCACCAAGGTGCCCCTCTAGACCTCCAATTGGTGGTATCACCAAGGTGCCCCTCTAGAACTCCAATTGCTGTTATCACCAAGGTGCCCCTCTAGACCTCCAATTGCTTTTGCCACCAAGGTGCCCTTCTAGACCTCAAATTACTCTTACTACCAAGGTGACGTCTATACCTCCAATTGCTGTTGCCACCAAGGTGCCCCTCTAGACCTCCAATTGATGATACCACCAAGGTGCCCCTCTAGAATTCCAATTGCTGTTACTACCAGGGTGCCCCTCTAGACATCCAATTGCTGTTACCACCAGGTTGCCCCTCTAGTCCTCCAATTGCTGTTAGCACCAAGGTGCCCCTCTAGACTTCCAATTGCTGTTGCCACCAAGGTCCCCCTCTACTCCTCCAATTGCTGTTGCCACCAAGGTGCCCCTCTAGACCTCCAATTGATGACACCACCAAGGTGCCCCTCTAGAATTCCAATTGCTGTTACTACCAGGGTGCCCCTCTAGACATCCAATTGCTGTTACCACCTGGTTGCCCCTCTAGTCCTCCAATTGCTGTTAGCACCAAGGTGCCCCTCTAGACTTCCAATTGCTGTTGCCACCAAGGTTCCCCTCTACACCTCCAATTGCTGTTGCCACCAAGGTGCCCCTCTAGACCTCCAATTGATGACACCACCAAGGTACCCCTCTAGAACTCCAATTGCTGTTACTACCAAGGTGCCCCTCTAGACCTCCACTTGCTGTTACCACCAAGGTACCCTCTAGACCTCCAATTGCTGTTACCAACAAGGTGCCGCTCTAGACCTCCAATAGCTGTTACCACCAGGATGCCCCTGTAGACCTTCAATTGCTGTTACCACCAAGGTGCCCCTCTAAACCTCCAATTGCTGTTACCACCAAGGTGCCCCTCTAAACCTCCAATTGCTGTAACCACCAAGGAGCCCCTCTGTCGACCTCCATTTGCCTTTGCCACCAGGTCACCCCTCTAGATCTCCAATTGCTGTTACCACCAAGGGGCCCCTCTAGACCTCCAATTTCTGATTCTACCAAGGTGCCCCTCTAGACATCCAATTGCTGTTGCCACCAGGTTGCCCCTCGAGTCCTCCAATTGCTGTTAGCACCAAGGTGCCCCTCTAGACTTCCAATTGCTGTTGCCACCAAGGTGCCCCTCTAGACCTCCAATTGATACCACCAAAGTGCCCCTCTAGAACTCCAATTGCTGTTACTACCAGGATGCCCCTCTAGACCTCCACTTGGTGTTACCACCAAGGTGCCCTCTAGACCTCCAATTGCTGTTACCAACAGGGTGCCGCTCTAGACCTCCAATAGCTGTTACCACCAGGATGCCCCTCTAGACCTCCAATTGCTGTTGCCACCAAGGTGCCCCTCTAGACCTCCAATTGATGACACCACCAAGGTACCCCTCTAGAACTCCACTTGCTGTTACTACCAAGGTGCCCCTCTAGACCTCCACTTGCTGTTACCACCAAGGTACCCTCTAGACCTCCAATTGCTGTTACCAACAAGGTGCCGCTCTAGACCTCCAATAGCTGTTACCACCAGGATGCCCCTGTAGACCTTCAATTGCTGTTACCACCAAGGTGCCCCTCTAAACCTCCAATTGCTGTTACCACCAAGGTGCCCCTCTAAACCTCCAATTGCTGTAACCACCAAGGAGCCCCTCTGTCGACCTCCATTTGCCTTTGCCACCACGTCACCCCTCTAGATCTCCAATTGCTGTTACCACCAAGGGGCCCCTCTAGACCTCCAATTTCTGATTCTACCAAGGTGCCCCTCTAGACATCCAATTGCTGTTGCCACCAGGTTGCCCCTCGAGTCCTCCAATTGCTGTTAGCACCAAGGTGCCCCTCTAGACTTCCAATTGCTGTTGCCACCAAGGTGCCCCTCTAGACCTCCAATTGATACCACCAAAGTGCCCCTCTAGAACTCCAATTGCTGTTACTACCAGGATGCCCCTCTAGACCTCCACTTGGTGTTACCACCAAGGTGCCCTCTAGACCTCCAATTGCTGTTACCAACAGGGTGCCGCTCTAGACCTCCAATAGCTGTTACCACCAGTGTGCCGCTCTAGACCCCCAATTGCTGTTACCACCAGAGTGCCCCTCTAGACCTTCAAGTGTTGTTACCACCAAGGTCCTCCTCTAGACCTCCATTTGCTGTTACCAGCAAGGTGCCCCTCTACACCTCCAATTGCTGTTACCACCAAGGTGCCCCTCTACACCTCCAATTGCTGTTACTACCAGGGTGCCCCTCTAGACATTCAATTGCTGTTAGCGCCAGGTTGCCCCTATAGACCTCCAATTGCTGTTAGCACCAAGGTTCCCCTCTAGATCTCAAATTGCTGTTACCACCAAGGTGCCCCTCTAGACCTCTGATTTCTGTTATCACCAGGGTGCCCCTCTAGACCTCCACTTGCTGTTACCACCAAGGTGCCCTCTAGAACACCAATTGCTGTTACCAACAGGGTGCCACTCTAGACCTCCAATATTTGTTACCACCAGGATGCCCCTCTAGACCTTCAATTGCTGTTACCACCAAGGTGCCCCTCTACACCTCCAATTGCTGTTACCACCAGGGTGACCCTCTAGACATTCAATTGTTGTTAGCGCCAGGTTGCCCCTATAGACCGCCAATTGCTGTTAGCCCCAAGGTTCCCCTCTAGATCACCAATTGCTGTTACCACCAAGGTGCCCCTCTAGACTTCTGATTTCTGTTATCACCAGGGTGCCCCTCTAGACCTCCAATTGCTGTTACCACCAATGTGCCCCTCTAGACCTCCAATTGGTGGTATCACCAAGGTGCCCCTCTAGAACTCCAATTGCTGTTATCACCAAGGTGCCCCTCTAGACCTCCAATTGCTTTTGCAACCAAGGTGCCCTTCTAGACCTCAAATTACTCTTACTACCAAGGTGACGTCTATACCTCCAATTGCTGTTGCCACCAAGGTGCCCCTCTAGACCTCCAATTGATGATACCACCAAGGTGCCCCTCTAGAACTCCAATTGCTGTTACTACCAGGTTGCCCCTCTAGACCTCCACTTGCTGTTACCACCAAGGTGCCCTTTAGACCTCCAATTACTGTTACCAACAGGGTGCGCTCTAGACCTCCAATATCTGTTACCACCAGGATGCCCCTCTAGACCTTCAATTGCTGTTACCACCAAGGTGCCCCTCTACACCTCCAATTGCTGTTACCACTAGGTTGCCCCTCTAGTCCTCCAATTGCTGTTAGCACCAAGGTGCCCCTCTAGACTTCCAATTGCTGTTGCCACCAAGGTTCCCCTCTACACCTCCAATTGCTATTGCCACCAAGGTGCCCCTCTAGACCTACAATTGATGACACCACCAAGGTACCCCTCTAGAACTTCAATTGCTGTTACTACCAAGGTGCCCCTCTAGACCTCCACTTGCTGTTACCACCAAGGTGCCCTCTAGACCTCCAATTGCTGTTACCACCAAGGTGCCCCTCTAAACCTCCAATTGCTGTAACCACCAAGGTGCCCCTCTGTCGACCTCCATTTGCCTTTGCCACCACGTCACCCCTCTAGATCTCCAATTGCTGTTACCACCAAGGGGCCCCTCTAGACCTCCAATTTCTGATTCTACCAAGGTGCCCCTCTAGACATCCAATTGCTGTTGCCACCAGGTTTCCCCTCGAGTCCTCCAATTGCTGTTAGCACCAAGGTGCCCCTCTAGACTTCCAATTGCTGTTGCCACCAAGGTGCCCCTCTAGACCTCCAATTGATACCACCAAGGTGCCCCTCTAGAACTCCAATTGCTGTTACTACCAGGATGCCCCTCTAGACCTCCACTTGGTGTTACCACCAAGGTGCCCTCTAGACCCCCAATTGCTGTTACCAACAGGGTGCCGCTCTAGACCTCCAATAGCTGTTACCACCAGGGTGCCCCTCTAGACCTCCAATTGCTGTTACCACCAGGGTGCCGCTCTAGACTCCCAATTGCTGTTACCACCAAAGTGCCCCTCTAGACCTGCAAGTGTTGTTACCCCCAAGGTGCTCCTCTAGACCTCCATTGCTGTTACCAGCAAGGTGCCCCTCTACACCTCCAATTGCTGTTACTACCAGGGTGCCCCTCTAGACATTCAATTGCTGTTAGCGCCAGGTTGCCCCTATAGACCTCCAATTGCTGTTAGCACCAAGGTTCCCCTCTAGATCTCAAATTGCTGTTACCACCAAGGTGCCCCTCTAGACCTCTGATTTCTGTTATCACCAGGGTGCCCCTCTAGACCTCCAATTGCTGTTACCACCAAGGTGCCCCTCTAGACGTCCAATTGGTGGTATCACCAAGGTGCCCCTCTAGGACTCCAATTGCAGTTATCACCAAGGTGCCCCTCTAGACCTCCAATTGCTTTTGCCACCAAGGTGCCCTTCTAGACCTCAAATTACTCTTACTACCAAGGTGACGTCTATACCTCCAATTGCTGTTGCCACCAAGGTGCCCCTCTAGACCTCCAATTGATGATACCACCAAGGTGCCCCTCTAGAACTCCAATTGCTGTTACTACCAGGTTGCCCCTCTAGACCTCCACTTGCTGTTACCACCAAGGTGCCCTTTAGACCTCCAATTACTGTTACCAACAGGGTGCGCTCTAGACCTCCAATATCTGTTACCACCAGGATGCCCCTCTAGACCTTCAATTGCTGTTACCACCAAGGTGCCCCTCTACACCTCCAATTGCTGTTACCACTAGGTTGCCCCTCTAGTCCTCCAATTGCTGTTAGCACCAAGGTGCCCCTCTAGACTTCCAATTGCTGTTGCCACCAAGGTTCCCCTCTACACCTCCAATTGCTATTGCCACCAAGGTGCCCCTCTAGACCTACAATTGATGACACCACCAAGGTACCCCTCTAGAACTCCAATTGCTGTTACTACCAAGGTGCCCCTCTAGACCTCCACTTGCTGTTACCACCAAGGTGCCCTCTAGACCTCCAATTGCTGTTACCACCAAGGTGCCCCTCTAAACCTCCAATTGCTGTAACCACCAAGGTGCCCCTCTGTCGACCTCCATTTGCCTTTGCCACCACGTCACCCCTCTAGATCTCCAATTGCTGTTACCACCAAGGGGCCCCTCTAGACATCCAATTGCTGTTGCCACCAGGTTGCCCCTCGAGTCCTCCAATTGCTGTTAGCACCAAGGTGCCCCTCTAGACGTCCAATTGCTGTTGCCACCAAGGTGCCCCTCTAGACCTCCAATTGATACCACCAAGGTGCCCCTCTAGAACTCCAATTGCTGTTACTACCAGGATGCCCCTCTAGACCTCCACTTGGTGTTACCACCAAGGTGCCCTCTAGACCTCCAATTGCTGTTACCAACAGGGTGCCGCTCTAGACCTCCAATAGCTGTTACCACCAGGGTGCCCCTCTAGACCTCCAATTGCTGTTACCACCAGGGTGCCGCTCTAGACCCCCAATTGCTGTTACCACCAAAGTGCCCCTCTAGACCTGCAAGTGTTGTTACCACCAAGGTGCTCCTCTAGACCTCCATTGCTGTTACCAGCAAGGTGCCCCTCTACACCTCCAATTGCTGTTACCACCAAGGTGCCCCTCTACACCTCCAATTGCTGTTACTACCAGGGGGCCCCTCTAGACATTCAATTGCTGTTAGCGCCAGGTTGCCCCTATAGACCTCCAATTGCTGTTAGCACCAAGGTTCCCCTCTAGATCTCAAATTGCTGTTACCACCAAGGTGCCCCTCTAGACCTCTGATTTCTGTTATCACCAGGGTGCCCCTCTAGACCTCCAATTGCTGTTACCACCAAGGTGCCCCTCTAGACGTCCAATTGGTGGTATCACCAAGGTGCCCCTCTAGGACTCCAATTGCAGTTATCACCAAGGTGCCCCTCTAGACCTCCAATTGCTTTTGCCACCAAGGTGCCCTTCTAGACCTCAAATTACTCTTACTACCAAGGTGACGTCTATACCTCCAATTGCTGTTGCCACCAAGGTGCCCCTCTAGACCTCCAATTGATGATACCACCAAGGTGCCCCTCTAGAATTCCAATTGCTGTTACTACCAGGGTGCCCCTCTAGACCTCCACTTGCCGTGACCACCAAGGTGCCCTCTAGAACACCAATTGCTGTTACCAACAGGGTGCCACTCTAGACCTCCAATATTTGTTACCACCAGGATGCCCCTCTAGACCTTCAATTGCTGTTACCACCAAGGTGCCCCTCTACACCTCCAATTGCTGTTACCACCAGGGTGACCCTCTAGACATTCAATTGCTGTTAGCGCCAGGTTGCCCCTATAGACCTCCAATTGCTGTTAGCACCAAGGTTCCCCTCTAGATCACCAATTGCTGTTACCACCAAGGTGCCCCTCTAGACCTCTGATTTCTGTTATCACCAGGGTGCCCCTCTAGACCTCAAATTGCTGTTACCACCAAGGTGCCCCTCTAGACGTCCAATTGGTGGTATCACCAAGGTGTCCCTCTAGAACTCCAATTGCTGTTATCACCAAGGTGCCCCTCTAGACCTCCAATTGCTTTTGCCACCAAGGTGCCCTTCTAGACCTCAAATTCCTCTTACTACCAAGGTGACGTCTATACCTCCAATTGCTGTTGCCACCAAGGTGCCCCTCTAGACCTCCAATTGATGATACCACCAGTGTGCCCCTCTAGAACTCCAATTGCAGTTACTACCAGGGTGCCCCTCTAGACCTCCACTTGCTGTTACCACCAAGGTGCCCTCTAGACCTCCAATTACTGTTACCAACAGGGTGCCGCTCTAGACCTCCAATATCTGTTACCACCAGGATGCCCCTCTAGACCTTCAATTGCTGTTACCACCAAGGTGCCCCTCTACACCTCCAATTGCTGTTACCACCAGGTTGCCCCTCTAGTCCTTCAATTGCTGTTAGCACCAAGGTGCCCCTCTACACCTCCAATTGCTGTTACCACCAGGTTGCCCCTCTAGTCCTCCAATTGCTGTTACCACAAAGGTGCCCTTTAGACCTCCAATTACTGTTACCAACAGGGTGCCGCTCTAGACCTCCAATATCTGTTACCACCAAGATGCCCCTCTAGACCTTCAATTGCTGTTGCCACCAAGGTTCCCCTCTAGACCTCCAATTGATGACACCACCAAGGTACCCCTCTAGAACTCCAATTGCTGTTACTACCAAGGTGCCCCTCTAGACCTTCAATTGCTGTTACCACCAAGGTGCCCCTCTAAACCTCCAATTGCTGTTACCACCAAGGTGCCCCTCTAAACCTCCAATTGCTGTTACCACCAAGGTGCCCCTCTGTCGACCTCCATTTGCCTTTGCCACCCCGTCGCCCCTCTAGATCTCCAATTGCTGTTACCACCAAGGGGCCCCTCTAGACCTCCAATTTCTGATTTTACCAAGGTGCCCCTCTAGACATCCAATTGCTGTTGCCACCAGGTTGCCCCTCCAGTCCTCCAATTGCTGTTAGCACCAAGGTGCCCCTCTAGACTTCCAATTGCTGTTGCCACCAAGGTGCCCCTCTAGACCTCCAATTGATACCACCAAGGTGCCCCTCTAGAACTCCAATTGCTGTTACTACCAGGGTGCCCCTCTAGACCTCCACTTGGTGTTACCACCAAGGTGCCCTCTAGACCTCCAATTGCTGTTACCAACAGGGTGCCGCTCTAGACCTCCAATAGCTGTTACCAACAGGATGCCCCTCTAGACCTCCAATTGCTGTTACCACCAGGGTGCCGCTCTAGACCCGCAATTGCTGTTAGCGCCAGGTTGCCCCTATAGACCTCCAATTGCTGCTAGCACCAAGGTCACCTCTAGATCTCCAATTGCTGTTACCACCAAGGTGCCCCTCTAGACCTCTGATTTCTGTTATCACCAGGGTGCCCCTCTAGACCTCCAATTGCTGTTACCACCAAGATGCCCTCTAGACCTCCAATTGCTGTTACCAACAGGGTGCCGCTCTAGACCTCCAATATCTGTTAACACCAGGATGCCCCTCTAGACCTTCAATTGCTGTTACCACCAAGGTGCCCCTCTACACCTCCAATTGCTGTTACCACCAGTGTGCCGCTCTAGACCCCAATTGCTGTTACCACCAGGGTGCCCCTCTAGACCTTCAATTGTTGTTACCACCAAGGTGCTCCTCTAGACCTCCATTTGCAGTTACCACCAAGGTGCCCCTCTACATCTCCAATTGCTGTTACAACCAGGGTGCCCCTCTAGACATTCAATTGCTGTTAGCGCCAGGTTGCCCCTATAGACCTCCAATTGCTGTTAGCACCAAGGTTCCCCTCTAGATCTCCAATTGGTGGTATCACCAAGGTGCCCCTCTAGAACTCCAATTGCTGTTATCACCAAGGTGCCCCTCTAGACCTCTGATTTCTGTTATCACCAGGGTGCCCCTCTAGACCTCCAATTGCTGTTACCACCAAGGTGCCCTCTAGACCTCCAATTGCTGTTACCAACAGGGTGACGCTCTAGACCTCCAATATCTGTTAACACCAGGATGCCCCTCTAGACCTTCAATTGCTGTTACCACCAAGATGCCCCTCTACACCTCCAATTGCTGTTACCACCAGTGTGCCGCTCTAGACCCCAATTGCTGTTACCACCAGGGTGCCCCTCTAGACCTTCAATTGTTGTTACCACCAAGGTGCTCCTCTAGACCTCCATTTGCATTTACCACCAAGGTGCCCCTCTACATCTCCAATTGCTGTTACTACCAGGGTGCCCCTCTAGACATTCAATTGCTGTTAGCGCCAGGTTGCCCCTATAGACCTCCAATTGCTGTTAGCACCAAGGTTCCCCTCTAGATCTCAAATTGCTGTTACCAACAAGGTGCCCCTCTAGACCTCTGATTTCTGTTATCACCAGGGTGCCCCTCTAGACCTCCAATTGCTGTTACCACCAAGGTGCCCTTCTAGACCTCCAATTGGTGGTATCACCAAGGTGCCCCTCTAGAACTCCAATTGCTGTTATCACCAAGGTGACGTCTATACCTCCAATTGCTGTTGCCACCAAGGTGCCCCTCTAGACCTCCAATTGATGATACCACCAAGGTGCCCCTCTAGAATTCCAATTGCTGTTACTACCAGGGTGCCCCTCTAGACCTCCACTTGCTGTTGCCACCAAGGTGCCCTCTAGAACACCAATTGCTGTTACCAACAGGGTGCCACTCTAGACCTCCAATATTTGTTACCACCAGGATGCCCCTCTAGACCTTCAATTGCTGTTACCACCAAGGTGCCCCTCTACACCTCCAATTGCTGTGACCACCAGGGTGACCCCCTAGACATTCAATTGCTGTTAGCGCCAGGTTGCCCCTATAGACCTCCAATTGCTGTTAGCACCAAGGTTCCCCTCTAGATCACCAATTGCTGTTACCACCAAGGTGCCCCTCTAGACCTCTGATTTCTGTTATCACCAGGGTGCCCCTCTAGACCTCCAATTGCTGTTACCACCAAGGTGCCCCTCTAGACCTCCAATTGGTGGTATCACCAATGTGCCCCTCTAGAACTCCAATTACTGTTATCACCAAGGTGCCCCTCTAGACCTCCAATTGCTTTTGCCACGAAGGTGCCCTTCTAGACCTCAAATTACTCTTACTACCAAGGTGACGTCTATACCTCCAATTGCTGTTGCCACCAAGGTGCCCCTCTAGACCTCCAATTGATGATACCACCAAGGTGCCCCTCTAGAACTCCAATTGCTGTTACTACCAGGGTGCCCCTCTAGACCTCCACTTGCTGTTACCACCAAGGTGCCCTTTAGACCTCCAATTACTGTTACCAACAGGGTGCCGCTCTAGACCTCCAATATCTGTTACCACCAGGATGCCCCTCTACACCTCCAATTGCTGTTACCACCAGGTTGCCCCTCTAGTCCTCCAATTGCTGTTAGCACCAAGGTGCCCCTCTAGACTTCCAATTGCTGTTGCCACCAAGGTTCCCCTCTACACCTCCAATTGCTATTGCCACCAAGGTGCACCTCTAGACCTCCAATTGATGACACCACCAAGGTACCCCTCTAGAACTCCAATTGCTGTTACTACCAAGGTGCCCCTCTAGACCCCCACTTGCTGTTACCACCAAGGTGCCCTCTAGACCTCCAATTGCTGTTACCAACAAGGTGCCGCTCTAGACCTCCAATAGCTGTTACCACCAGGATGCCCCTCTAGACCTTCAATTGCTGTTACCACCAAGGTGCCCCTCTAAACCTCCAATTGCTGTTACCACCAAGGTGCCCCTCTAAACCTCCAATTGCTGTAACCACCAAGGTGCCCCTCTGTCGACCTCCATTTGCCTTTGCCACCACGTCACCCCTCTAGATCTCCAATTGTTGTTACCACCAAGGGGCCCCTCTAGACCTCCAATTTCTGATTCTACCAAGGTGCCCCTCTAGACATCCAATTGCTGTTGCCACCAGGTTGCCCCTCAAGTCCTCCAATTGCTGTTAGCACCAAGGTGCCCCTCTAGACTTCCAATTGCTGTTGCCACCAAGGTGCCCCTCTAGACCTCCAATTGATACCACCAAGGTGCCCCTCTAGAACTCCAATTGCTGTTACTACCAGGATACCCCTCTAGACCTCCACTTGGTGTTACCACCAAGGTGCCCCTCTAGACCTCCAATTGCTGTTACCACCAGGGTGCCGCTCTAGACCCCCAATTGCTGTTACCACCAGAGTGCCCCTCTAGACCTTCAAGTGTTGTTACCACCAAGGTGCTCCTCTAGACCTCCATTTGCTGTTACCAGCAAGGTGCCCCTCTACACCTCCAATTGCTGTTACCACCAAGGTGCCCCTCTACACCTCCAATTGCTGTTACTACCAGGGTGCCCCTCTAGACATTCAATTGCTTTTAGCGCCAGGTTGCCCCTATAGACCTCCAATTGCTGTTAGCACCAAGGTTCCCCTCTAGATCTCAAATTGCTGTTACCACCAAGGTGCCCCTCTAGACCTCTGATTTCTGTTATCACCAGGGTGCCCCTCTAGACCTCCAATTGCTGTTACCACCAAGGTGCCCCTCTAGACCTCCAATTGGTGGTATCACTGAGGTGCCCCTCTAGAACTCCAATTGCTGTTATCACCAAGGTGCCCCTCTAGACCTCCAATTGCTTTTGCCACCAAGGTGCCCTTCTAGACCTCAAATTACTCTTACTACCAAGGTGACGTCTATACCTCCAATTGCCGTTGCCACCAAGGTACCCCTCTAGACCTCCAATTGATGATACCACCAAGGTGCCCCTCTAGAATTCCAATTGCTGTTACTACCAGGGTGCCCCTCTAGACCTCCACTTGCCGTGACCACCAAGGTGCCCTCTAGAACACCAATTGCTGTTACCAACAGGGGGCCACTCTAGACCTCCAATATTTGTTACCACCAGGATGCCCCTCTAGACCTTCAATTGCTGTTACCACCAAGGTGCCCCTCTACACCTCCAATTGCTGTTACCACCAGGGTGACCCTCTAGACATTCAATTGCTGTTAGCGCCAGGTTGCCCCTATAGACCTCCAATTGCTGTTAGCACCAAGGTTCCCCTCTAGATCACCAATTGCTGTTACCACCAAGGTGCCCCTCTAGACCTCTGATTTCTGTGATCACCAGGGTGCCCCTCTAGACCTCCAATTGCTGTTACCACCAAGGTGCCCCTCTAGACCTCCAATTGGTGGTATCACCAAGGTGCCCCTCTAGACCTCCAATTGCTGTTATCACCAAGGTTCCCCTCTACACCTCCAATTGCTATTGCCACCAAGGTGCACCTCTAGACCTCCAATTGATGACACCACCAAGGTACCCCTCTAGAACTCCAATTGCTGTTACTACCAAGGTGCCCCTCTAGACCCCCACTTGCTGTTACCACCAAGGTGCCCCTCTAGACTTCCAATTGCTGTTGCCACCAAGGTGCCCCTCTAGACCTCCAATTGATACCACCAAGGTGCCCCTCTAGAACTCCAATTGCTGTTATCACCAAGGTGCCCCTCTAGACCTCCAATTGCTTTTGCCACCAAGGTGCCCTTCTAGACCTCAAATTACTCTTACTACCAAGGTGACGTCTATACCTCCAATTGCCGTTGCCACCAAGGTGCCCCTCTAGACCTCCAATTGATGATACCACCAAGGTGCCCCTCTAGAATTCCAATTGCTGTTACTACCAGGGTGCCCCTCTAGACCTCCACTTGCCGTGACCACCAAGGTGCCCTCTAGAACACCAATTGCTGTTACCAACAGGGGGCCACTCTAGACCTCCAATATTTGTTACCACCAGGATGCCCCTCTAGACCTTCAATTGCTGTTACCACCAAGGTGCCCCTCTACACCTCCAATTGCTGTTACCACCAGGGTGACCCTCTAGACATTCAATTGCTGTTAGCGCCAGGTTGCCCCTATAGACCTCCAATTGCTGTTAGCACCAAGGTTCCCCTCTAGATCACCAATTGCTGTTACCACCAAGGTGCCCCTCTAGACCTCTGATTTCTGTTATCACCAGGGTGCCCCTCTAGACCTCCAATTGCTGTTACCACCAAGGTGCCCCTCTAGACCTTCAATTGGTGGTATCACCAAGGTGCCCCTCTAGACCTCCAATTGCTGTTATCACCAAGGTGCCCCTCTAGACCTCCAATTGCTGTTGCCACCAAGGTGCCCCTCTAGACCTCCAATTGATGATACCACCAAGGTGCCCCTCTAGAACTCCAATTGCTGTTACTACCAGGGTGCCCCTCTAGACCTCCACTTGCTGTTACCACCAAGGTGCCCTTTAGACCTCCAATTACTGTTACCAACAGGGTGCCGCTCTAGACCTCCAATATCTGTTACCACCAGGATGTCCCTCTAGACCTTCAATTGCTGTTACCACCAAGGTGCCCCTCTACACCTCCAATTGCTGTTACCACCAGGTTTCCCCTCTAGTCCTCCAATTGCTGTTAGCACCAAGGTGCCCCTCTACACCTCCAATTGCTGTTACCACCAGGTTGCCCCTCTAGTCCTCCAATTGCTGTTACCACAAAGCTGCCCTTTAGACCTCCAATTACTGTTACCAACAGGGTGCCGCTCTAGACCTCCAATATCTGTTACCACCAGGATGCCCCTCTAGACCTTCAATTGCTGTTTCCACCAAGGTTCCCCTCTAGACCTCCAATTGATGACACCACCAAGGTACCCCTCTAGAACTCCAATTGCTGTTACTACCAAGGTGCCCCTCTAGACCTCCACTTGCTGTTACCACCAAGGTGCCCTCTAGACCTCCAATTGCTGTTACCAACAAGGTGCCGCTCTAGACCTCCAATAGCTGTTACCACCAGGATGCCCCTCTAGACCTTCAATTGCTGTTACCACCAAGGTGCCCCTCTAAACCTCCAATTGCTGTTACCACCAAGGTGCCCCTCTAAACCTCCAATTGCTGTTACCACCAAGGTGCCCCACTGTCGACCTCCATTTGCCTTTGCCACCACGTCGCCCCTCTACACCTCCAATTGCTGTTACCACCAGGTTGCCCCTCTAGTCCTCCAATTGCTGTTAGCACCAAGGTGCCCCTCTACACCTCCAATTGCTGTTACCACCAGGTTGCCCCTCTAGTCCTCCAATTGCTGTTACCACAAAGGTGCCCTTTAGACCTCCAATTACTGTTACCAACAGGGTGCCGCTCTAGACCTCCAATATCTGTTACCACCAGGATGCCCCTCTAGACCTTCAATTGCTGTTTCCACCAAGGTTCCCCTCTAGACCTCCAATTGATGACACCACCAAGGTACCCCTCTAGAACTCCAATTGCTGTTACTACCAAGGTGCCCCTCTAGACCTCCACTTGCTGTTACCACCAAGGTGCCCTCTAGACCTCCAATTGCTGTTACCAACAAGGTGCCGCTCTAGACCTCCAATAGCTGTTACCACCAGGATGCCCCTCTAGACCTTCAATTGCTGTTACCACCAAGGTGCCCCTCTAAACCTCCAATTGCTGTTACCACCAAGGTGCCCCTCTAAACCTCCAATTGCTGTTACCACCAAGGTGCCTCACTGTCGACCTCCATTTGCCTTTGCCACCACGTCGCCCCTCTAGATCTCCAATTGCTGTTACCACCAAGGGGCCCCTCTAGACCTCCAATTTCTGATTTTACCAAGGTGCCCCTCTAGACATCCAATTGCTGTTGCCACCAGGTTGCCCCTCCAGTCCTCCAATTGCTGTTAGCACCAAGGTGCCCCTCTAGACTTCCAATTGCTGTTGCCACCAAGCTGCCCCTCTAGACCTCCAATTGATACCACCAAGGTGCCCCTCTAGAACTCCAATTGCTGTTACTACCTGGGTGCCCCTCTAGACCTCCAATTGCTGTTACCAACAGGGTGCCGCTCTAGACCTCCAATAGCTGTTACCACCAGGATGCCCCTCTAGACCTCAATTGCTGTTACCACCAAGGTGCCGCTCTAGACCCCCAATTGCTGTTACCACCAGAGTGCCCCTCTAGACCTTCAAGTGTTGTTACCACCAAGGTGCTCCTCTAGACCTCCATTTGCTGTTACCAGCAAGGTGCCCCTCTACACCTCCAATTGCTGTTACCACCAAGGTGCCCCTCTACACCTCCAATTGCTGTTACCACCAGGGTGTCCCTCTAGACATTCAATTGCTGTTAGCGCCAGTTTGCCACTATAGACCTCCAATTGCTGCTAGCACCAAGGTTCCCCTCTAGATCTCCAATTGCTGTTACCACCAAGGTGCCCCTCTAGACCTCTGATTTCTGTTATCACCAGGGTGCCCCTCTAGACCTCCAATTGCTGTTACCACCAAGGTGCCCTCTAGACCTCCAATTGCTGTTACCAACAGGGTGCCGCTCTAGACCTCCAATATCTGTTAACACCAGGATGCCCCTCTAGACCTTCAATTGCTGTTACCACCAAGGTGCCCCTCTACACCTCCAATTGCTGTTACCACCAGTGTGCCGCTCTAGACCCCAATTGCTGTTACCACCAGGGTGCCCCTCTAGACCTTCAATTGTTGTTACCACCAAGGTGCTCCTCTAGACCTCCATTTGCTGTTACCACCAAGGTGCCCCTCTACACCTCCAATTGATGTTACCACCAGGGTGCCTGTTAGGTTTTGATCTGCCCCTGTCCATGGTATGTGTGCCTGTGTCATAGCTGGAGTGTTGATCTAGAATGTTTGAACTGGAACCAGCATGAATGTTCTACTGTGCTGTGAGTGTTCCTAGAGAAACAGTTGGGACCTGGCACTTAATGGAAGAGGGGGCCGGTGGATGTCTCTCCCTGCCTATGTACTTTATCTTATTATCCTCATGTACTTACCTGTAGACCTAACCCAGTAAAGACTTATGAAACCCATGAACGGCTTCACTCGCATACTTGACTCCAAGGCTTGAACTTAACATTGGCGACGAAGGTGGGATTTGTCTCTGGGGACGGTCACTGGATAAAGAGAGCAGGCTAAGGAGGAAAGGCTGCACTTCAGGAGAAGGAGCCCGGTGACAGGTGGCACATGCATCAAGAAAGTAGGCAGAACACCAGAGGAGCAGGAGACATCCACCGGCCACCCCAAGCTGTCTCCTGGCCATGAGGTGAGCGTACCCCATTTGCCAGAGTGGTAATAGACTGCGCCAAGCAGTAATTTAATGGGGGTTGGCTTGCACCTTAATGGGGCACTGAACTCTAAAGGACCCATCAGTCGGGGTATTAGCCTTACTGGACACCCACCTGACAAGGGTGTTTCCCCTGAGGGAGCGCTACATAGTGGGTATGGGCTGGCTAATTTAATGGCCCCTGGACATTGATGAAGGGCTGGTGAGGAGCGTGCAGGTGTGCTTACCACCAACAATGTATAACTGCTGCCGGTCCCAACGCCCAAATTGCGTAGTAATGCGGCGCAACTGGTTCCATCTGTATTGGGAGCAAGACTTCAAGGTTATGGCACTTACCTCTTCTTTGCTGGCTGCTCCTCTTGTGGGCCGTGGTGCGTGCGGTGCGGGCGGCTGCGTTGTCATGATGGCCTGTGCGGCGCCGTGTGAGTCTTGGTGAGCGTGTCCACTGCGGCGGCCCAGGACGACGGTTGGAGCGGAGCTCTCCTTCCGTGGCCGACCTCGACATCGCAATGGTGACGTCACCTGGATGCTGGGGGAGTTGGCGATGGCTAACGTGGAATGCTCCCTCCAGCATTCCAGGACCCGGCAGCGCTGTGAGCGCGACGAACAGTGTTACAAAGTTTTAAAAAAAGAACCTTCCAACGTGGAAAACGTTCCCCAGTTCCGTGTTTCATACGGAAACACAACGTTAGAAATGGGAAGTTACAACAGCCAGTGAGCTGTATGGACGATGCATTGAAGTACTGCATTCAGATATGGAACTTTGAATTACTACATTGAGATATGGAACTTTGCCTAAGTGAGTTTCCAGGCCGTGCGGTTTGAGATGCAGGATGTTGTCTTAAATTTTTCTTTTGTGGATTTTGCCGACAAGTACAACAATATCAAATATTCATGTCGATGCTGGAATTAATACAATGACATGTTGCAGAGTCATGGGAATTTCTGCGATAACAACGTTCACGGGAAGTACATCGGTGAACTTGGACATGAAGTGATGTGCCACTACTTCTGGAAGGATTGCACTTTAAACTCAAGTACTGGGGAGTTATTTATGGGAGTGGCTGTGTTTTGGCAATTATTCTGGTCAATCCATAATGGGTTGAGCATTTGACACTGTGGGATTACCATTTGTTTTAAATTGGCAATTTTGGTAAAGTGATGTAATACATTCCAATGTATCGTTATGTAACCTTGCATTTTTCCTAGGAACCTTACCAAAGGGGCTCTGAGGACTTTAAATGTTGGGTTTGGGAGGCGTTTATAATACATTGCATTGTTGCCCACTTTTAAGTCTGATTGGTTCTATTGGTATGTTATGGGAAGGGCAGAGTAATTTATTAATGCATGGCTTAGCATCATTATTATTAGAGGCAGTGTCTGTTTGTGGAGTGGTGCCAGTAGTCTGGGTTAGAAGGTGCCATTGGTTTGGCATAGGTTGTGCCATTGTTAGCATATCAGATGCTAATGGTTTGACATAGGTTGTGTCTTAGAGCATAGGTTGTGTCTTAGGGCATAAGAGGTGCCATTTGTTCGGCATTAGTGGTGTCATAGTTTGCTTTGGTGATGCCATTGTTTTAGCATAGGAGCTACACATTTTGCAATTTAGATGCTCTTGGTTTAGTGCATTAGGTGCACATTACGTCACTGTTTGGCGTGAGTAGTACATTTGAATTGTACAATTTAAGCCTTTGACTGGCATAGGATGTGCATTAGAGGTGCATGTGAGATGTCATTGGTTAGTAGCTATTTGGGCATACTAGATGCCATCATGGTTATGTGGTTAGGTGTAATGTTTAGTTGCACACAACAATGTTAAAATGTTGGGTGTTGAGCAAAACAACTGCTGTAGTGCTTAAAGTAAAGTAAATGCAATTGCGGTTACAACTGATGCACTATATGTTCAACTAATTTTTCTTCCACAGGTACACACAAATGTAATGTATGTTTAAACAAATACTTGGTGCAGCCATCGTGTTTGGCGTGAGTTTAAAAATGCTCTGCTGATTGTTTTCTGCTTATTGGGGTTTTGTGTTTCTGTCAAAAGGAAAGAGGCGGATTTGTATTGCTGTGATGTTATCCTAAAGGTTATTGTGGTGTTAAGATTGATAAAGGATTAAAATGTCATGTGAGGCCTGTTAGACCGTTTCGTTGCAAAATTGTTGCTAGGACTTTCAGGGTTGTGTGACTGTGAGAGGTTGGATGTGATGGTTGTCGTGGCCTCTGTTTCAGTTTCTCGTGTGTGACATGATGTATTGCATTATGTATGTTATTTTGGCTAACCACATTTTCATTCACAGGTTCATCAAACACAAAGGACTTTGTAGGGTAAAGAATATGGACTCGGTAGTAGTGTTGAACTCTCGCTTACCATTCTTATACCCTCAATTTATCTTTACTTGTATAGTAAGAGACTTGTGGTGAGTGAAGTGGTTGTGTTGTGGTGGTAACAATATTTTGGTTATTTGGGTGGGATGTGTGGTCCCGGAAAAAGGTTCTGGTTCTGGTTGAACTGGTGTCCTTCGCACTAGGTGCATCCTGATATTTGGTGTTTTGGTGGGATGCATGGTCCCGGTAAAAGGTTCTGGTTCTGGTTGAACTGGTGTCCTTCGCACTAGGTGCATCCTGATATTTGGTGTTTTGGTGGGATGCATGGTCCCGGTAAAAGGTTCTTGTTCTGGGTGAACTGGTATCCTTCGCACTAGGTGCATTCTGTCATTATGGTGTTTCAGTGGGATGTATGGTCCCGGTAAAAGGTTCTTGTTCTGGGTGAACTGGTATCCTTCGCACTAGGTGCATTTGGTGTGATAGTGTATTGGGATGTGTGTCCCATTCACGCTACTTTGGGAGCGTGAAACATTATTTGTAGAAATTTGTATCCTGTGTTGGTGGAAACAGTTGGAAGTGATTAGCTTCTTATGGTGTCCTTGTACACCTTGTTAAGGGTTTATGGATGATGATAGTATGGTATCTGAGTTGTTTGGTTTGGTTTGGTTTTGAGAATGAGGGCTGGTTCCCTAGTAATAGACGTCTGTGGTGGGGCCCGCTGCAGAGTTGATGAATGTCCATGGTTGGTGCTTAGCTATTTATAGGTATAGTGAAGTTAGCAAATGTTTGCTCTGAGCAGTCGCTTGGCTGGTAGAGTTGTATTGAGGAGGATTTGACCCCTGTGGTCATTATCGAATTTTGTTCGGGGCAATTGTGCATCTTTTCCCTGTGTTTTTATCCTGTGTTGTCTACTTATATAGGGGGAAGATGTGTTAGGTTTTGATCTGCCCCTGTCCATGGTATGTGTGCCTGTGTCATAGCTGGAGTGTTGATCTAGAATGTTTGAACTGGAACCAGCATGAATGTTCTACTGTGCTGTGAGTGTTCCTAGAGAAACAGTTGGGACCTGGCACTTAATGGAAGAGGGGGCCGGTGGATGTCTCTCCCTGCCTATGTACTTTATCTTATTATCCTCATGTACTTACCTGTAGACCTAACCCAGTAAAGACTTATGAAACCCATGAACGGCTTCACTCGCATACTTGACTCCAAGGCTTGAACTTAACAGTGCCCCTCTAGACCTTCAATTGTTGTTACCACCTAGGTGCTCCTCTAGACCTCCATTTGCTGTTACCACCAAGGTGCCCCTCTACACCTCCAATTGGTGGTTTCACCAAGGTGCCCCTCTAGAACTCCAATTGCTGTTATCACCAAGGTGCCCCTCTAGACCTCCAATTGCTTTTGCCACCAAGGTGCCCTTCTAGACCTCAAATTACTCTTACTACCAAGGTGACGTCTATACCTCCAATTGCTGTTGCCACCAAGGTGCCCCTCTAGACCTCCAATTGATGATACCACCAAGGTGCCCCTCTTGAACTCCAATTGCTGTTACTACCAGGGTGCCCCTCTAGACCTCCACTTGCTGTTACCACCAAGGTGCCCTCTAGACCTCCAATTGCTGTTACCAACAGGGTGCCGCTCTAGACCTCCAATATCTGTTAACACCAGGATGCCCCTCTAGACCTTCAATTGCTGTTACCACCAAGGTGCCCCTCTACACCTCCAATTGCTGTTACCACCAGTGTGCCGCTCTAGACCACAATTGCTGTTACCACCAGGGTGCCCCTCTAGACCTTCAATTGTTGTTACCACCAAGGTGCTCCTCTAGACCTCCATTTGCTGTTACCACCAAGGTGCCCCTCTACACCTCCAATTGATGTTACCACCAGGGTGCCCCTCTAGACCTTCAATTGTTGTTACCACCAAGGTGCTCCTCTAGACCTCCATTTGCTGTTACCACCAAGGTGCCCCTCTACACCTCCAATTGATGTTACCACCAGGGTGGCCCTTTAGACCTTCAATTATTGTTACCACCAAGGTGCTCCTCTAGACCTCCATTTGCTGTTACCACCAAGGTGCCCCTCTACACCTCCAATTGATGTTACCACCAGGGTGCCTCTTTAGACCTTCAATTGCTGTTACCACCAAGGTGCCCCTCTACACCTCCAATTGTTGTTACCACCAGGGTGCCCCTCTAGACCTCCAATTGCTGTTACCACCAGGGTGCCCCTCTAGCCCTCCAAGTGTTGGTACCATTAAGGTTCCCTTCCAGACCTCCAATTGCTGTTATCACCAAGGTGCCCCTCTACACCTCCAATTGTTGTTACCACCAGGGTGCCCCTCTAGATCTCCAATTGCTGTTACCACCAGGGTGCCCCTCCAGACATTCAATTGCTGTTACCGCTAGGTTGCCCCTATAGACCTCCAAGGTTCCCCTCTAGATCTCCAATTGCTGTTACCACCAGAGTGCCCCTCTAGACCACCAATTGCTTTTGCCACCAAGGTGCCCCCATAGACCTCAAATTGCTGTTACTACCAAGGTGACGTCTAGACATCCAATTGCTGTTAACAGCAGGGCCCACCTCCAGACATTTAATTGCTGTTACCACCAAGGTGCCCCTCTACACCTCCAATTGCTGTTACCACCAGGGTACCGCTCTAGACCTCCAACTGCTGGTACCACCAGGGTGCCCCTCTAGACCTTCAATTGCTGTTACCACCAAGGTTCACCTCTACACCTCCAATTGCTGTTACCACCAAGGTGCTCCTCTAGACCTCCATTTGCTGTTACCACCAAGGTGACCCTCTACACCTCCAATTGCTGTTACCACCAGGGTGCCCCTCTAGACCTTCAATTGCTGTTGCCACCAAGGTGCCCGTCTACAACTTCAATTGTTGTTATCACCAGGGTGCCCCTCTAGACCTCCAATTGCTGTTACCACCAGGGTGCCCCTGTAGACCTCCAAGTGTTGTTACCACTAAGGTTCCCTTCCAGACCTCCAATTGCTGTCATCACCAAGGTGCCCAAGGTGCCCCTCCAGACATTCAAATGCTGTTAACGCCAGGTTTCCCCAATAGACCTCCAATTGCTTTTAGCACCAAGGTGCCTCTCTAGACCTCCAATTGCTGTTGCCACCAAGGTGCCCCTCTAGACCTCTGATTGCTGTTATCACCAGGGTGCCCCTCTAGACCTCCAATTGCTTTTACCACCAAGGTGCCCCTGTAGAACTCCAATTGCTGTTATCACTGAGGTGCCCCTCTAGACCTCCAATTGCTGTTACTACCAAGGTGCCCTCTAGACATCCAATTGCAGTTAACACCAGGGTGCCCCTCTAGACATCCAATTGATGTTAGCATCAAGGTACCCTTCTAGGTCTCCAATTGCTGTTTCCACCAGGGTGCCCCTCTACAACTACAATTGCTGTTACCACCAGGGTGCCCCTCTAGACCTCCAATTGTTGTTACCACCAAGGTGCCCCTCTAGACCTCCAATTGCTGATATCACCAAGGTTCCCCTCAAGACCTTCAATTGCTGTTCCCACCAAGGTGCCTTGTATACCTCCAACTCCTGTTACCACCAGGTTGCCCCTCTAGTCCTCCATTTGCTGGTTGCACCAAGATGCCCCTCTAGACATCAATTGCCATTGGCACCAAGATGCCCCTCTAGACCTCCAATTGCTGTTGCCACCAAGGTGCCCCTCTAGACCTCCAATTGTTGTTACCACCAAAGTGCCCCTCTGAATCTCCAATTACCGATATCACCAAGGTACCGCTCAAGACCTTCAATTGCTGTTACCACCAAGGTGCCTTATATACCTCCAACTCCTGTTACCACCAGGTTTCCCCTCTAGTCCTCCATTTGCTGTTAGCACCAAGGTGCCCCTCTAGACATCAATTGCCGTTGCCACCAAGTTGCCCCTCTAGACTTCCAATTGCTGTTGCCACCAAGGTGCCCCTCTAGACCTCCAATTGATGCTACCACCAAGGTGCCCCTCTAGACCTCCAATTGCTGTTACTACCAGGGTGCCCCTCTAGACCTCCAATTGCTTTTACCACAAAGTTGCCCTCTAGACCTCCAATTGCTGTTAACACCAGGGTACCCCTCTAGACCTCCAATTGATGTTAGCACCAAGGTGCCCCTCTACACCTCCAATTGCTGTTACCACCAGGGTACTCCTCTAGACCTCCATTTGCTGTTACCACCAAGGTGCCCCTCTACACCTCCAATTGCTGTTACCACCAGGGTGCCCCTCTAGACCTTCAATTGCTGTTACTGTAGGAGCAAAGAAATATTGAGGCTGAGTACCACAAATGAAATACACCAATCACGGATTGAAAAGATTCACAGATCTTTTATTCTGCACAGTTTACAAAGAAACACGGATAGCTATCTGGCTCTCAACACCCCGCAACATATACCAGCCTGACAATGAAAGGTGAGAGAGTGCTGGACATCTAAACATTCCTGCTTTTAAACAATTTTGAAAAATATTGTCCAGCCTCTCTTCATGTTAAAAATGTGTGGTCTAGAGTTTGTGCGTAGTTCACATACAGCTTATACAATAAAATGCAAAAGGATTTCATATGTTTGCATTTCCATGAAGATAGAATGGTGGCGTATGTTCTCGGATCCCGCGGTAAACCTTAGTCTATATTCTGACACAATTTAGTTCGGCCTGTGTCTACGCTTGAGGTTTACTTTACTTTGTTCCAATGTTTACACAGGGATGAGTCTTATGTGCGCAGACACTACTCAGATGGCAGTTCATACGGAGCGCAAGGCCTCTTTACCTAGTCTAAACAGTCGGCTCTCAGTCACCCTAAACATTAACAGGACTCAAAGGTCGGGAGGCTTGGTTGCAAGTTGAAACACAGTCCACCATTTTAGAACAGAGAATCATACGAACACAAATCAAAATGGCAGATGAATCTTAAAATGGCGCCAAAGTCGATCCAAAATCAGAACTTTGCAACGCGGTTTTCTTCGTAGAGCACTAGGCGTAGGCCAACATTAATCACAAAGGAGGCACTTTATATTTACCGTTTCACAAAGCCTCCTTTTGTCCTAAGCTAAGAGCTTTAATACAAATAGTCATTACTACACGTTCAATGTCCATGCATCGTGAGTCATATTCATCAGATATATCAATCGCCATTAGGTCTTTCTCGTGATATCTTTCATCATAAATACATTAGTCATTTTCTCAGGCGCATGTACTTTTGGTCCTAATGTTACTACCGTTTGTGTGCACCATCCTCCTAGCATTGAACATATGGCAGGAAGACATTGTATGCAACAGCAACAAAACAGCAAAATGCCAAGGATTACCATTAAGGCTGAGAGAAGCTTCCATCCCCAATACAGTAAAGAGTCCCAGAACCAAGTACTAAGATCCTAGTTTCCCTCGGGAACGTGCACTTCTGAAGTTAGGACATGCAGATTTTGTATTGCCTTAAATATGGTCGGGGAGGAATCTGGTGCGAAAACACAACAAGCGGACCCCACAAATTTGCATACTCCACCACGCTCAGCCAAGATGACATCTAATACCATCCGGTTTTGCAGTGCCACTAATCTAATTGCCTTTTGCTCTAGAGTCATGCCATAGAGTATGTCAGTGGTCCGGTTGATGGTTCTCTCCAGTACTCTTGCTAGTCTCCTTATATCCTCGGAATTCATAATCTGTCCCCAAAATGGTACAAAAGATTTTGCTACATCGCCCAGAACTTGTGAAGGAGTATCACCGTTCTCGTCCCGCCTAGGACGAGCCCTAGAGATTTCAGTGGCACTAGCTACATATACCCCTGGTAGCAGAATTCCCAAATAACAAGTTCCTTGCCAATCCCTAGGTAGCCATGGAAAAGCCTCATTACCACAAACGAAGTAGACAGGTTCGCCTACATACAAAGGTCTGTTCTCACTGGTCAAGTTTGCAACATTGGTACAACCCTCGAAATCACCTATAAGATGAGTACCATTCCTTTGTATGCAGAAAGAAACAGAGTTGGGGCTATGATTAACAGTATAAGAAGGTGGCATGGCATTGCTGTTGCCTACAGGAGCCATCTTGAAAGCTGTGATTGGAAAGGTCGGGACAGTCCATCAGAAGGCCTAATAGAAGCAACATTAGGCTTGCTCCTATTTGCAAAGAGTGAGCATCCCAGAGGCGTTAAAACTCGCCTTTCAAATTCATTCAAATTCGTCCCGTCAAAATTCTCTGAGATGCTATCATTCCATTGGCCAAAGAACAGTGCCCTTAAAGAGGCATAACATGCAGTAGTTAAAGGCAAAGGATGAATATACCAGCCCAACCCTTTTTCTCCGTGTTGCGGTAAGTGAGAGCATACCCAGCAATTCGTCCTATTCAAAATCGCATGTGTCGCATTCATTATTAACAGTAATGTATTATTATGGTAGCTCTGTCTATGTTGGGAGTCCCTAAGAGATAGAGTGTACAGATGCACGAAAGGTGTAGGCATTGTAGGAACAATTTCAGTAGGCAAAAATGTTTCGAGTGGGCGCACTTCTTCCATATACCAAAATCCAAAGGCAATCAATACAGCGAGACTGTTTAATGCAATTAAGAAAAAAACAATACGTCCTCGCGGACCATGTATTTGATCGTCCAATGTCTTTGTTGGTCACACAGTCACTTGTTTGTTCCGTACAAGTAGAGACAATAGCAGGCATTGTTCCTTGAAGCCTTTTTTTCCAAAGAAGATTCCTGCGAAAAACTCTGTAGTCAATTTGCTGGTGATCTCCTGATCACGTGTTTTCTTATTCTTTACCTATCCCCGGCCACCTAATTTTTCTTTCAGTGCAAAAGGTGTGGCGAAGAACAAGCTCTGTAGTTGTTCTCCTGTGGGCACAGCCGAGCTGTGCAGTAAGTCTAGCTCCGTGGACACAGGTTGTACCTTGTGACTCCTGGTACCCTGTGATCTGCGAACAGTGTGTCGTTGCTTCCTGATGGAAGAGATGAATTGGCAACAGACAAAGGTGCAAAAGGATGTGTAGAAGAATTGGAGACAAAGCAGCAATTTCCCCAGGTCCCGCGGGCTCAGGAAGTGTCTCCGAAACACCCTCGGTGCTGCTCAATGCTGATTGGTCGTTGGGAACAGGGCAAGTAAGTTTCTCCTTGTCTTCTCAGTCGTGTGCAAAGGGAAAGGTATCCTCTTGACATGCGTCGCGTGTATCCAGTGTCTCTTTCTAATCGTACGGCAGTCTGTTTGGCCAATAGGACCTGAAAGGGCCCCCTCCACCACGGTGCGAGACTGGATGCTCTCTCAAATGACTTTGTGAGCACCCAGTTGCCGGGTCGAATTCTGTGACCTGGCCCCTCGTATTTAACTGGGAGGGCTTCTCGCACCCGTTGATATATCAAATACAGATTTTGAGTTAACCGTTCACAATACTCAGAACGAAGTAAGTGCTCCACATCTCTTAAATATCTAGGTTTAGGCAGATTCCAAATGTTAGCTGGCCTCCCCATAATTATTTCGTAAGGGGAGAGCCCAATCCTAGTCTGTGGGGTCGTGCGCATTGAAAGAAGAGCTATAGGTAAGGCGTCCGGCCATTTCAGATTGGTGCCGGCCCAGACTTTGGCGATTTTATTCTTTAAAATACCATTGCGGCGTTCTACAAGTCCAGCACTTTGAGCGTGTCTAGCCGAATGGAACCGTTTATCGATCTGTAATCCCACGCATACTTGCAGAATAACAGCAGCGATAAAATGTGGACCATTATCCGACCAGATGACCCTCGGCAAACCAAACCTAGAAAAATATTCCTTAAGCATGGTTTTCGCCGTTGTCATTGCTGTGGCATCTTTCACAGGGAAGGCTTCAACCCATTTATTAAAAGCACAAATAACTACCAAAACGTTTTTAAAATTATTACAGCGCTCCATTTCAATAAAGTCAAAGTGAATTAGCTCGAAAGGGGCAGAAGGTGGGCCAAAACTACCCCTTGCTGTCGATGTACCCTTCCCCACGTTGTGCTGTAAACAAATCATACAGCTTTGGACAAAATGCTCAGCAGTTTTTGGGATGTTAACATTTACCCAAACAGTTTCTAACATTTTACATATGTGAGTGGGACCATGAGCCATTGAAATCATCATAGTGACGTACGCGTCTGGCAACATCCATTTTCCCTCTGAGTTATCCACCCATCACCCATCATCATCGAACCTCGCCAAGCCCTCAACGCATTGTTTAGTTTCTTCTAGAGTGGCATCGGCTTGGATATTCTTCATGGAATCAATTCCTTCATCTATAGTACAGACATTTGTGGTTTCCCTTGCGGCATACATTTCTGAATAGAGATCAGTAGCAGTCTGTTTGGCTATCTGATCAGCGAAAGCGTTCCTTTTTCCCACATCGTCTATGATTTTCTGATGTGCCGCGCATTTCATAATAGCTAACTGAGTGGGAAGTGCAAGCGCTGAGAGTAGCTGAACTATCAAGGTACCATATTGAATCTTTGTTCCATGTGAGGTCAAGAAACCTCGTTCTGCCCAAAGTCTGCCGAAGTTATGAACCACCCCAAAAGCATACTGACTATCAGTATATATATATTTACTCTAAGCCCTTCGGAAAGTTCACAAGCTCGAGTCAATGCAATAATCTGCAGCCTGTGCGGAGTTATGCGAAATTCTCTTGGTTTCCACGATTGTGCTTAGTGTAGTGATGGCATAAGCAGCAGTGGATGTACCATCTGGAAGTTTGATGCAGGAGCCATCGCAAAACAGCTCCCCTTGTGGATCGTTCAAAGGCGTATTTTTCAAATCAATCCTGCCTTTAGTTTCTTGCTCTGAGGTTTAAAGGCAATCATGTGACGTTTCGTCACTGCAAGCAATATATTGTGGAAGAGGTAACAATTCAGCCGGATTTAATACACAACATCTGTTAATTTGGATATGCGGTGCAAACAAGATCAATTCGTGTCTCGTTAATCGTGCGGAAGTAAGATGTTACGTTTGCGTTCTGTTTAATAGAACATCTACAGATTGAGGTACCAACAAGGTTAAAGCATGGCCCAGGACCATCCCCTCACTCTGTTTTACAGATGCAGCAGCGACAGCTCTCAGACATCTCGGCAAAGCGCATGCAACAGGATCAAGGGTGGAGGAAAAGTAACTGCATGGCCTATTCTTCCCCCCATGTTCCTGCATTAACACAGCCAAAGCACATCCATCACATTCATGCACATACAACTCAAAGGCCTTTTCATAATTTGGTGTGCCCAAAACCAGTGCTGAACACAGTGCGGTCTTGAGCAAATCAAAAGCTTTTTGGTGTTCCAAGTTCCACGGCAATGGCAAAGAAATGCCCTTCTTTGTCAACGCCAACATTGGTTTGATCACTAGTGAAAAGTTTGTGATCCACTGTCTACAGTAAGAAGCCATTCCTATCAAGGCTCTGACTTCCTTTTGTGTATTTGGGACAGACATGCTAGAAATTATTTTAATTTGTTCAGGTGTCAATCTTCTTCCCTCCTTTGACAGGAGATAGCCTAAATAGGCGACATCCTGTCAACAATATTGAAACTTTTTCAGTGAAGCTTTATGTCCATGTTTTGCTAGATGAATAAGCAATAACACAATGCCTTCCTTACAAGCACTTTCTGAATCTGCAGCCAAAAGAAGATCGTCAACATATTGAAGCAATATACAAGTAGTAGGCAACTCAAGTGTGTCAAGCTGTTCTTTCAAAGCGCTACTGTAAATGCTCTGACTTTCCGTGTACCCTTGTGGTGCACGGGTGAATGTAAACGAGCATCCCCCTAGGGTGAACGCGAACAAGTATCTGCTATCCTCGTGTATAGGAATGCTAAAGAAGGCATTCTTAAGATCCAAGATGCTAAAATGTGTAGCAGAAGCTGGAATCATCGTCAATATCGTCGTTACATCAGGCACAATTGGAAATTGTGGAGCAACAATCTTATTGATAGCCCGTAAATTGATAATAAAACGTAAAGGAATTGCATTATCCCCTTTCTTATACACTGGTAAAATCGGACTATTGCACAAACTTCCTGCAATTTCTTCAATTATTCCACAATGTACAAAATCAGAAACTATACTCTTCAACGCTTGCTCACCATCAACTGAAATCTCATACTGTGGAATTCGTGGCAGCTTAACTCCTGGTTTGAAAACGATTTTAACAGGCTCAATTTGAAAATACCAACATCATTGTCATCAATTGCCCATACACACTCCGGAACGTCACTAAATTCCGGCGGCAAAGGTCTAGTCAGAAACTGCGAGGTAGAAAATTGCTGTGGTGAAATCATCAAATGCACTCCATCCGAAGAACAATGAATTACTGCATTTAATTCCTTCAACAGATTCAACCCCAACAAATTCTCTCCACAGTTTGTTGTCAAAAGAAACAGACAGTGATCAGTGAATGGACCCAGTGAAATCGGTACCGGAAAAGAAACCTGACTATCCACTGGCATACCAGAAAACCCTACAGAAACATTAGTTTGCCCTGACAGTGGAATGTCTGGAACCCGTGAATGATCAATGGAACACCTCTATGCTCCTGTATCTATCAATAATAGATGTCTCCTATTTCCCACTATCATCTCAACGTAGAGACCTTTCTGATTAATGGGAATAGGCATTGGTTCCAGACCCTGCTTCGGGCTGCCCTAATGGAATAATATATCATCAATGTGAAGATCTTCAGAAAGATAGGCAGTAGAAGGGTTATCGAAGATATTTTTGCTATCTGCATTAGATTGCTGGTTATCTTGCGAAAAAGGCTGAGAATTTTGAGCGAACTGACTTCTACCAAGATCCCCTACCCCAGGGCAGCCTCTGGGTCACCTACCCATGACACCAAATGTGTTATTCGACCTCTGCTGGAGGATGGGGCATTGGCTCGCCAATGACCCTCTTGTCTGCAATAGGCACACTGGTTCGCGTGTATAGGACCCAACGGCACATTACCTTGTGGGACATACTGACCCTGAAACTGTGTACTACCCGCTCTAGATCCTCTGACTATCTGCTGTAACAAGACCTTAGTTTTCAGATCTCCTTTTTTCTTTTCAATCCTTTCTTTCTCATTATTGACTCTGTTTTCATAATACCGAGCCATATGCAATACTTCGGACTGTGACTTAGCTTGCCAAGCACTCTCAGAAGTCATAATTTGCGACTAGATGTCAGGGAACAATCCACGCACATATATATCCACAAATAATCTTTTTTCGGACTCGGTGTTTAAATCCTGTCCGCTAAAATCTGAAAATACTTGTTCAAACCGATTAAAGAATTCCGTAGCACCTTCGGACTTTCCTTGAATACAAGCAGTAAGTTTGTCGCAAACTATCCTTCTTCCGGGAATTAAAGTCTTTAATTTTGCCATTATTCTATCAGGCAAAGTCAGTATTACCTGTGGTGGTTTTTCACCAGCTGGCCTATCCCTATCTTGCCTGACCAAATTATCCCATGTGTCTCCCAACCCTGCTGCATCGTCTACAGTCCTAATCTGTTTCCACAAATCAGCAGGTAGGAGCACAGGAAATAGCAAATCTATATCACCCAGAGTGAACACTGACGACTGCAAGACAGATTCTATCTCTTTATAAAACCCTGTCAGATTCTTCCTAATATCTGGAATAGATTGTCTAATAGTATTCACTTCCTGTCTTGAGAACGGGACGTGAACAAACTGCGATACATAATTTGCATCAATATCATAGGCGGCAATGCCTGTCGCAGCATTAGCCGGAACCTCAACTTTAGGGACAAATGTCGGAGGAACCTCTCTCATAGGCAACTGAGTAACAGGCATCTCAGAACGCTTACTGAGCAACCAAGCCAAAACGAGCGCTAAAGCAGCAGATGTAGTGTCAGATGAAAAAGCTCTCTTATAGATATTCAATAATTCTGCGGGACAACAAATCTTTCTCTGTATACATTCATCCTGCAGGTATTCTACCATTACCTGTATCACTTTCCTCTGCATTTCTGGCGTATACTGACTATACGTGTCATATATTTCTATGGGAGATATCGATATATCTGAAATCCATCTAAGTGCATCCCTAATGCAAATGCGCGTTTCTTCACTCATCGACTTACAAGGAGGAAGGAACCGTTTCTGTACAAAAATAGCATTCAGACTATCACCATCTATTTCATCATTCCGTAACCTTTCTAGCTCCCTTCTAAACACAAATACCCTCTCGATGTGCTCATATACTTTCTCCGCAGTATCTCTTGAATATGCTCAAATATTCAGATTCCTTAACCCTTGTGGGATATCTACATCATTCAGTCTGTTCCACATTACGGATAGATGTATTCCCATCCCTTCAATAAAGACATTTTTCTCAGGAAAACTATCTAGATTAGAGAGCGTAGCGAAGACATCAGATTGTTCACCTTTCTCCATGCATTGTCTAGCCCATGCATTTAAGTCTCGCTTTCTTTCTTTAGAAACTGTATTACGAGTTACACGTGTTGATTCAGCACCCTTACCGGCTACAAGCGGAACAGAACCACTTGGAAGAGAAAGTGTAGGCAAATTTTGTACAATAGGTAATGAAGGTGCCATTACTGGCGTCGAAGACAAATCTACCGGAAGCACAACAACGGGAAAAGATGGAGGTATAGGTGGAGGAACAATAATAGGAACCGGAGCAACTGGCGCAGGAACAGTAGGAGGAATAACAGGTAGAGTAGGAATTATTACCGGATGAGGAACGACAGCAGGAAGAGGTAAGGCAACAGGAATAGGTACATAAGGTGGAGGTGCAGTAGCATCAGGCCTTCGTTCATTTAAAAGCTTATCAATCAATTCATCTGATGCATGAAAATCTTTAGACAGATATATTTTCTGTATGCCAAGTTGAAAAGCCCTATCCATGTTTCTAACTGACTCTGACTGTTTTTGCTGATCATACAATAACGCTTTTTCTGCGTTTGACATATGTCGGCGAGCATGTTTCTCTCTACTTTTAAGCTGTTGCATAGCTTCTTTTTTCCAATTTTGTAATATATCAAATGCTGCAGGTCTAGCTTTCTTCTTTAACAATATAGATTCTAAATATTCTATGCGAGAAATCTCAAGCTACACAATATAGATTCTAAATATTCTATGCGAGAAATCTCAAAGCTACCATTGATTGGCCACTGAAGTTCGGAAGCATGTCTAGTTTGTCTGTGCCAAATATCGTTAAACACTATACTACCAATGCCGTACTTACATAGTACATGCCGGCGACCTCTCCTGTGGTGCCGGACGGCCAAATTCCAAAGATTGTCTGTCTCTGCGGAATAACGCCCTGAAACAGGCAGACAATTTCTCAGGCATGTCAGATCACTGTTACCTGGTCAATAATTGTACTCGCAAGAACAATGCTCCAAATCAAATATCAGGATACTTAAGAATCGGTGCACGACTCACCTGATGCAAAGTACTAAGGGAGGTCCGATTGGATTACTAAGGACAAAAAAGGACCCTTGTGGTTGGTGATTTCGGCCAAACTGCCCCCTCGATATATGGACCCTCGTCAAGATGCCGTCTCGGACCGCGTGCTCACCGTCCTGGGATCAGGTCATGCAGTACTGTTGAGGTGTCGCGTCTCATCCAAGAAGGGACCCCCTTTCTCACCATCCGATCCCGGTCCGGTAGCCGCATCAACTCTTCAATGAGGTGGCAACAATCTTGAGGGTCCCTATTCGGGCGCCATCTGTAAGAGCAAAGAAATATCGAGGCTGAGTACCACAAATGAAATACACCAATCACGGGCTGAAAAGATTCACAGATCTTTTATTCTGCACAGTTTACAAAGAAACACGGATAGCTATCTGGCTCTCAACACCCCGCAACGTATACCAGCCTGACAATGAGAGGTGAGAGAGTGCTGGACATCTAAACATTTGTGCTTTTATACAGTTTTGAATAATATGGTCCAGCCTCTCTTCACGTTAATAATTCGTGGTCTAGAGTTCGTGCCTAATTCACATACAGCTTATACAATAATATGCAAAAGGATTACATACCGGTAAGTTTGCATTTCCATGAAGATACAATAGTGGCGTTTGTTCTCGGATCCCGTGGTAAGCCTTAGTCTATATTCTGACACAATGCAGTTCGGCCTGTGTCTACGCTTGAAGTTTACTTTACATTGTTCCAATGTTTACACAGGGATGAGTCTTATGTGCGCAGACAATACTCAGATGGCAATTCATATGGAGTGCAAGGTCTCTTTACCTAGTCTAAACAGTCGGCTCTCGATCAACCTAAACATTAACAGGACTCAAAGGCCGGGAGGCTTGGTTGCAAGTTGAAAACACAGTCCACCATTTTAGAACAGAGAATCGTACAAACACAAATCAAAATGGCGGATGAATCTTAAAATGGCGGCGAAGTCGATCCAAAATCGGAACTTTGCAACACGGTTTTCCTCATAGAGCACTAGGCTTAGGCCAACATTAATCACAAAGGAGGCACTTTATATTTACCGTTTCACAGTTACCAGCAAGGTGCCCCTCTACACCTCCCATTGTTGTTACTACCAAGGTGCCCTCTAGATATCCAATTGCTGTTAACACCAGGGTGCCCCTCTAGACCTCCAATTGATGTTAGCACCAAGGTGCCCCTCTAGGCCTCCAATTGCTGTATCCACCAGGGTGCCCCTCTACAACTCCAATTGCTGTTACCACCAGGGTGTCACTCTAGACCTCCAATTGCTGTTACTACCAGGGTGCCCCTCTAGACCTTCAATTGCTGTTACCACCAAGGTGCCCTATATACCTCCAATTCCTGTTACCACAAGGATGCCCCTGTAGTCCTCCATTTGCTCTTAGCACCAAGGTGGCCCTCTAGACATCCAATTGCTGTTGCCACCAAGATGCCCCTCTAGACCTCCAATTGATGCTACCACCAAGGTGCCCCTCTAGACCTCCAATTGCTGTTACTACCGGGGTGCCCCTCTAGACCTCCAATTGCTGTTACCACCAAGTTGCCCTCTAGACCTCCATTTGCTGTTACCACTAAGGTGCCCCTCTACACCTCCAATTGCTGTTACCACCAGGGTGCCTCTCTAGACCTTCAATTGCTGTTACCACCAAGGTGCCCCTCTACACCTCCTATTGTTGTTACCACCAGGGTGCCCCTCTAGACCTCCAATTGCTGTTTCCACTAGGGTGCCCCTCCAGATATTCAATTGTTGTTACTGCCAGTTTGCCCCGCTAGACCTACAATTGCTGTTAGAACCAAGGTGCCCCTCTAGACCTGCAATTGCTGTTGCCACCAAGGTGCCCCTCTAGACCTCTGATTGCTGTTACCACCAGGGTGCCCCTCGGGACCGGCAATTGCTGTTATCACCAAGGTGCCCCTCTAGACCTCCATCTGCTTTTGCCACTAAATGTCCCTCTAGACATCCAATTGCTGTTAACAGCAGGGTGCCGCTCTAGACCTCCAATTGATGTTAGCACCAAGGTGCTCCTCTAGACCTCCAATTGTTGTTACCACCAAGGTGCCCCTATAGACATCTAATTGCTGTTATCACCAGGGTGCCCCTCTAGACCTCCAATTGCTGTTACCAACATGGTGCTCCTCTAGACCTCCAATTGCTGTTACCACCAAGGTGCCTGTTAGGCAGAATCATATGCAGTACCCTTTGGGAACACCACACACAATTAAGACTACAAGTGACAGTACAAATTAACCTTTGCTACAAGCCTTTACTACACAGTAAAGTGGTAGCGATGGCTGAGCAGCCAGACTTTTCTCAAGAGTAAAGTGAGCAGTATCAGAAGTTACAGAAAGGGCAGCAATTTACAATGGTTCAAGCAAACACTGACTCAAGGTTTCTGAGTAAAAGAATATACATTTATTTACACATCATTTATAAAACAATTCACTAAAGTAAAGCAGCAGAAAATCACACTCTTAATATATTACACACCACCCAATAGATTCTGGACAAATTAAGCTCAAAATGAAGTGTGAGCAAAATGGCACTCCAGAAATTTAAAAGGGACGGAAAGACAAGGTTAGACAAAAATTAAGCAGTACCAACAAGTAAGTAAGCAGGGCAATCTAGAAAATGCAACTACTGTGAGGAAATCAAATCAAGAGGCCTGAGCCAAAGTCAATGGACCAGAGTCTTTGCAGAGGATCACACAGTTCGGAGTAGTTTGCGGTTAAGTCTTTGCCAAGAGTTCGAAACGAAGTTGGTCGGAAGAAAAGTTACTTTGAAGAGTAGAGAAGGACAAGCCCTCGGATTGGCGAAAGATTTGAAACACTTTCACTGCAGTCGGACGAAACAAACAACCGGGTTAGCACGGTGGTCAGTCAAAATGTCGAAAAAAAAAGTCGAATGACAAAAATGTCGAAAAAAAAAATATATCGAAAAAAAATTAAGTCGAATGTATTCTTTTTTTATTTATATGTATTTTTTGGGTTCAGTAAGTAAAAAAAAGGGTTTGGGGTAACCCCCCCATTTCGAAAAAAAAAACGTATTGAAAAAGAAATTTGACTTTTTTTTTTTCAACATTTTTTTTTCTACATTTTGACTTTCGGCATTTTTGTTTTCAACCAAATGACTATAAGCCGGTTAGCACAGTACCTTTAGAGCAGAAGAATGCTGTAGCTGAGGCAGACGTTCTGGGCAGATCCTGCAGGCTCACGTTTCCTGAAGCAATTGTCGGACTGACACAAAGGAGGAAGACTGGAGGGTCCTACACTGCCCAAGGAAGAAACTAGCAACAGAGCAAAGCTACAAATAAAAGGTGCGCTCCTTAAAACCCAAGCAGTGTCCGATCCTCCTGGCTATCCGGTTCACTGTAGCTGTGCACAGCAAATTTGACCAGCGGAGGGAGGCCTGGCTTGTAGTTTGGCGAACTCGTTGGTCCCACCAGCTCAAGGGGAGTAGATTCCATGCAGATCTTCCCTGTCATTGAAATTTGGAGATTCGGAGCCGCAGCAGGGCTTCACCGGGAGGTTTAGTCGTGGTAGAGCTCCTGCGGTGAAAGGGCTGGACTACTGCTGTTAGGCTGTGGTGAGTGAAGAGGAGTGGTGTTTTCTAACTAATACCCACTGGAGAGGTGCGTGTGCCTTTAAGGGAGGAAGACCTGCTGACAAGCTGACCCTTAAGAGGCCGCCTCTAGCACCCTTGTGGTGTAAGCCCTGCGGTGAAAGGGCTGGACTACTGCTGTTAGGCTGTGGCGAGTGAAGAGGAGTGGTGTTTTCTAACTAATACCCACTGGAGAGGTGCGTGTGCCTTTAAGGGAGGAAGACCTGCTGACCAGCTGACCCTTAAGAGGCCGCCTCTAGCACCCTTGTGGTGTAAGCCCTAGGGTGAAAGGGCTGGACTACTGCTGTTAGGCTGTTTGGCGAGTGACGCTTGCGATTGTGCCACCAATCTATGGCCTCGCCAAAGTCCAGAACACGGGTGCAGAAAAAGCGCGTCCAACTTGGTGAAAAGGAGGAAACTGGAGTCCGCAGTACTGCGAATCGAACATGTGAGAGGAAAGTTAGTCGATTTTACTCATGTACCTCCACCTCTGTGAGCGAAGATCATGATGAGGAGCGAACCGTCATGGTTCCTAGCATTATTTCCAATACCAACATTAACAATTATAATGAAACAAGTAGCCGAGCACACACATGCTCTAAGAGTAATCACCCGTCACAAAATCACGGGGGGGATGTCGGACTAAAAACAACCCTACCGTTGAACTGTGATGCTTGCTGTGAAATCAGCCTACACACTCAAGGAATATCCCCACCCCCCTGAACTCAAGTCTCGTCGACAGGCTAAGCCCCCGCCGGAGACCAACACAAGCCGACGATCATGTGTGTAAACAGTACGAGCACTTACTCGGTGTGTCGCCTGTCCGGAGTGGCTCGCGTACACGGCCGAGTCCCGGGGAGGTGGCGCTGGGTGTGGATGGAGGCGTCCGGGGGTTGGATCTTACCGAGAGCCCCGTTGTGACGGGGGCCGGTGCCGGAGACTGTGGTGGAGCGGGCGCAGCGTCTTCAAATGGAATTGGGCCGCGCATGCGCTGTGCGCTCACCGGAGGGTGGGAGGTCCGTTTGGACAGCGGAGGCCGAGCCCCTCCCTGCTTGGGAGTGCTGCCGCCTCCTCTGTCTTCGGGCGTTGTTGTGGCCAGAGCGGTGGAGGCGGTTAAACCGACCCAGGGAGCACAGCCAGAGTCTGGGATAGTTGTGCAGGTCCAGGGTGGGGGCTCGATTGGAGCCGTTTTGGCATCCCAGATGGACCGGGAACCTGGGACGAACTCCGATGTGAATGTATTAGAGAAGCTGAATGTTGATGTTTTTGGAGCCTCAAACAACACAATAAAGGATGACTGTTTGTTTGTTTGTTTGTTTGTTTATTCATTTGTTAAGCGCACCAGACTCGTGAGTAAAAGGGCGCAGCGATATGGAGATGCAAGACTTACATAGTTGCGTATACAAAGGTTACAATATTTACATAATAGCAGTTTTTACATGAATGCAGGATATATAAAATGTACAAATAGGACGAAGAAAGGAATAACCAATGAAATTAAATAAATGGTCAGTAGGCATTGTGCAGAGGATAAGTGTGCCACATGGGCCCATTGTAAGATACTAGGCTCCCGAGTGGAACACAATGCACAAGGTCTTCAGAGATTAATGCAGAGGTCAAAATTAGTACAGTGGTCCGTTGTTACTGCAGGATGACCAAGTCACAAGGGAAGTGGGCGAGTCTTCTGAGAGTGGTGGGAGATTAAGGATCCGTAGCAGTGATATGTTTTATTAGACTTTTCCTGAAATGTAAGTAGGGTTGGTTGTGAGTTTTCTGATTTATGCCTAAGGCTGCTCTTAAGGCGTTATTCTGTAGCGTTTGGATCTTTTGAATGGTAGATTTGTTAGCACCACTGTATCGGGCGTTGCAATAGTCGATTCTGGAGAGTATTAGAGCTCTAGCCAGGATCAGACAGCTATTGTCAGAAAGGAACGGTTTACCAGCTCTGAGTAATTTGCAGGAGTAAGCCGAGGTAAGGGATTTGACCTGTTTATCAAAGGACAGTGTAGAGTCCAGGTAGAATCCGAGGGTTTTTACTTCCTTGGAAACTTTAATAGTATTACCGTCGATATTGAATGATGAGTATTCTTGGCCTAATTTTGTCCCAAACTGTGTCCAAAACGGAAGGTAAGAACCTAGACACTTGATGAGCAGGTGATTCAAAAGCAATATGAGTGCCGTGAATCGTTAAATGTTGTGAATAACATCTTGCAAAGCACGACAGCAGTAAACAAAACAAGTAATGGCAACTTAATTAACGGCAACAGTCGGCAAGAAGAGACAACACAAATACACAAAGTAGCCCAAAAAAGACAGAACTCACAACTAACTGAACCAAACGAAGACATTTGGGCTAATGTTTGCTATAAACGTACAAAGCAGCCTGCAAGGGCTTCAAACATGAGGTTAAGCGAGTCATCCTTGCAGGACATGTCATTCACCCAATTTAACTCACAAAAGAGAGTGGCTAACACTAAACAAACTGATCCAGAAATAACGCTTCTGAACACGCAAAATTCACAGTCCACTACTATGAACTCAACAGTCAACTGTGATCTGTCTGACTCGTCCTTTATTGAACGACCGTTCCTGAAAAAAAGGAGGGGTAGACGATTTAAACAAAAGAAAACTACGAAGTACACTAGTAGGAAAAGGAAGGTGGAGCCTAAGGAGTATGAACAAACAACGGGTATTCAAGTTGCAATATTATCTTAATTTGCCATTTCCATGGCACCTTTCATGAAGTTATACAAGAACCTAAACTATACAATGAAGGATTCTTCTACATTGTTGGCTCTATTGAACACCAAAGTAGCTCATCTGGAACAAATATGCAATCAATCCTCCAATAACGTTAAGGATGGCCTAAAAGGCCTGGATGCCTCACTTAAATCTCTGGCCGAACAAAAGAGAAATGACTCCTTGGATAAAAAACTTTTGGCTGAAGTCGCCCGGGAAGCACTAGCCATATTTAAACACGAAGGTTTAAATCACATTGGTCCTCATCGTGAAAATGAAACAAATAGTGGTAACACACTACAAAGAAACCAAACTTCACCTTCAACTGTGTGCCCCGAGCATTAGCCACTAATTATTGGAGGCTCTATGGCAGCGTCTGTAAACGTAATAGAGAGGCCCACCCAAGGGACTGAAGTTCGTGTGTCGTCAGATCAGGCCCAAATGATCGATCTTACTATTAGTAAAGATCGGGTACAAGCAAGTTCAGATCATGCAAAAATGGCGAGCGCAGTAACAAGCCCATACAATCGAGGAGTAAGTACCTCTCTCGGGAGCGAAAAAATTGATGACGTTTCATTTAACACGGCCTTCGAACAGGCGCGAGCCTATAAGAGGCAGAGGGGCCTTGTCGATCAAACACCTCTACGTCGACTATGGCCTCCCAAACTAACACTGTGAAAAACGTGCAGACAACCTGAAAAGGCACAGAGAAGCCGAATGTATTCTCGATCTTTGAAGGCACGGAAATTGCAAGAATCCAGTGGTAATTCATGATAAATCGACAGACGGTAAAAAAATTGAAGAACCATCCGAGTAAGAGAAATAATAAAAACACAGGAGCACGGAAATTTTTGAGGAACATAAATTTCATTCAAATTGTGACAAAAGACACAAATAAATCTAACCTGAAAGAAAATCGAAAAGGTTCGGAGCCTGCAAAGGAAGCTATTCCTCTCCTTCCAGCGATCGCAGTAGATCAATTGTCTGCCGACATCTCTGAAGATCTCTTAAACATGTCCACTTATGACGATACAGAAAAAGTGGAAATCACACAAGAACCAAAGAGGTGTGCTCAAATAACCTCTGCAGACAACGATGAGAGCACACCTATGGTTTGCCCTGCCGAAACAGAGGGAGACTCCTCTGGAGCGCTGAGCTTGAGTGCACGCAACTCAGACCAGGCAAATTCAACAGAATTGGCGAGTATCAAGGTCTTTAGAACCTGTCACATTGTCAACAAACCAGTAACTACTGAGGAGAATGGGAAGATCTCAGGAAGTCCACCGTTTATGACCATGCAAGAAAAAAGGTCAAAACTATGTAACAGATTACGAGGAGTTCAGTTGGGTGAAAGAGAGAATTCTAAAACCAGTATGTGCAATCTGGAGAAAATACCTAACGAAGACACTAACAGACGCATGGCTTCAAACAACAAAGCCTCTAACAACAAAAAAGCAAACGTGATTTCTCCAAACAGCCTACTGGAACGACTCGAATCATGAGTGAACTCCCACGGAAGAGACGGTGGCAAGACCAAAAGAGAGAACGACTTCGATTTGGCCTTTAAGGTGATGGTTGAAAGGCTCGACTCAAAGGACAAGTTGATCTGAAACCGTGCAACCATCATCAGGCTATTAGACTTGATTCCTAGTTTGCGTGCTATCACGTCCAGGGATCTAAAGATTGTTGAATTTCCTAATGAGAATCGGAATGATAAAGTAATCCTTCACGTATCTTCTTCATTGATAGCCAACACAATCATTGAAGCAAACGTTGCGCTATTTTCGCTGGGATTTGAAGTCTACTCATTAGGAACACCCAGCCCGAACCACCATGCTTCGGATGCCCGAGACAATGAAGAGATGCTAAGCGGCTGGCAACAGAGCTCTGTGCTGCACTCTATGAACAAAAATGAGTTTCTCAGATCTAAAAGTATCAATGTAAGATTCACGGACGAGGTTCAGCCCCCGTGCATGTCACGGGTAGACACCCAGACAGAAGATTTAAAATCCAATACTATGATGTCACGGGAAGGCACCCAGACAGAAGACAAAATATCTAATTCTATGATGTATAACGATACGAGTGGATATGTGGAACGCAAAACGGAGATCAGAATCACCATAAGTGGAACCCAAGGCCAGCAATTGCCGATAGCCAAAGCATTCTGTTGTACTAGCACTGCTGAGGTGAACAACGACTGGGGCTGGCTGGCAGCCTCACTTAACACGAAAGATCGTCAATAATGCCAGGAAAAGACAACCTTAAATAGGTGCCTAGTGGTATCTTGGAACACGCGTGGATTTATACATCTTTTCAATACAAACTGGTTGGACGGCCTGTCGGTCATTTGCTTCCAAGAAACTTGGCTTTCTCAAATGCCACTTGTGATTAATTACGAAGTGGCCCTGAATCCAGCCATAAAACTGTCAAAAGGTCGTCCAATGGCGGGTTTGTTAACTCTAGTAAACAGGGCCTCGGGCTTTAGGATTTCTAAGTCCTACAATCACTCCCCATTTATCCAGGAAACGACAATTACCAAGCAGAAACTGGGCCCCGGGTATGACGAGGAAATAACATTTCTAAACGTTTATTGGAATCACCAGAAGGCAGGTAAACAGGTCTTCATAGAGAAAATCGCGGAAATTTTGGATGTTCTGTATGAAGGGAAGCCAAGGGCCAAGATACTGATATGTGGGTACTTAAACATTGATTTCTTTAAACTTATCACTGCAGATAAAAAACTGCTAGCTAATGAGTGGCTCGAGGAAACGGAAATAAGACAATTGCAAATGCTGAATGGGAATACAACCGGAGATATGCCACCTGCCGCGATGTGGCAGCGTGCAGATTCAGCCTCTACAATTGACTACGTCTTTGTGTCAACTGATTTGCACGCCCGTATAAATTGCTTCGTGATCAAGAAGCAAACAACTAGGGACCATAATATGCTTATAATGCATCTCAATACATCATTAGAGGAAGGTCAACCGAGGTGGCAGCATAATATCTCCGTCGCGACAAATAGGGTGAGACTACCCTTAGAAGAACATGAGGTCGCCCAGTTGGCAACAGCTTATTGTCAGGATTCCATACAATTAGAATACGACCAACTATTGTTTAAATTTAAGACCAAGAATGCGGGGTCGAAGAATACAATCTCGGTTTGAAAACACTGGTTTGACCCTGAAATTCAGAAAAACGAAAATGGCTGCTGCGACAGAACATTCGACAGGCCCAGTCATTGGAAATGATTACTAGGAAAACACAAATAAGAGCTGCTAAACAGTCCTATAAAAATTGGTTGAAGAGCCACATGCATCTAACTCTTCAAAACGACGCTGAGACAATGTTATCCATATTAAGGAACAAAAATACTAGAGAGTTTTAGAGGATCATGAACGACATGCAGGCGCCACAAAAATCGTTACAAACATGTTTGCTGTCTGAAACAGAATATACTGCTCATTTCGAGGAGCTATACAGGGGCAACAAAACCATGGGTGAAGAGTTCAAACTATCATTCTTACCCCGAATCATCACTTACTATAAAGATGACATCGTAGCAATAATTAAAAGGGCCAATAACTCAAGAGCACCGGGCCCAGATGGCTAAACGAACTTCACCTTGAAACAGCATCCCGAGATTTGGGCAGAGATATGTGTAGCTCTAATCGAAAGAATAAATATTGCAGGAAAATCCCCCAAATCATGGAAAACGGCGATCATAATACCAATTTATAAAAAAGGGGACAGATCAAATCCCAAAAACTATTGACCGGTGGCATTATTAGATGTCCTGGGCAAGGTTTACGCTACCACACTCCAACAGAAGTTGGTTCAGTGGTCTGTACACACGGGATATGTTGACGCCAGACAGGCAGGTTTTGTCAAACAAGTTGGTTGCTCCCTAAATCTTTTACTACTTAACTTGGCAAAACTGGAGGCCATCAAAACTAACACTGTAGTACATCTAGCGTTTATCGATTTTTCAAGCGCCTTCGATACCGTTGACTGCGACCTCCTGTGGGTAAAATTACGGCGATGGGGCTGCCCAGAAGATCTTGTATCTGCCATCCAGGAGCTTCATACAGAAACATCCATAAAGATTTGTTTGGACCAAGCTGGAACATTGTCATCAGCAATAGCCACAGGCAAGGGCGTCAAGCAAGGCTGCCCGCTTGCCGCAGCCATATTTAGCTTGTTCATCTCGGACATTGCCACTGCGATAGAGGAAGTGAATTCATTCCCGCCGAAAATAAATAAATCACACATAAGCTGGCTTCTCTACGCCGATGATCTCGTCGTAATGGATTTAACAGCTATCGGCTTACAAAGAAAACTTGATGCTATTCAGCGATACGTAAGCGAGAACCAGCTGTTGATCAACCCAAATAAAAGCGAAATCCTAACATTTAAGAACTTGAAAGGAGGGTCCTCGAAAACAATGAAAAAGTTTAGATGGACTCTGGTCGGAGCAACACTGAAGAGATCACAAAGTGTGAAATACTTGGGAATGGTCTTAAGCTCCTGTATCAATGACGGTCTCTGGAGAGCCGAAGCCAAAAGGAAATGTGCTCAACTAGCCAGCCAAGCCTTAAGCATAAAAAGGAAATTTGGAAAGTTCTCTCACGAACCATTAAGACTATTTTATCAACAGAAGGTCACTCCAGTTCTAATCTACAGGGCAGAAAACGCCCTGGGCTGCTCTCATGAAGTATGGTCCTCCTTAGAGAACCATTTTTGGACAAAAGTACTGGGTCTTCCACGAGGAACGATGACATCCTGCATTAGATATGAATTATCCCTGATTTCTCTTCAAGCTAGAATTACTTGGAACCTGTTATCCTTATTTCGTAAGACACGTGCGCAAGAAAACATCCTCCAGTTCCAAATCCTGCATACCGCAACAACTAAAGGACAGAACTTAGTGGCTATGTGGATCCAAAGATGCAAAAGCATACTAGTTGAATTTGACATCAAGATTGATATGCTTCATTAAAATCCAGACGCGGCAAAAATAAAAACCTGGCACATAGATTGGGAGAGAACTTGCGCATAAAGAGCAGCTGTGAAACTGATGACAGATGTACCAGCTGAAGCTCGTGCTTTTAATACGGCACAACGCTACATCAGTTTATTCCCGGATCCCAACGCACGTAGACGCTTCATGTTATTTCGCATGAACCTATTCAAAACCAAAGAGCGTTTAGAGAAAAATCTTCGCAATGAAAGAAGTTTGCACTTGGGTCCATGGAGCGCATGCCATCTGACATTGTGCGCGGATGATTGGTGGGGTCATATGCTCAATGGAACTGATTCAAAACTGCTAATTCCATTGACGAACTTCTTACGAATAATTGAAGTGCGACTTACCTTGGTTGATGATGGCAGGACGTAGGCACTGGCCAAATGGAGGGCTGGACTTTACAGACGTTGGCGGCAGTGGGAGGAGTGGAGGAGGCTGTGGAATGACGGAAATTGATGTATGTTGCTTGTTGTTTTGTTGATTGTTTGTAAATATTTTAAAGGTTTGTATAAACCATATAAAAAAAAGAGCTCCTCTTCTTTCAGCTTCTCTTCGGTTCTCTCGATCTAGTGGCGACTCTGCCTTCCAAGTCCCAGAGACCTGCTTTTTATGCAGTTTTCCCCCATTCACACAGCCTGGTCGGACAGTCACCACAGCCAATCATACAGAGTGCGACATTGGTCTCCAAGGAGACCCTGTGCAGGGAGTCTCAAACACTCCCTCACATCCTGTCCCCTTCAGACATTCAGGTGCCTAAGGAGGGCTTCTGTGCAGAAGCCTGCCAAAGGACGGCGAACAAATGAACCAAACCTGGTTTGGCGCACAGAGTAAAACACAAGAAAGACCTTTACAAAAAGAAATGGCGAATAAACCCAGCCGGAACCTAAATAAAATAAAAGGGATCCAGCAGGTTTAAAGTTCGAGGCTACTCACTTGGCCTAAAACAGTACCAGGGTTATTTTCATAGACCATGGTAGGGAAAAAATAATAGATACCACTGCAACCAGCCAAATCTTAAAGAAAGGGGAACGAAAAAATGTTCCATGAGAGACAGAAAAAAAAGGGATAACTATTAACCCTTTCCAGTACTCTATGGAAGATAGTTTGTACTGGGTCTGTGATTTTAAAAAGACTAATAAAGTCATTGGCAACTTTACATGTTCTGGGAGACAGTAGTCAGTCCCAGAAAATGGAGTTCAGAGTGGGAAGTCTGAAAAAGACAACCCTGTGTCACTGCACTAAAGGTGCTGTGTGACACACAGTAAAAAGATGATGCCTATGGAGTAGGTGAGGCTCCATAGCCTATGAACACAAAAATGTGCAACACATAGCCAAAAACACAAAAAGGCTCACACTCTTACCAGGTGAAAAAATAAATCCTAGAAATCCAGCAAAGCTGCTGAGGGACTCAGTAGGCAAGGGAAATTAGCCATTCTGGAGAATTCTTCCTAACAGTGCCCCTCTAGACCTCCAATTGCTGTTATCACCAAGGTGCCCCTCCAGACCTTCAATTACTGTTACCAACAGTGTGCCCCTCTAGACCTCCAATTGTTGTTACGACCAAGGTGCCCCTCTAGATCTCCAATTGCTGTTGCCACCAGGGTGCCAATCCAGACCTCCAATTTCTGTTATCACCAGGGTGCCCCTCCAGACCATGAATTACTGTTAGCAACAGGGTGCCCCTCCAGACCTCGAATTGCTGTTACCACCAGGGTGCCCCAATAGACCTCCAATTGCCGTTACCACTCGGGTGCCCCTCTACACCTCCAGTTGTGGTTACCATTGTGGTTACTGATTGCTTTTGCGCTTTTGCATCTCAAAAGACCCTTCTGAAAACAATTGAAAACCTGACTCTTCACTCATGAAACCCGGCTTTAAGACAAGCCCAATACTGATGTAACCCACGTGTCTAAGTGTACGTCACTGACAACCCTGTATTCACTCCCACTATCGTCCTAACACCTGACTGCAAATTTGTAACTATGTAACTATGCATTACTCTCAATCATGTATATGTTATCTTGCAAGTACTGTACTAACCATTGTTATGAAAAGTGCCCAGGTGCCACAGGGTTCGGTGCGCTATACAAATGGCATAAATAAATAAATAAATAAATAAATAAATAAATAAATAAAATAAAAACATACAACACATTACGATGCTTTGCTACTCATGCACAATCCTAAATGGTCAAAACCTGAAATCCAGTCCAGCATTTAGGAATTCCCCAAAAAAATTTCATGGGGTAGGTGAGGATACTATTGTGCCACCTAGACCTCCCTTTTGATGATTCAGCTGAACTCCCTTACAGATCTTGGTGCAAAATCCAGAGCATAACTTAAACAATTCCTACCTCATGTTAATGCAACATTCCATGATGTGGATCCTCACAAAATAGCAGGAGCTGTAAACCTGTTCAGTAAGTTAAAATCCCCTTCCTCAAATATGCCAGCAAAAGGCAGAATGTAACCAGCCATAATCTAAAGCAGGCAGCTTGGAACAGCCTTGGATCCCAGTGATACCCTACGATGAAGAGCTGCACTATCAATAGTTGAAGTCTGCTGAGTGCCCCCCTCCCTGCTCTATGCTGCTTCTGAGTGTGTGAGTGGGGGCAGGTGTGAGACAGTGGGGTGATCCAAGCCTGCACCGAGTAAGGTTTGCAGTTAGGCAGATGAATAGGCAAGTTACTCCTCATTCAGCCACATGGGAGGTACATTTATCCCAAGATCATGGATGGGGGAATTACTGATTGCTGGACTGAATTTCAGTTTAGCAGATGAATATGCAAGTTACTCCTCATTCAGCCCCATGGGAGGTACATTTATCCCATGATCATGGATGGGGGAATTACTGATTGCTGGACTGGATTTCCGTTTAGCAGGTGAATATGCAAGTTACTCCTCATTCAGCCCCATGGGAGGTACATTTATCCCATGATCAAGGTTGGGGGAATTACTGATTGCTGGACTGGATTTCAGTTTAGCAGATGAATATGCAAGTTACTCCTCATTCAGCCCCATGGCATGTACATTTATCCCATGATCATGGATGGGGGAATTACTGATTGCTGGACTGGATTTCCGTTTAGCAGGTGAATATGCAAGTTACTCCTCATTCAGCCCCATGGCATGTACATTTATCCAATGATCAGGGGTAGGGGAATTACTGAAAGCTGGACAGGATTTCAGTTTAGCAGATGAATATGCAAGTTACTCCTCATTCAGCCCCATGGGAGGTACATTTATCCCATGATCATGGATGGGGGAATTACTGATTGCTGGACAGGATTTCAGTTTAGCAGATGAATATGCAAGTTACTCCTCATTCAGCCCTGTGGGAGGTACATTTATCCCATGATCATGGATGGGGGAATTACTGATTGCTGGACTGGATTTCAGTTTAGCAGATGAATATGCAAGTTACTCCTCATTCAGCCCCATGTGAGGTTCATTTATCCCATGATCATGGATGGTGGAATTACTGATTGCTGGACTGGATTTCCGTTTAGCAGGTGAATATGCAAGTTACTCCTCATTCAGCCCCATGGGAGGTACATTTATCCCATGATCATGGATGGGGGAATTACTGAATGCTGGGCAGGATTTCAGTTTAGCAGATGAATATGCAAGTTACTCCTCATTCAGCCCCATGGGATGTACATTTATCCAATGATCAGGGGTAGATGAATTACTGAAAGCTGGACAGGATTTCAGTTTAGCAGATGAATATGCAAGTTACTCCTCATTCAGCCCCATGGGATGTACAATTATCCCATGATCAGGGGTGGGGAAATTACTGAATGCTGGACAGGATTTCAGTTTAGCAGATGAATATGCAAGTTAGTCCTCATTCAGCCCCATGGGATGTACAATTATCCCATGATCATGGATGGGGGAATTACTGATTGCTGGACAGGATTTCAGTTATGCAGATGAATATGCAAGTTACTCCTCATTCAGCCCCATAGGGTGTACATTTATCCCATGATCAGGGATGGGGAAATTACAGATTGCTGGACAGGATTTCAGTTTAGAAAATGAATATTCAAGTTACTCCTCATTCAGCCCCATTGGGTTTACGTTTATCCCATGATGATGGATGGGGGAATGACTGAATGCTGGACACGACTTCAGGTTGCACCCCTTTAGGATTGTGCGCTAAGCCTTTTTAAGATTTTCCCAGTGTAGATCCACAATTGACGACATTCGTAGTGCAATGATTATTTTTGAGATGCAAGAGAAATTAGTACCTATAGGAACGCTATGTTCATTAAACTAACCAGTGTACATTTCCAGAACTGTTCCATCAACGTTGGCAAATGCTTGGGAGGGATACATCATTTGATTGCCATTAGTCTGTGGCCCCGCAGTGGACTTTCAGTCATCAAATATGTCATGTGTATAATACAACTGTAATGTGCAATTCTAGTCTCCCTATTTAGAAGTAAGGAGGTGGCGGTGCTTCAGTCTTTTAGGGCCCCTAACATTGCAGCTTTCTACATGTTCGTTTTTCAGGATGTTCTAAGAAACACAGATATCGAACTAGACTGGATCTTCAAGCTGTCGTTTGCGTACGACATTGTCAATGTAAGTACAGTGGGAGAGTGGGCTGGTGTAGAGGGCTACTTACATGTAATACAACAGTGCCCTGGAGGCTGACATTGCTGCATGCAACAAAGCAGGGAAGGTCTGACGGTCTTCTCCGCCAAGACCAAACCTCTGTGAAGTGCAAACTCAAAGGACGCAGGTATTTCGATTCTAGGCCCTCAATGATATAACCTACTAAGGATTAGTGACCTTGTATGCATTAAGGAAAGGTTGACTTTTATGACTTATGGTAAATCACGTGTAAGCGTTCTCTTCTGCACAAGACACCGCCATCTCGCTGACCATGTCCAAAAGAGCAGCAACACCTGTGTGGGGTTGTTATTGATAACCTTCTCAGAGGAGGATCATTGTGCTCAGAGGACATCTGTGCTAAACCTTCCTCCTCGGTGGGGCCAGCCTGATTTACAAACAGATCTTTCTCCTCATGTGAGGCCCAGTGAGCTAAAACACAATTGTGGACTTTCCCAAGTTGGCACCATCCCAATAAGCAGGCTGTTTGGTCCTACTACTTCTAGTAGAGGGGGTCTCACATATTTTGAAATGTCTATCTCTAAGGATGCACATTTGGGGATTTGCATGTGCACAGCAATGCTCACCCGGGGTTCTGGCTTCCCCTCTTAGTACACCCCTTGACAAAAGAAACATTTTCTTCTGAACTGAGCGTCTGGACTGCTCTCAGACCACAAGATACTCAGGGAGAGTTACCACACAGAGACAGATGGGGTAGTAGTAAACCCGTTTTTGACCATAATGAGAGATCTGTGGGTAGCTTTAATTTGGTTTCCCGATTTCACGCCATGCAATCAACCTAGCACTTTAAAAAAGAGCATTCGCCAGGCGGCTATCTAGCTGGGACTGGGGGTAGAACTACAAACATTTGTATAAACTACATGGATACCCTCAGGTTGCCATGGTTGTACATAAGTACATGAAGCACCAACTTTACTTGAAAGGATGCCCAGACCCTGTTGTCCGTAAACTCCGACTCCAAATGCGCACCAATCAGTTACCGGTACGAGCTACCCGTGGTGCGCAATGGGAGTTACTCCTGGAAGGAAGATTCGGTAGAATTTGCCTGATTCAATCTAACAAGGAAATTGTAAAACATCTGTTCAAAGAATGTCCTAAATTGGGTTTGGTATACATGACTCTTCTGTGCAAACTGACGCACAATTATAAGTCAATTAAATTCCCGGAATGTTGGTCTTACTGCTTGAATACGGAGTCAGTGGCTACGCACATAGTACTTTACAGAATTTGGGAAAAGAACAAAATGTCTGAATGTTTCAATGAAATGTATTCATGGGAAATGTTTGAGATTGTGATTTTATTCAATGTGGTTTTTAGCAGTTCTGTAATGATTGAATGAATTGTGTTTAGGATACGATTTTAGAGTAGTATTTATAAATTGTATTATTAGGAAAGGATTGTAAAATTGTGAAAAGTTCTGGATGGAATAAAACACAATAAATAAATAGATAAATAAATAAATAAAAGTAACAGATTTTGCAGTCATTCAGTCTTCACATCCAAATCCCAAGTTTGTCTAAATGAACATATATGGTGATGGCTTAAAGACACTGGGGGTCGTTACGACCCTGGAGGTAGCCATGCCGCAATTTGCGGCATGGCTACCCCCATTCCAGGTACCGGATCCCGGTTCCTGGAATGGGGAAATACCGGGCCATTCCGACCTTGGAGGGCCCAGTATTTCCCCATTCCAGGAACCCATCCGTGGGGCTCAATGGGAATAGGGAGTATGCTAACAACAGGCCCGTTATCGAAAGGCCCGTTGTTAGCATGCTGGTCTGCTCGCGTGATGCACTAAGGACGCCTGGTAAAACCCGGGTCCCGCGAGGAGACCTCGTAATGAGGCGGTAGGGAGTTAACGAGGCCGGTAGCTCTACTGGCCTGTTAACCCCCTACCGCCAGGGTCGTAAGGACCCCCACTGTAATGTTAGGGTTAGTATTGTGAAAAATGAAATGAGCCACAAGCCCAGTGCGCATAATGCATTTAGTGATTCAAGCAGCAAGCCTGTTTATTACAGACATATTTGTCAAATATAATGATCTGTGGTTATTCTTATCTTCACAAAATGCTCTTTGATATTATGCTTTACAGCTAGGAACCTTAACAGGGGTTATTTGCCCCTTTCCTTTATTCTAGGTTTTGATAATGTACTTTGCTCAGTCAGACAAGTGCACCATTCTTATTAGGACCACACGACATTCAGGAAGTGATCATTAGAAATGAACATTATAAAATCGCAGAAAGAGCCAATTTACAATGTTAGCAAAATTAAATAATTTCCTTTTTTGTTTTTTATAGCTTCATTTGCAAAAAAACACCTAGCCCATCAACTCAGCTGCCTTTCTTTCTCTGCTTGCACTGCTGTTGGAAAAAGCAGGGGTGGCAAGCCTGAAACGGAAAGAGGCAGGGACATCGGGGGAAAGAGAACTAACGGTGGAAAAAGAGTGCAGAGAGAGTGAGAAACAGTGCTACATTGCCGGATGATAGGCAGGGTAAAGCTAGTGTGTATAATATATATTTTTAAAAAAAGTTAGTTAAAGTTGATCAGATTTATAGCAACAAAACCCTTGAAATTCAGTTCATTTGGGAAGTCATGCCTGGCATAACTCAGGGCACTCCCGTTGATGTCCCCCATTATGCCATGTCCCCCATAATGTCAGTTTATATGTTATTGTGAATCCATTCTCTTATACTATATATGTGCTCTTGGGCTTTGCAACAGGAATGCTTATCCTAATCCATAAAGTTGCCTGCTCAGCACAGAGCTGCACCGTCATGCTCATCGTCATCCATGCTAAGGAAAGCTCTGCATTGTACCTCACCATCATGCTCATCGTCATCCATGCTGAGGAAAGCTCTGCACCGCACTTCACCATCATGCTCATCGTCATCCATGCTGAGGAAAGCTCTGCACCGCACTTCACCATCATGCATTATGCTCATTATCATCCATGCTGAGGCGAGCTCTGCACCGCACTTCACCATCATGCTCATCGTCATCCATGCTGAGGAAAGCTCTGCATCGTGCCTCACCATCATGCTCATCGTCATCCATGCTGAGGAAAGCTCTGCACCGCACTTCACCATCATGCTCATCGTCATCCATGCTGAGGCCAGCTCTGCATCGTACCTCTCCATCATGCTCATTATCATCCATGCTGAGGCCAGCTCTGCACCGCACTTCACCATCATGCTCATTATCATCCATGCTGAGGCCAGCTCTACACCGCACTTCACCATCATGCATTATGCTCATTATCATCCATTCTGAGGCCAGCTCTACACCGCACTTCACCATCATGCTCATTATCATCCATGCTGAGGAAAGCTCTGCATTGCACTTCGTCCATCATGCTCATTGTCATCCATGCTGAGACCAGCTCTGCATCGCACTTCACCATGATGCTCATTATCATCCATGCTGAGGCCAGCTCTGCACCACACTTCACCATCATGCTCATCGTCATCCATGCTGAGGCCAGCTCTGCACCGCACTTCACCATGATGCTCATTATCATCCATGCTGAGGCCAGCTCTGCACCACACTTCACCATCATGCTCATCGTCATCCATGCTGAGGCCAGCTCTGCACCGCACTTCACCATGATGCTCATTATCATCCATGCTGAGGCCAGCTCTGCACCACACTTCACCATCATGCTCATTATCATCCATGCTGAGGCCAGCTCTACACCGCACTTCACCATCATGCATTATGCTCATTATCATCCATGCTGAGGCCAGCTCTACACCGCACTTCACCATCATGCTCATTATCATCCATGCTGAGGAAAGCTCTGCATTGCACTTCACCATCATGCTCATTGTCATCCATGCTGAGACCAGCTCTGCATCGCACTTCACCATGATGCTCATTATCATCCATGCTGAGGCCAGCTCTGCACCACACTTCACCATCATGCTCATCGTCATCCATGCTGAGGCCAGCTCTGCACCGCACTTCACCATGATGCTCATTATCATCCATGCTGAGGCCAGCTCTGCACCACACTTCACCATCATGCTCATCGTCATCCATGCTAAGGAAAGCTCTGCATCGTACCTCACCATCATGCTCATCGTCATCCATGCTGAGGAAAGCTCTGCACCACACTTCACCATCATGCTCATCGTCATCCATGCTGAGGAAAGCTCTGCACCGCACTTCACCATCATGCTCATCGTCATCCATGCTGAGAAAAGCTATGCACAGCACTTCACCATCATGCTCATCGCCATCCATGCTGAGGCCAGCTCTGCATCGTACCTCTCCATCATGCTCATTATCATCCATGCTGAGGCCAGCTCTGCACCGCACTTCACCATCATGCTCTTTATCATCCATGCTGAGGCCAGCTCTACACCGCACTTCACCATCATGCATTATGCTCATTATCATCCATGCTGAGGCCAGCTCTGCACCGCACTTCACCATCATGCTCATTATCATCCATGCTGAGGCCAGCTCTGCACCGCACTTCACCATCATGCTCATTGTCATCCATGCTGAGGTCAGCTCTGTACCACACTTCACCATCATGCTCATTATCATCCATGCTGAGGCCAGCTCTGCACCACACTTCACCATCATGCTCATCGTCATCCATGCTGAGGCCAGCTCTGCACCGCACTTCACCATCATGCTCATCGTCATCCATGCTGAGGTCAGCTCTGTACCACACTTCACCATCATGCTCATTATCATCCATGCTGAGGCCAGCTCTGCACCGCACTTCACCATCATGCTCATTGTCATCCATGCTGAGGTCAGCTCTGTACCACACTTCACCATCATGCTCATTATCATCCATGCTGAGGCCAGCTCTGCACCACACTTCACCATCATGCTCATCGTCATCCATGCTGAGGCCAGCTCTGCACCGCACTTCACCATCATGCTCATCGTCATCCATGCTGAGGTCAGCTCTGTACCACACTTCACCATCATGCTCATTATCATCCATGCTGAGGAAAGCTCTGCATCGTACCTCACCATCATGCTCATTATCATCCATGCTGAGGCCAGCTCTGCACCGCACTTCACCATCATGCTCATTGTCATTCATGCTGAGGCCAGCTCTGCACCGCACTTCACCATCATGCTCATCGTCATCCGCTGAGGAAAGCTCTGCATCGTACCTCACCATCATGCTCATTATCATCCATGCTGAGGCCAGCTCTGCACCGCACTTCACCATCATGCTCATTGTCATCCATCCTGAGGCCAGCTCTGCACCGCACTTCACCATCATGCTCACTGTCATCCATGCTGAGGAAAGCTCTGCATCGTACCTCACCATCATGCTCATTGTCATCCATGCTGCGGCCAGCTCTGCATCGTACCTCACCATCATGCTCATTATCATCCATGCTGAGGCCAGCTCTGCACCGAACTTCACCATCATGCTCAGTATCCTCCATGCTGAGGCCAGCTCTGCCCTGCACTTCATCATGATGCTCATTCTCATCCATTCTGAGGCCAGCTCTGCACCGCACTTCACCATCATGCTCATCGTCATCCATGATGAGAAAAGCTCTGCATCGTACCTCACCATCATGCTCATTGTCATCCATGCTGAGGCCAGCTCTGCACCACACTTCACCATCATGCTCATCTTCATCCATGATGAGGAAAGCTCTGCATCCTACCTCACCATCATGCTCATTGTCATCCATGCTGCGGCCAGCTCTGCATCGTACCTCACCATCATGCTCATTATCATCCATGCTGAGGCCAGCTCTGCACCGAACTTCACCATCATGCTCAGTATCCTCCATGCTGAGGCCAGCTCTGCCCTGCACTTCATCATGATGCTCATTCTCATCCATTCTGAGGCCAGCTCTGCACCGCACTTCACCATCATGCTCATCGTCATCCATGATGAGAAAAGCTCTGCATCGTACCTCACCATCATGCTCATTGTCATCCATGCTGAGGCCAGCTCTGCACCACACTTCACCATCATGCTCATTATCATCCATGCTGAGGCCAGCTCTGCACCGCACTTCACCATCATGCTCATTATCATCCATGCTGAGGCCAGCTCTACACCGCACTTCACCATCATGCTCATTATCATCCATGCTAAGGCCAGCTCTGCACCGCACTTCACCATCATGCTGATGGTCATCCATGCTGAGGAAAGCTCTGCACAGCACCTCACCATCATGCTCATTGTCATCCATGCTGAGGCCAGCTCTGCATCGCACTTCACCATCATACTCATTGTCATCCATGCTGAGGCTAGCTCTGCATCGCACCTCACCATCATGCTCATTATCATCCATGCTAAGGCCAGCTCTGCACCGCACTTCACCATCATGCTCATTATCATCCATGCTGAGGCCAGCTCTGCACAGCACCTCATCATCATGCTCATTATCATCCATGCTGAGGCCAGCCCTGCACCGCACTTCATCATGCTCCTTGTCATCCATGCTGAGTTCAGCTCTGCACCGCACTTCACCATCATGCTCATCGTCATCCATGCTGACGCCAGCTCTGCACCGCACTTCACCATCATGCTCATTATCATCCATGCTGAGGCTAGCTCTACACCGCACTTCACCATCATGCTCATTATCATCCATGCGGAGGCCAGTGTTGCACCGCACTTCACCATCATGCTCATTATCATCCATGCTGTACCAAACTGTGCATGTGGTGGCTGTGAACCATGTATATTCAAGTTTCGGACAAAAACTACATTCCACAGAAGACTTGGGATGTGGGTATGTGGGGGCAATTTAGTGTGGGAGAGAAAAGAGCTGGAGACCTCATTAATTCTGCGGTTTCACAGTATTGGAAATGGGTAGACTTAACTGGCATGGTGGTCCTTGTCTGATGTCAATATCCGTGTATAGAATCTGAGGCAGAGGTTAATTATTTTGTGGTTTTACCATTGGTGCGGAATTTGAGAAAGGTACTGTGTTAGAAGTACAGCCTCACAAGAATGAAATGCTGTTTTAATAAAAAGACATCTCAAACTCGCAGGAAGGGGAAGTCAAAGTAAAACAGCGACGACTTAGTCAATACTGCCTGCTCAGACTATCTTGTGTCAATACCAAACGTGGTGCCCTTTTCCTGTGGAAAGTCTGCTTTACTTTGTGTCCTTTGCTTCTTTGCCAGGGAATGCTGTTCCTGCACAACAGCGCCCTAAAGTCGCACGGAAACCTGAAACCTACAAATTGCCTGGTGGACAGCCGAATGCAGGTGAAACTGTCTGGATTTGGCTTATGGGAATTCAAGTACGGGGCCACATCACGAACAATTGTGAACGAGAATTCAAAATATGCAGGTAAGATGCGCATGTGGGGCACGGTTGCATTAACAAAGAGCATATTGCGATCATGAACGTATATTTAAGCAATATGCCGCTGCAGCGTTTCGGGAAAAAAATAAAGCTTTTAGTGCCCCGGTCACGCAGTTTTTGCAGGCCGGGGTACTAATAGCTATATGCCCCTCGTGGCTGGGGGGCATTACCGACTCAGGGAATGCCCCGGGGCCCATAGTTATAAAAAAAAGACATCAAAGAAAATGGCCGCCATGGAAAGGGAAAACTGAGTCCATTTTCCCTTTCCATGGCGGCCATCGGGAGGAAACGTTTCCAGCACGTCTGCTCCCGAAAAAAAAGAAGGTAAGTGGGGCTGGAAGGACGGAAGGGAGGGAAAAGGGAAAAAAAAAGAGAAAAAAACGTAACTAGGTCCCCGACGAAGGACGATGGAAGTCTCCAGCCGTGTGGAGGCTCGGAGCAGGGATGGCCCCGCTCTGAGTCTTCACACGGCTGGAGGCTTTCATCGTCCCCCGCCAGGGACCAAGGCATAGAAGGTAAGTGGGGTGGAGAGGGCAGGGGGGTGGGAGGAGGGAGTGAAGGAAAAAAAAAGCCTTACCTTTGTCCCCGGCAGGGGGTGAAGGTAGCCTCTCAGCCTTGGGGAGGCTCGGAGCGGGGATGGCCCTGCTTCGAGCCTCCTCATTGGCTGAGGGGCTGCCACGCCCCCGCCGGGGACAATGGCCGTGGAATCCCGACAGAGACTCAGCGAGGGCCAATCAGAATGGCTCTTTCATTCTGATTGCGCCCTCGCCGGGTACTAATTAGCAGTATAAAAACATACTGCTCTGGAAGGATTAGGGCAGGGATCTGCAACCTTTGGCTCTCCAGATGTCATGGACTACAACTTCCATTTGCACTAGCAAGCATAGTGAATGGCGAGGGATCATGGGAACTGTAGTCCAAAACATCTGGAGAGCCACAGGTTGAGTACCCCTCGATTAGGGAAAAGAAAATGGTCTTGGGAACTGCACAGGATGTCAAACCATAAATGCACAAGTGTATATTACAAATGTGTGCTTTCCACTTAAATCAACTTTTTCCTCTTTTTAACATATATGATTTTCTTATGTATGGACAGAAGAACAACACGTTTTTTTGATTCCTCAAACATTTTCTTCACTTTACCATTATTTGGTTGAAATAGCAAAAGTCAACTAAACAATATCAGAGAAGCCTAAGGAACACTTGAGCTACAATACCCACACTCCAGGTGGCTCTGTTGACACTATGCAGTGTCTACAGTGGAGAGTGCCTTCATTTGTCATGGTTTTGCTGTGAGCTGGTGTGCACAACTGCTTGCTGTCATCTCAAAAAGCACTTTGTCAACATGGGGAGGCAGCTGCACCTTGCAACACACATTATTTCAGATGCCTACAGTCTCTCTCACACACACACACACACACACACACACACACATCATGCATGTGCACAAATGCACGCACACGTGGTCTTCTTAGCTTGTCACATGATGTCATAAACACAATGATTTGAGTGCTCATTATATATCTTACAACCAGGTCATTAGTAGCAACTCAGGCATGCCCAGACCTGAAAGTCAATATTTTGACTAAACCACGGTCTAATCGCTAACACTTATGGGGTCATCACGAGTTTGGCAGTAACCCTTAAATGCGTCGGTAACACTATTACCGCCGCATTTAAGGTTCTAGCAAATCACGGGTTTGGCAGGATTAACCCCCATCTTTGTGCTGGTGGTAAATCGGCCGTGAATTTACCAATTTTGTGCGCAATGACTGCAAGGTAATACCGCTGACGGTTGTCGGGCCGAAAATTCCCCATTGAGCCCACTGGGGAATTTCCATTCCGCCAAACCTGTGATCCGGCGCGAATAGGGCCGGAACCATTGGCGGGAGCGCTATTAGGGTTGACGGTATCCCGGCAGGAACACCATTGGGATACCACCCAATTCGTGATGAGGCCCTTAGAATCAATAGTTGCCTCCATACATGGACAATGTTTTGCATTGAGAACGTGTCTCTTCACTGAGTGGCCATCTGTTTATATACCAGATACAGAACTGGGGCAGTAGAGCCACAAAATCCAGAATTACACTTGCAGAGGTCAGACTGGGGAAACCTAGCCTCTTTACAAAGAAATTGTGTTTTTGCAGCCAACTGATATCTCAGGACATTTACCAAGGATTTCATATCTGGTTCACATCTAATTAAGCCCCCAATTTCAGATCCATTTCACTGATATTGAAAATTCTTAAAATAAGGATCATGTGAAAACAGTGGTTTCAGAGTTACCGCCAATGGCATCAGGCCGAAAGCTATCACACATATACTGCTTACCCTAAGTTATGAGAACTCAGCACATGAGAGCTACTCCCAAGTTCCATCAACTTCCTTAAATCTTACACGCATTTCCTCCTCAGCTCAGAACAGCCTCTGCCTCAAAATCAATGACCCAATATCTCATGCGAACCCCCCAAATATTACCACATAGACACACCCAGAAGCAGGTCTGAATTCTGCACACAAACCAAATCATACACAATGCACACTTTGTTAAACAGAACAAAAGACATAGAAGTGTGTAGGGGTACTTCTTATCATGAGCCAAATATTCTGCTGAGCCGATGGGCCCTACGTCTTTAAACTTGGACTACCAGTCGAACACCAATCCCTCCTAATGTATTCAAGATCACAACTTTACCATGGTTCATTCCCAGCCTGGTATGGCACATACCCCAGACACTATCCTGTCACTGATCAACAGAGGATGAATTTACCACTATCTATCTCCCCAGAACTCTTTCTTCCCTGGTCAATGTTACCCAATCCAAGGGAAACTTCTTCCACCTTCTTCCAATCTTTGTCTTAGTGCTATGAAGACCCCAGTTGTGAAAGTATTCTCAATCTGGTTCCAAGCACCCTCCTTGGTTAAAACAGATCAATCAGGGCATTCCACCACACACTGTTGATCTCACTGGATCTATCGAACCCCTTGGATACTAAGGTACTGAAACAGACTAGTCTTGGTACCTTCGAAGTCCTGGTGTTTCCAACCACCCAACATGCCACAAACCTGATGTCCTATATACGTGTAAGAGAGAAGCTTAAGACAATAAAGTTTTGTAAAGCCATTTGATTTTATTTTTTGCTACAAAAACTACATCTAGGATATGCCTTCTTAATGATGTACCAAATATCCCATCCATTTCGTGTTAATGACTACCCATGAATCTTATCATTTGCGTGTAGGTCAAAATGTATGCAACTTTAAAAAAATAAAATTAGCAGCTTGATTCAATTCCTATGTCAGTTAGTTAATAAATCAAGCAGTGAAACATCTCATTACCATGTATATCCGCTTCCAAACAAATCACAGTGTATATGTCATTCAGTATCAATATTGTCTCCTCATTTGTCATTGGCTGGCAATCTCCTTCAATAGTGTTCACCTTAACGGGCTGCAGGTCCACCTCACTGTGTGTCTCCCTAACTCCCCTCTCCCACTTACAATGCTACCATTCCTCCCTTGCCCGATAACTTTGAAAGGGTTCTGCTCCCCATTCCTTCCTCCCAGCCATTGCCATTTTCGTGATGCCTGTCTCCAGGCTCCGTTTGTTGGTGTGGTGAGCTGGCCACGGCTATTACCGAGTTATCTCTATATGTGCGATGAATGATATTGGTAATTCAATCAAGTGTGCCTAATATTGAATGGGACATTTTCAAAATTCTATGGCTTTAAAGAACATTGCTCTGAAAGGCGACTCCTTACAATCCCTTAGGTTATTAGTACAAAAGTACTATAACTTGAATAAGAGCTTAAATGAAATTTCTTATATAGCTATCAGAAATCCGATCCAGGATGTCGCAGGTCAACTGTATAAAGACGGTAAGAAAAGCCTAACCGTCCCAGACACAGTAAAGAATCAATGAGAATACAGGACTCTGCGCCATCAAATATAAAGGTAATGTTATGTCATTATTCGTTTGTTGTTCATCAAAAACGTTTTTAATGAACAACAAAGGAATAATGACATAAAATTACCTTTATATTTGATGGCGCAGAGTCCTGTATTCTCATTGATTCTTTAATATTGAATGGGATCATATGCCTACCGAAAATCCAATTTTTCTATTTACAGAGGTCGCCAACATGTGTCATCGTAGATGGACACACTCAGATGCCCGTTTCCCTAATGTTCTCAATTAGGCAAATCACAGTTGGAAGGGGGTATTTACTGGTATTTAAATGAGCACCCTGTATCATGCAATATAATAAAAGGCCAGATGTATGTCTGTCTGATGCAGTCATGCGCAGTACAGACTGCCCACTTCGCCTGTTGTCACCGCTATTGGGAGCTGTTGCCTTATAAATACAACCAAATATACCACATAACGTTTTGACAATCAGAGAATCTTGTGTCTCGTCACGCTCTTTGGCCCGTGTACACAGGCTTTCACACTAGTATACAAATGACATGCACATTGGGATGCAAGTGAAAAGACAGCATTACCCTGTGACTACCTGGAGCAAGTGTAGAGGAATGCTGAACACAGAGAGGGTTATTTTTGACCCTCCTATGCATTTCCGTGATGAGGGGGAACAGAACACTGACACACTGACTCACTAACATAAATGAGACCTACTTGTCTTTTCACTTACCCTCTCCATTTTGGTAATACCGGAGGAGTATGCAGTTACCCAACAATCCTCCCTATTTCGTTGGGTATAAGGGTTTCCTTCGTGGGTCAAAGTTCCCACAACTTCGGTGCATCCCTCTTTGGTTTTTTATGGATGAGCTAGAGGATGGCCTAAATGGAGTGGCTAACTCAAGAGAAGAAATGGCCAGGCAAAACAGTGATCGCAATCTGGGGTAACTCAAAGTCTTTGCTGGGTTTCTTAGTCTAATGTATTAAAGGTCTAATGTCCTTCCCTAGTTTTATCTCTAGTATTGAGGACCAGAGGTAGAAAGCCCATCCCTAAGTTTGCAAGCAAAGAAAGGCACCCAGGTTTCCTCCTAGGACAGTGTTCAGAGAAATTCACAGTCACAGGGAGTGTGCGCACTTGTACAGTTCTGTAATGATGGTTGAGGCCTTGTCATGACTGGGATGAAGTTCGGACTGTGACCATGGTCCTGACGCTGGTGACATCAGATGATGATGTCTTTTCCCACTTGATCATAGAGTGATCAACCACAACAAAGCAAGTAGGTATTCCAATCCTATCTGGGGTAAGCTGGGTAGAAATACTTGACCCTTTAACTAGGTCAAATATCTCTCTAACAAGCCTTCTTTAGTTGGATTGGCCAGTTCAAGCAGTGCATTGCTGCTTTATCCCCAATGTGTCTTCATATCCCCAGCTGGTCTTTTTGGCTTGGCCAGTGAGGTACTGCTTGGCCAGTTCCTCTCCTGATTTCCTTTCTCTCACTAGCTGATCGTGTTTGCTCAGCCAACCTCAGGTTCTGCTTGGCTGCTTTGCTTGCCTTTCTCTCCCTAGCTTGCCTTTTGCTTAGTCAATGCACATTCTGCTTGTCTGCTTCTCCTGCTTTCTTCTGTCCACTAGCAGGCTCTTATGGCTTGGCCAACTCACATCCTGGGTGGCTGGCTGCTACTCCTGAATGCCCTTCTCTTCCAAACTGGCCCTAATCACTTGGCCAGCTCATTCTCTCACTGGATGACTTATGTTCTCTCGGTAGCTGGCCATTTTGGCTTGGCCAACTCCTGTTCCTCCTCTTATGTGGTCTTCTTGGCTTGGCTGCCTCCAATTACTCCAATGACCTTCTCTGCCCGCCTAGTCCCCAGCTCCCTGAATCACTGTCCTTACTAACCCCATGACACCTTTCTAAGTGAGGCAGTATCTGCCTTTTTTTATACAATGGTGATTACATAATTGGGGCAATAAGGGCACTGATTTGTGGATCTGCTTCCCCCTGACATCCTGATCTGGGATTGGCCTGTGTGCACTGGTTCCACTTCCTCCACATGTGAATGCACTTCCCCATTTGTTATCTCCAGCTGTAGAGTTTTCTCTAATCCTTTGAATCGGCTCCTCTACAGGTACACCATTTTGGAGTCAGGCAGACACATCATGGCTGCCTTCTGGGCCAGGGCCCTGCCTGCCAAGTTCAATTGGCTGTCTTGTCTGTCCTCCCCTAGGATTACAAAACCCGACCTTGGAGCATCTTACCTAGTGCTGAGGTGGCATATTTCTCCATGGGACAGGTCAGGGTGCCTCCAGACCTGGACATCTGCCGACTCCCTAAGCACCCCACCCTGCATGTGACATGGTGGCAGCAATGTTTCCCCTTATTGCAGCAATATGAGCCTCTGCTCTCCAGGATGCTCTTCAATCTCTCAATCATGTCCTTTTTTTATTTTTACAGACACCGTAATCCCCAACCTGGTAAAAAGCCCTCCGAGAAATCCCATGGGTGATGGCATCCTGTCATACAATTTTGTTGATGAAGGTACCCAACACTAATGCGTGCAGGAAGGAGGCCCCGCAAAATATTTGCCCTATATCAAGTTCCCCCATGAAATGCATTGGCCACCTTTGTGAATATGAACACCTTGCATTTCAGGCCTTTACATTAATATGATTGTTATTATCATTATTATTATTAGTATTAGTAGTAGTAGTAGTAGTAGTAGTAGTAGTAGTAGTAGTAGTAGTATTAATATTGTATTTATTGTGCGTGGACCTGGCTTTGGGAAGAAACAGTGTGCTTTTCCAGTTATAGAGAGAAGTGGCCGGTGAGGGTAGCAGAGACACAAGAGAGCAGGGAGCTAAAAATGGGGATGGTGGTGGGGGGTCACAAAATGCATCCTCTTCACTACGTTTAGATGCCACGTTCTTTGCAAATCTCACCCAGACAAGCTACATGAAATTGAAATAGGGTAGTTATTTCCTTGAATAAATGTAGATCAACTAAGGTGGGTTGTGTATGGAAGATTTCTCAAATGTATTATTAATTCTTTGTTATCCATATTTCCTGACAGAACTCTTTTGGACTGCACCAGAACTCTTACGCCTTGAGAACTGTCCCTACGTTGGCACGCAAAAAGGTGACGTCTACAGTTTCGCAATCATTATCCGAGAACTGCTCTATAGCCACGACGATGGCCCGTACCAAGACCTGAATCTTGAGCCGGAAGGTAGGGTCTTGTTGCTTCCTTGCCCTTCTTACATGAGGCTAAGATGAGGAGAGCCAAGTCCAATGGCACAATTCTCTTATTCACTGCAGAGGTGATTCAGCGAATCAGGGACCCGAGCTCCATTGTTCCGCTGAGACCCACCCTCTCAATGGAGAAATGCAACAAGCGCATCGGGGCCATGCTGAGATCCTGCTGGGATGAGCAGCCAGAGAGGCGGCCAGACTTCCCATCCATTAAGAGGAAACTGAGAGGAGCAAGTCCTGAGGGGTGAGACGCCTGCCTCCATCAACCTTTTCTGCTATCCTGTAAGAATGCTTGCTAGGTAGGGGCGGCACACAGAAAAAGAACACTGTTATCTTCAGGTTCACAATTATAAATGTCATATCATTTCAGTTCATTTTATATTGTACTTTAGCACCCTGGATGGGGGTGCCAGCCAATCAGGGAACTTGCAACGTGGGCTGAATCCTTTGGCATAAGCCTGCGTTCCGATCTCCCCCGTGGCTGTGCGCCCCTCGCCCTGTGCTGTCCTTGCTTCCTCCCATGCCCTCCATACCACCTTTAGCACCCGCTAGTAACTACACACGGTACTAAAGCTGAAGTTAAAATTTTAAAAAAGGACACACTTATCTTTATTCCATCCTGCGAGACGAGCGCCGGGAGCAGGAGTCCGTCTTCTTAAGCAGCAAATGTTCTGCTTAACCTGGGTACAACAATTCTAGCATAGATGAATCGGGTACCCAAACCGTACAGTCCACCTGTGTTCTTCTGCCATGACCAGAAACCAGGGACTATAAGAAGGAGGGTAAGGGTCAGTTATCTGTCAGCAAGCCTCAACCCAGACCATAAACCTAAGCTCCTCGGCCCGCTGCTCAAACAGCACCGTGCAGAGTAACATGACAGCAGTGTGGAGGAGGGGCTGGGGATGGCAGTGGGTTCACCGTGCCTGCCTGATGTATATCTCATGCACGCGCACATGCGCGCGCACATGCGCGCACACTCCCTCATTCATCCATCCACCCACCCACCCATTCACTCCCCATCTCAGACACACGAATGCAGGACTTCCTACGAACATAGTTGCTAAGCACATTCTCTGCAATTATAGGGAAACGTGTGCACTTCCCATCTGTACAGGAAAAAAAAACATTTCTGCTTACTTTTAACAACTGTTATCTCCCCCGCTATTTGGGAAGAAAAAATACTCAGATTATAAAAGTGAAATGCCACCTGCTAGTATTGTGGTATTTACCACTGATGGTGTTCCTTTGGAATAGCCTTGAAGGTCAGCACCTGCCTGCCTGTAATGAGGTGGGTGCAAAAAAGGGCAGCATTTTCAAATACCCCCTGTTTTAGCATTACCTCAAAGGCAGTCATGAGGCCCTGCGTGCCAATCAGGATGGATTTAGAAGGAGAATAATCCCAATAGAATCTGATTTTACTGTATCAAGATCCGACCTTCATTCACTCATTATCAAACTCTGTTCTACAAACTCTCTAGACAATGGGGACCTTCCCGAATACCACATGTTTCACCATGCCACCAAATTACGAGTTTCATAAAGGAAACACTCAGAAACCACCTGCATTTGCGTGAATGAAATGTCCTCTACACAAAAGCTTTATCACATGCACTATTGCTGCACAGGGCATTACCGCACGCTGTTATAGACCATTCCCCAACGGAGTACATTGGGACCCCAAAATGGAGAATAACTGAAGGCTTTGCCTTGCCCCGAATCATGCCTACCCTTCCCATTACTTCATGCTTGCCACATGCAATACCAGTAAATGAGTTTGACGGTACTTGAAAATACTGCCAAACCGGCAATGAGGCTATAGGTCTACTTGGGGTCCCTCCAGCGATTGGCCACTTAAGCCTGATTAACAGCAGAGGTTTTTTTCTCTTGAAATATTTACAGGAAATGGTACCTCGCCACATAGACCGTGTTTGAATATTTTCCACTCTATCCTGATACCCCCAAAACCCTGCTAAGAGTAACTCACAGTAGATTTTGTGAATCAAATACACCTCTCCAAGAGTAACTTTGAGTTACTCACAGTAACTTCTTTTCGAGCTAGCATGCGTATTTAAATGTATGGGCAGCCTTAATCGGATGCCTTAACTGTTTCAATTGTATTTATACATTTATTTAACCTTTCTATCCTATCCAAAGGGATCTTTCATAGTCATACCAAAAAGCAGTCTTGACTACACTGAGATGTTATCCTGTCATTGCACATGCCTTTCGATGTCTTATTTTGTACACAGTTTTGGTTGACGGCATAACTGTTCTGGCGTACCAGAAGAAGGACTCTGACTACCGTGGGTCATGATTCAATGGCGTTTATGTAAATAAAAGAAAAAGGCCAATATGGCCCTACCGCTGTGAGGGAAGTTCCTCGCCTAACAAACTAAAACTAATGGTGCTCGTCAAGTCCCAAAAGAAATATTGTCTTCAGTCCGACTCCTAACAACTAACTGGCCCTACCACTTAAGAAAAACTTAACACAAAGAAGGCGACTGTAGCAATGGCCTCGGTTGTTGGCTTCTGCCTGGCCCAACACTATTATGACTGGTTTTCAGTCTTCAAATTTAATGATGCAGTTTACAGTCTTTTTTTAAAAAGATTTAGTTCAGTAAAACATAAATGTCCTTCGTACAGTTTTTGTCTTCTTCTTTGGGAAAGAAGGGGTCTCCTTAAATTACCTTTCTCAGCTTTTTATCAAGTATTCACATCCCTTCAGGATCATTCGTAACACAATTATTTATGCCCAGCCTACATAGAACATGGACTCCCCAAAGTCTTTTGACTCTGTGGGAGGCATACTGACTCTCAGTCCACTTAGTACTTTTGGAACACCTGTCTGCTCAGGTTTTCTAGGTTTCCGTAACCTAGTTCACATTTCCAACCGTGTTGCAAATTGTTCATACTTCTTTCAGTTTGTGTTGCACAGGACGCCTGCATGACTGACTTTGTTCGTTCCTTGTACCTTTGTCGGTTTCCCAGTCTTGGCATAAAACTTGCATATCTCTTTCACCAGGGGTGGACTGGGAACTAAAAGAAGACCTGGAAATAATTACTGGGGACCAAAAGAGGCCCTGGAAATAATTGTCAAAGTGGCCCCATATGACACATTTTCAGCAAGCCCAATGCTTTTCCTATGCGAACATTAGGAAATGCCACACAAAAGAGGCCCAGGGTGCAGAGGCCCACCGGGAAATCTCCAGAGTTCCCTATAGGCCAGTCCACCCATGTCTTTCACTCGGTTTTACATAGGGCGTGTGCCCTTTCAGCTCTTTCAGGTTTCTGTACTTTTGTCGACTTTTCCATCCTTGGGATAAAGCGTTTGTATCTGTTTTGTTCTGTTTTATACACGGCATGTACCCGTTTCGTTCCTTCATGCTCTTGTATCTTTATCAGCTTTTCAAGCCTTGATATAAAGTATTCAGCTCTCTCAGGCTCTCTTTTTTGTTGCCTTCTCCAGCCTTGGTTTAAAGTGTTTGTATCTTTTTGGCTCTGCTTTGTATAGGGTGTGTGCCCGTTCCATTCTCTCACGCTCTTGTACCTTTGTTGGCTTTACCAGCCATGGTTCTCTCTGTTTTCGATACTCCAATCTCCGTAACCTTTTGGGTTTGCCAATCTTGGAAACCAGAGTTCATAGCCCTCAGTGGCATTTCTATGCTTGTGCTTCCATCCCCGTCTTTCTACCGACCGGCACCTCTCATTCGGTCACCACGACTGCCGTCCCTTCAACGTCCAGCTAGTGGTCCTTTCCTCCTCCACGCCACTGCTAGTTCCGAGGCTCGGCATGGCTCTGCCTCTCCAGGGTGAAATCTCTCCAGAGGCTCGCCTCTCCATAGGGATTTCCATCCTCCCTCCATTGGAGTCTCTTCCTGGTTTGCTGTTGGCTCTGCTCTTATGTATGTCATAAGCAGCAACATAAACTTGTCCATTTTCTTTGATTATGGCATTCAGATGATGCTCAGCATTAGATGAAGCCAAATGAGTCAAAGAAGGGTTCTTGTGGATTATAGGCATAACCTGAGATGTCAAAGTCTTTCCAACATGCAGACATTATGTCTTGGACTGGGAGTTGCTGATCGGAATGGGAGTCCTTGCCCCTGAGAGGGGCGTCACTCCCAGTGAGGTCCCACTTGCCCAGACCCCTAGGGAGGGTGTTGCTGAGCAGGCTCATCTCTCTAGCCTCAAAGGGGGTGTCTCCCCTGTGGGGAGAAGGGACACATTGTCCAGATGTGTCACTCTGTGTACAATCCACCTCCCCCATCCAACCATGTCTGAAAAATCAACGGTCACAAGGTCATGGATTTGTGTTTATTGCTGTCATTTGGTGCCAATGTTTGTAATTCTCTGATCCACTTTTTTGCCAGTCATGTCAGCATTTTGGACAACATGGTGAACAAGCTGGAGAAGTATGCTAACCACCTGGAGGAGGTGGTGGAAGATAGGACGACTCAGCTCGTGGCAGAGAAAAGGAAGACAGATAAACTTCTATCGACTATGCTACCTAGGTGAGCGTGCAACTGTTCCTTTGTGGACTACAATGGGAGTGGAAGGATCCTGGGTTTATTGATCAATTAGTCTCTACACCTCCTTGAATGTGTTATTTGCTATTTGTTGAGTGCAAAACAGTTGTCCCCAAAAGAGTGTCATTTTGCTAGGATGACTGAGAAGAACCTACAAGCTCTTGGAAAAAGGCATCCAGGTGACATCAATAGAGAAAGCAGGGATTGCTTAGACAGGGAACAGAAACATTGGCAAACATGTGGAAGAATGAATGGTTCTCACCTTTCTTGAGGAAGAGAGGAAGGGAGAGCCTTTCAGGAATGGATATTCATGCAAAAAAAGGCGCAACAGCCCAATTTTGCATACCTGCATTTGGGAATATTGAAGAGGTTTTTTTAGTTGGCTGAGCTTTGATGCTGACCAGGTACATACATTTTACGTGTTTGACAAATTAGAGCCTCTCGATTTATCTAATGGAGTTGATTGAAGGCTGGAAAAGTGTTGGCACATCTGTGGAGGATAGTGGTATCCTAGCAGTTCCATGTCATTTCGCCGAACCCCTTTTTTCCAACGGGTGTTTTGCCGTGGGAGTTTTGCCAAAAAATGTCATCGCAATCTATGTTTGGGGGGTTCCCCCGTCAAGTCCCTTTAATTTAATAATTCTTTTTATTTCCATTTACCCCCAACACTTTACACTTTCCCACCCCACTCAAAAATCTTTGATGGACATTTTCGGCAAAACTCCTGTGCCAAAACACCAGTCGGAAAGACGGGTGTCGATAAAAGGACGCAATAGCATCCTAGCAGAGGCATTCTAGATGCTCTGTAGGTTTGTGTTGCCCACAGAATGTTAAAGATTGGTCAGTTATTCTGTCCCTTTGGTTGGGGAACACTGGCTTGGCTTTGAATCTCTTCTTTGTATTGTTTGTGTGTGCACTCAATCTATGCTCTTGCTCCATGATGGCTCTCATCCCAAATCTTCACAATAGTTCCAGAGTTCTTTTTATTTATGTTGATTGGTGGCATAACCAGCAATTGCTGACTGTTGTCATGTCCAAGGTAGAGGGTTTAGGCAATTGACACTACTAGACTCTGCTTGTATCTTTCCAGATGCAGTGTAGTGTGTTGCAAAATCAGACATACCGCGTAAAATGCTAAGCAGTTCATGTTCCCCAGTGCATATGCAAATATGCAGTGGAATTCAATTATCATCTGCTATCTACTGCTTGTACAAAGTCGCCATTTACTGATACAGCAATACCATTAACTGGTACAATAAGGGCCTAGTCCATCAATGTATTAAAGTAAATATATAAAACCCATCAATATTCAAGCAATTATTACATGTTCATGTTCACCATCAACTAATTAATACAATGTATAAAGAGCCGCCATACAATATTTACAAAACATTAGACATACTATGTGTTGATGCCTTTTTTACAATTAATGCATACTACATATCATAACTTATATCTACTAACTATACAGTTTCTATGCAGGCAGAAATGGCCCTACCAATCACTGTTCCCTGACATGTACATGTTTCTGCCCTTCTATTTTCCCTAAAGCACAGACTTGCATCAGGGGTTATTGCTTAGTTCCATCATGCATCCTGCATTTCATCTTCAATTACTATATGCCCCTAACATGTCCTTGTATTAAGTTCAAGCTGTAGAAATAACAGAACTCAACTTAGGTTTACCTTTATCAAATAACTCTTAATTGTACTTATGTATTTAATAAAGTGGTTGAGGGCTATCCACTTCATTGCCTGACATTGTATGTGATCTCTTCATGTATCCAAATGCCATGTCGTTTGAATGCTTATTCATACCTTAGTATCATCTATATGTAAAAAAATGGGAGACGAAGTGCACCTCATTTTTACTAATATTCAATGTACTTCAAATGATGTCAGAAACTTGTATCCGTTCGTATGGTTTACCTTCTTATCCAGATGTAATTATACTTTAGGTTTCATCTATTCATTTTTACATTCTTGTTTGTGAGTTCCTGTTTTTCCTTCTCAATAACATATCAATACACTTGTACATAAAACATCTTATCTGCAATAACAGAGTTCTGGTCATTTTTATATAAACGGGAAAAGCTGTGTCCGATGTATTAATGTGATGTCTTATTGTGGCATTTAAAAATAAGACCATTTACTTTTATTATCAAATGTGTCTTTATCACTCTGATTTTGCTCTAGGAAACCGCTGGCTTATGGCATTTGCCCCTATATGGAGTTGCATCTATGATCTTGTGAGATTTGGATCAAAACTACAAACTTGCTGGGTATTGTAGTTTTTCTATAGATTTGCTCATATTTATTAGACCATTGAACTTAAAAGGATTTTTCCATTCTACTTCATCGAAGCCTCTCTTATTAGTTCAAAATGTATCTTAAACTGTGACATGTTCCCAGTACCCAAAAAGTACAAATATTCATTATTAACACCGGGTAATCTTCTCATCAAATCAATCGATGTGTGGGTTTCAAAGAGGTACTTTGATGATACCTTGCAGCCCAGAACATTGTTAATCATTTGTGTATTTAGCTTTCCTATTCCATATTGTCACTTAACCCTGTCTTATCACTCTGCATGCAGTAAATCCTCCTGCATAAATATTTCCCCTTTCGCTCATTTACTCCTTGTATATGTTGCAACATCACCCACTGAAATTCCACAGGTTCATGGTCGTATTCCACAAAGTCTTCCCCTTATGGGAAGTGATTGTTTGTTTCATTAGTCAACTCCTGCGTTCAATCATCCGAGCTTTAATTGCATTTTCCTTTTTTGCCCACATACCACAGACCACACTGGCAAGTCATCATATGTAACCATGTTACAATTAGTCAAACTCCTCAAATCCCATGTTTCCCTTAGTCCTGTCTAATACCTCTGTTTCAGTCGTTTGAGCATGCATACCACCTGGGTAATGCATTTTAATATTAGTTATGCCCCATAATTCAAAACACTGAGTGCATTTTCCTAGCATTTCTTCCCCAAAACCTTCTCTTTCCATTTTCTCCTCTTCTTCTATTTTTATGTGCTCATTTTGTCTGTTCTGCAAATTGTCCACCCATTGTTTCCAATGGCTGGGCCCTGCCATCCACCAAATAGTAATATCCAGTCTAGTGTTGAGGATTTTTACAAAGAACACACATGAGAAAAAAAGTATATGCACTGAATTTCAGTGGGGCTTATTTGATAGCGTACAGTGTCCTAGTATTTTTCCAAAATGGATCCTCCTCTCTCCTCTCCAATTTATCCTCAAAGTCGTGATGCACTCTTAGCTCACCAAATCCCGAGACTGCATGCTGCGCTGCAAAACCTTCCCAAGTTATATATCCAGTTCCGCCGATCATACAAAACTTGCTTTCTAAGTTCAGAGTCAGCTACCCAGCTAGAGGCCACCCTCTGACCTCAGCTCAGCATGGCACCTATTCTTCTTCCCTGAACCACATTGTGGTTTCTGCAGCATTTTACAGTGTGGAACCGCCATCTCTTCCTGTCCATTCACTAAGGAAATGCCTCAATTCTGGCGGATGTCATGTCCTGGCTTGACTATGGTACTTGAATTGAGCTCCTCGCTAAAGCGATACGACGTTCATTCATCGCGTGTTTTTCTTTTTTTTGCAGCAGCAGCACTTTTTGGCTAAAATGTGTTGCTGAAAAAAAAATGAAAAATATGGGGGGGAGATAGGGGGTAGAGTTGGGTGATGTATAGGGAATAAATAATAGAGGAAACAGTTTTAAAACCGGCTAAAATATTCTCGGCCATTCAAGTGATTATACAGCTTAACCCTAAAGTGTGTTTTAAAAGTACGCTGAAGCGCCCATATATAAAATATTTTTAAAAAAATGCAGGGAGACCCCCCAAATAAAATAAAATGTCATTATTTTTTTCAGCTAAACATTTTTGGTAAAAAGTGCTGTAAAAGAAAACGACAGATGAATAACCCAAAACACTACAAAAATTGCAATGGGCTCAGAACTAGGCACTATACATGCTGCGGCCAAGTGTGCTACTTGGAACGGGGTCCCTATTTGGGCCTAATGACTCTACGAGTATCAACGGTGACCTAATTCCCAAGAGAGATGACGTCAAAATGCCCCTTTGCCCTGGGAGACAAATACTACATTGCATGCGTCAGCCATTACTACATTGAAGGTAGTGGGCAGGAAAGGGTAGGTAACCGGCTATGTCAACGTACTGGTTGTGGCCTCAATTTCAGATGCGTCTATGCCAGATTGTCAGGCACAACGCAGTGGATGCTCCACTGACTTACTGCAATTGGTGCATATCGTAAACTGGTTATGCATGGACTTGATAGAGAATAGATGTGCTATTGGCAAAAGTAAATCGTTATTGACCTCCTCTCCGTCAATCAGAATTTGCGCAATACAGTATATAACTTCTGGTATTGACTGCATTGCTGACATTTTGACTGCAGAAGCACCCTGGCAACCAATAGAAAGATTGTCTTTGCATTAAAAAAACAGCAGTACAACTTCCGAGCAAGATTTCTTTCAACATGACAATCCAAGCTAACGTAATACACCAAATTGAAAGTTAAAACATCGTACAATGCTTTCATTTTTTTTTAAAGGAAACTTATTCATTTTAACATTTCACAAAATGCATGCTTCTGCTTAAACTGCTATCGTACCTTATAAAGATCACTTATTATTAAACTATTACAAAATAAAACCACATTTCATTTAATAAAACTTTTTGTGTGCTTGCATCACTTTCAAAATAACATGTTTTAGTTCAGCACCACAACTCCAAAACCTTTATTGCTATTACCACCATCTGCTAATAATAGCCTTGGAGACCTCCGGATGAGTTTGTATCGTTTGGGATAATGACTTGGTGGCGGGTCATTATCCCACGATTACTACCCCTGCCTCTGTCTACAAAGCTATATTATTTGCCGCACTCCTAGGGAGGATCAGTGAGGATTGGGAAACATATTGATTGGCCAAAATAGCTCTTTAATTCTTAGCTCATTCTTTTATAAAGGGTTTGCAGGATATTCCTTACTTTGAGGGAACACGTGGGTTAATGTATGTCTTCTTCCCAGAACAAACCACTCCTCTCCTGCTTCTCCTTCCAGTTTCATCGCAGAGCAGCTCATGGCCGGGAAGTCAGTAGAACCTGAGAGCTTCGTTTCGGTCACCATCTTTTTCTCGGATATTGTGGGTTTCACCAATCTATGCTCCCAGAGCACACCCCTACAGGTTGTGGACCTGCTGAATGACCTGTACAGCTTATTTGATGACATAATCCGAACATACGATGTGTACAAGGTACAGTAAAATACCAATTAAAAAAACAATTTCAGGACAATGGAAAATAGTTCACAGTTTTCTAAATTTGAAAATTCTCACTGTTGATGTTGTATAAACAACATAACATTCCCATTGGTCTCCCAAATGTCTCGCTATGTATAGTCTCGACTGCTAGAATTCTAACAATGTCTACACTAACCATTTAGAATGCATTCCTATTCAGAGGTTGAGATGTAAGTATAATTTATTTTATAATGATAGGAAATGTCCTGACAAACCTCAAATGCTACTTAACTAAATGAATAACTGTGTGATGAAACATCACGAATGAATAACTGTGTGATGAAACAGCACGTCACGTACCTTAGTCATGTTTAATAAAACATGCAAAACGCTATACTCCAACGCATTAGGGTGCTGGGTCTAACTCACTCAGTGCATATCAAGGAAATCAAGATTTATTAAGTGACGACATATGAAATACAGAGGCAGTTGACACTACACTACCTTTTGGTTAAGTGTCTGACCAGTGATCATTTGGAGACAGGACATTGGCTTTAATGATTTGACGTTTGATGTTTTGGGATTGCAGACCTGAAGAGGGCATTGTAAGGTTGAAACTTGTGTTGGCTGTTGTACAAATTCAAAGTGTCATCCAATAAATATAGAACTAGAGCGTTTTGTTATCTATTGATTGACTAGATGCCAGTTGGTTTCAAATACAAATGATTGTGTACTAGCAGAAGTGAATAGAGTACAAATTGGTCAGGGCAACCATGTCTCATCTAGTTTCTCTAGTTTGCCTGTAACAAACCTGCCGCAAGCTTCTAAGCAGGCTATCTGATGAATAACACTGATAAGATTACAGGCCTAATAGCCTCTCCAACAAAACAAATATAATTATAGATTAAGCCTTTCTTATCTAGGCAATTCCAAAAACAGTTTTAAAACCGGCTAAAATATTCTCGGCCATTCAAGTGATTATACAGCTTAACCCTAAAGTGTGTTTTAAAAGTACGCTGAAGCGCCCATATATAAAATATTTTTAAAAAAATGCAGGCTTCTCAGTTAATCCAACCTGCCCCCAAAGAATAAACACAGTTTGTTTTACATTGTCGCAGTTAAATAAAAATACACAGTGCCAGATTCTGGAACAAAATTTAAATACAATTACTTTCGAACCATGGTTCAAATTCACATTCTCAGCCCCTGCTGATACAGCATTTGACACATTGTGTGCTTGTGTGTTGTTTAGCAGAAACGCGATTTCCTTCCTGCATGACCTCACAAAATGCCTATATCATGTTTATACCACACATTAAATAGCTGGGCTATAAATACTTAAAAATATTTTTACACCTTTTCCACGACAAATGCAAAGTCACAAGCAGATGTTAGCACCTTGAGGCACTTTCTCAGCACTAAAAATACTAATCTTTAGATTGAAAAACCGTATAAATATTTCACACTTTTAAACACAGTCTGCTGGGTCTGAAAAACAGCTTTTTTTCTGCAAATGATTTCACACAGCTGTACATGCATGCATAAAAAATAAATGAATAAAACATCTTACCAAAGAAGGGTTCTTTTGTCACTGGCAGTTCACAGGGTCTTCACTTCCATCCACGGTCCACAGGGCCTTTACTTCTACCAGAAATCCAGAGATTGTGCAGTTCTCCTGGAAACCCACAGCGCTATTCTGGCTAGCTTCCAAAGTTTGGGTTATAAAGGCCCTACAGTTGATCCACCCAGCCCCCAACCCCCATCCCCCTTATCAACACAGCCCCCACCCAGCATGTTCCACACCCGATATGACCCATCCCACTACAGTTCCATAGTCACTTTGACTTTGCAAAGAAAATGGGCTGGATCATACTGTGTGCGTAGAATATGCTGGGTGGGGGCTGGGCTGGTACTGGGGTGGGGTTGCCACTCAAGATAACATGATCCTCATGGCTTGCAAGTCACCCTGAGTGGGTGGCATTACACTGCTATCGATTTCAAATATTTTTTATACTTCGAAGATCACAACTAATGGGGTGCATCACCAAAAGGTTGAGCCAGACCACATGGGCTGTGTCGACAGCTGCTGCTAGCTTCATAGATAAGAACCTGTCTCTGTCAGCCTGTATAACACTAACATAGTCAAACAATCAGTGCACACCCCATGAGATTTTACAATTCCAATTTTATTTCCGTTTTTTAGCAAATGCTTGGGTGCAGTGGAGGAATACCGCCCCTGACACGACACTGTAATACAATATACAACCAAAGGTGTACAATCTATGGACACCCCCATCCCCTGCACACCTTAAAGCTGAGAAATCAGCCAATACTGTTGATGCATATTAATAATTTCCATGTTTCTTTTCAAACAACATGTTAAACACAAAGCTCCATTAAAGTACTCAAAACGTCTTATTCTTTAATGTTCAAAGGGAGGCTGTGTTTCAGGGGTGATTTCCCCTTCTTCAGGAGCACAAAACAGTATAAAAAGAACATCAATAAAACAACAGTCAAGCATGCATTTTCCATAACTCGCATGTATCAAATTATCTATCTGCATTAAATCAATCACCTAGATGTTTGTATGTCCTCAGTATAGTTTGACGATGACTTCTACCTATTTGACTAAACTAGCCCTGATGACACTACTTACCTGTGCCATCATAACCATCATGACTACCGCTACTATGACAAACCCCCCTAAGGATAGAAACCTGAGACTTCAGTCTAGATTGTCTCCTATCCATGAACCCCATAGAAACCTCCCCAATAACGCCCACTATCACCCGCTCTATGAACCCCTCTTCTACACCAACGCAAAATACCAATACCACTGATCAAACTCCCCCCAAAAATCACACTTCCCGAGACACCCCTTAACATAAAACTTTGCCTACCCTGATAATACCCTAATGCTAACAGGGTCCCCCATAAATTCCAGATCTATGGTAGCCCATGCCACTGAAATTGCAGACATCTTAAACAATGACAATCTTGATCTACTGGCTCTAACTGAGACTTGGCTACATGAGGCCGCAGGACCAACTCTCATGCTAGCAGTACCTGATAACTACCAAATCATTAGAGTGGACCGGCCTAATGCCAGAGGTGGTGGCCTAGCCATCATTTTCAAAACTACCCACCCTATTAGACTTGCCACCCCAGCTCCCTTCACATCCTGTGAAGCACTTACTGCCAAATTGCCCCTATCCAACAACCGTACTCTAACTATCCACTTGATATATAGACCCCCTGGGCCACTATGCACCTTTGAAGACAACCTAACTAGTCTTCTAGCCGAAAACACCAAAGATCACTCTCAAACACTACTGTTGAGAGATTTAAATCTAGGCTTCAATGATACGGACAACAAACATGTTGAATCTATTGCAACCTTACTAAACGACTACGGTTTTACACAAAAAGTCCTCTCACCAACACATATCAAAGGAAGGACCCTTGATTGGGTATCCTAACTAAACTGCAACATTAACATTACCGACATTATCCCACAATCCTGGACAGATCATTACTTAATACATTTCTCAGCCGCATTAGATCTCCTCAGCCCTATGCCTAATAACATGGCACCGCCCCTCCATACCAGAAATAAGAAGGATGTCACTGTTGAAAAACCTATCCCTCTTCTCCTCCCTGCCATCTCTGGAATGGAAAATAACAACAACCCTGACGCATTGGTAAATACCTTCAACAACGCTATGACAAAGGCACTGGACATGATTGCTCCTGTCAAACTGCGCAAAGCTAGACAAGTATCGCACCTGAATGCCTGGTTCACCCTCCAACTTAAATTCTTAAGATCACAAAAAAGGAAACTCCAGGCTATCTGGCGCCACTCCCCCTCTGAAAATAACAAAAATAACCTATCGGAATTTGCAAAAATGTACAAAAAAGAAATAACTAAAGCCAAAAAGAACACCTTCAATGATAGGATTGAGAAAGCAAAATCTAACACTAAAGAATTATTCTCTACCCTCCATGAACTAGAATCTCCAATCCAACCGATAGACAATGCCCCAAAGGACAAAGTATGGTGTACTAACATACAAAATGCCCTATCGAAAAAAATTCTGTCCCTACAAAGTAAAATTGCTAAAAAAAAAGGCCTCACTACCACTCACTGACCAACAAACCAGTCAACCCTCGGCGACTAGGACAACCACACCTTTTAGATTCAAGACCATCTCCATAACTGAAACAGAAAAAATAATACTCTCCCTCAAACCTTCTAAAGGTGACACGTGCCCAGCACAGATTATAAAGGACGCAGCTAGAGACCTAGCTCCATTTATCTCCAAGTTGATAAACGCCTCATTTAAAACGAACACAGTACCAGCTTACCTTAAAGGACCCCACTATCCCTACTAATTACAGACCCATCACCACTGTGCCATTTCTTCTTAAAATCTTAGATAGAGCTGCTTATATACAAATTCAGGACTACCTAGAGGCCAACCACCTACTTGGCTCACGACAATCGGGCTTCCGCCCTCTCCACGGTACTGAAACAGGGCTCCTAGATCTTAAGACACAAATTGAAGAATTAAAAGATAATGGAAAAATAGCCTTGCTACTCCTACTGGACTTGTCGGCAGCATTCGACTTGGTGGACCATGTAGTGTTATGCAGTCACCTTCAATCTGCCGCCAACTTCACTAATGATGCTATAGCTTGGGTCCAATCCTTCTTAGCTAACAGAACCATGAGTCTTCTCTATCTCAGCATCTGCCGACCCTATCAATATAACCTGCGGGGTCCCACAAGGCTCCTGCGCATCCCCCATCATGTATAATATCTTCACGAAGCCTCTGTTTGACAAGTTGGATAGACTGGGCGTCACCTACACTAATTATGCGGATGACACACAGATCCTCATACCCCTTTCGGGCAACTTTGAGGCGGACTCAGCCTTGATGAACAAAATATACTCCCTCATTCAGGCATAGATGGCATCCCATGGCCTCTTCCTGAATGACGAAAAAACGGAGCTACTAATCCTAGGCTCGGAAGCCAATATTCAAAAACTTAGTCCAAACTACACATCCTTTAACATTGATAACAACCCGATCAAGGTGATGTCTGTAGTTAAAACCTTAGGATTCTACCTGGACTCCTCCCTCACCCTTAAAAATCAAGTCAACTCCCTTGCCTCATCCACAACGTACACCTGCAAACTTATCAGAGCCTCCAGACCATACCTTTCGAGAGCGAGCTGTACCACACTAGCCAATTCTCTTATTATGTCAAGATTAGATTACTGTAATGCCCTGTACTCAGGAACTAACAAATATATCACTGACAAAATTCAAAGACTGCAGAACAATGCCCTGAGGGCAGCACTGAACATCCCCTACAGAGAGCATATAACCGAATTCAGGAAAGAGGTAATCTGGCTGAAAATAACGGACAGAATTCTCCTCAAAACAGCATCCCTCACCTCCAAATGCTTGAATAACCTAGCACCCCCATACCTAATGGATAAAATTACTAGGAGAACAACTACCCGCCCTACGAGATCTGCCAACTCATATATGCTGGAGATCCCTAGGTTCAAACGCTCGACAGCAGGAGGATCTAGCTTCCCTGTTAAAGCGGCACAATGTTGGAACAAATTACCAGTTGACCTAAGACTAGAACAAACCTACCTTAAATTCAGACAAAAGATACTCAACTGGCTACACACTAACGATACCTAATGAATCTATACTCCTATCTCTCCAGCCCCACCCTTTTTTATCCCATCTAACTACTCCGTAGCCTGGCTAACTATGTACGCATAGTCGTCTGCTCTGTCATGTTTGTATCTAACAAAGTAGACATGTAAGGTGCTTTAAACACTTTCTTGGCAACCTTTTTATGGACTTTGTTCCCGGCGAATTCCTTCTTTTTTGCTTTTTATATTGTTTGTAGGGTTTTGTCAGCTGCGGTATTGCATCAATACCATGATTGCCACTGGTAGAGTTAAGTCATTTATCAAATTCTATGCATTTCCACTTGCGACTTCCCTTTGCATATTATCCATGAGTGCCAAATAATTGTCTCCACACTTGATTGTTCTTTCAAAAATCCTTTATACTTTATTTCTTTTTTACATTTTTTTCTTTTTTTTTCTTCAAATATAATTTTGCCTCTCTACACGTGTTTCACCTTTGTTTAAATCACAAAGGATCTTCAGGAGAGATGTGGTAATAGTTTTATCTTTTAAAAAAAACAAAAACATATATATTTAGTAAAGCATAATTCGCCAAAGAAAAATCAGTTGTTTAGAAAACATCTTTTTCACTTATTTTTCATTCTACCATTTTCAACCTTTTTGTTTAAAAAGCAAATCATTGAAAATATATCACCATGGAAATGACACTCACCAAGTATATTTTTAGCCTCAATTCTTTTTGTATTTCCTGAAAGTTTTACTATTCAATCTTCTTGGGGTGTTTTTTTACCCTATTACAATAAGAGAGCATACATTAGTTTAATTTAAGGTATCTGGTGGAATTAAATTACATTGTTTAAGAGTTTACATTTCAGTATTCTGACAAGGTTTTAAGCAAGAGAGGGAATTCGGGGTTTTCCTAGCTTACCTTGTGTGCTGCAGTGATCCGCTTGTCACTCTGGCTCCTATTCTCGTGCTCTGTTTACTAGTGAATCGCGCGTTATATTCTATTTACGTGTGACGTCATCACGCACATTTTTTACGTGTGCGCGGTGACGTCATCACGCATTTGCATGCGTGACCGCGGCCATTTTTGATGCCGCAATCATTAATACACATGATTTGCTTCATCATGTTCTTATTGTTGGATTTTTCATATGAAACAACTTTCGAAGTGAGTCACATTTACAGATTAACTTTGATATTATTGCCATACCATACTAACGTGCATGTTTACCGTACTAGCGTGCAATTTGTCACGTTTACAAATTTAACAATCATGTAAATGTTTTCAAGTATTAATGTTCATCTCACTTGCCACTTTAAATGTCACAAACTGCAAATGAAAAAACCGGGGGAACTGTAAAGTCAAGTTACTCTTAGAGCCAATTACAAAGCTCGTTCTCTGAGTTTAATCCATTCTCACATGTATCCATAGAGCAAATCCAACGAGATTCTCTTTGTCTTAGGATCTGTTCTTTGTTACCACCTCTAGGCAGATCTCCAATTTTGTCTATTCCATAAATTTTCAGTTGTTCCACATTCAGGTTTTTATGTTCCATTAAACAGTGTAGTGTTAAAGGATACCTTAGATCTTGATTCCTTATGGCACGTAAGTGCTCAAATACTCTTGCTTTTAGACTCCTTATTGTGCTTCCTATATATATTTTTTCACAAATACATTCTATAACATATACCACATATTTACTGTTACAGTTAATGAACTGTTTCATTTTGTGCTCTTTTCCATTGGGTAACAAAATTGTTTTCTTTCCATTAACCATTTGCGAACATAATTTACAGTTTCCACATTTAAATGAACCAAAAATTGGTTGCTGATGGAACATGCTCCTTATATCTTTCTTTTCCGTAGATTTTAAATGACTTGGACTTAGCTTATTTCTCAATGTTAGCGCTTTTCTAAAACATATACCTGGTTTTTCATCTATATGTTTTTGTAGAGAGTTATCCAATTTCAATATTCTCCAGTGTTTTGTTAAGATTTTTCTTAGTTTCGAGGCATCTGAGCCATAGGTGGTAATAAATTTCGTTTTGGTAGGTTGTTTTTCTCTTCTTGGTTTATCTTTCAACAAATACTCTCTTGAGATTCTTTCCGCTTTTTTAATTGATCCCTTGATTTTTTTCTCTTTGTATCCTCTTTGTGTAAACTTTGTGATCATTCTTTCAATATTGGTTTCAAATGTTTCTTTTGTACTACAGTTCCTCTTAATTCTCAGTACCTCTCCATATGGAATATTTGATATGATATGTTTTGGATGATTGCTTTGAGCATGTAGTAAGCTATTTCCAGCAGTTGGTTTGACATATAAATTTGTGAGGATTTTATCTTGTGCTGCATAAATTTCAAGATCTAGAAATTGAATTTTTTCTTTGCTAAAATTGGCTGTAAATTTTATGTTGTATTCATTAGACATGTAAGGTGGTTTACACATAGGTGTACATGTGGGAGTGCACATACTGATATTCACGATAATGCTTCCCTGACCTTCAAAGACCATTGCTTTGTATTTATTGTATCCTGTACCTGCATCTTGCTCCGATTGCAATCACTGCTCTATGTATTGCTACCTTTGCACTGTAACTAAGTTTTAAGATTTCTTATTTCTCTTACGCCTGTCTACCTAAGGGCTTGGTGCGCATTACCAAACAAATAAACAAACAAACAAACAAACATTTAATCTGATTAGTGTGCTTTGAATAATACCACCATCAACTGTGTCGTCATGCCAGGGGGGTACAGATTGGGTCCAATGGTATACTGTGTATGAGCCATCGTGTGTTGTGAATCATTGTCAATGTGCCATTATTGTCATTAAAGGATGATAAGGTATTATAGTATGTGTAACTTAAGGATGGGATCATCCAAACTGGTGGGGGCAATTAGTGATATCAGCGCCTACCTGGCCTCAAAAACTTCTCCCAATCTGTATTTAAGTCAGATAGCAGGGTTCTAGGAGTACCGAACAGCAAGGTAAATTAACTTCCATACATCCACTTAACTTACATCAACTAGTACAATCAAGTACCAATCTCAACTCAGCTTTCCAATGCTTACCGCCGCCTCAGTGTTTCGAGGAGAATGGAGACTGCTATTAATATTGGGTGGAGAGGCTTTTGCAGCATCTCCACCAATCTGCAGTATCAATATAAAAAAAATAAAAATAAAAAATAAGCGTTATCTAAATGTGAGGAATAGCGGACTTCTCCGTGTTAACTTACTTCCACCATTACAAAACCGTTGTGAATCCCACTGTCTGCGTTCGCGTTCCACCACTGAAATCTGGAAGCTTGATAGCCAGGTTTGATACCCGCAAGAGAGCGAGTCAGGTGGGGGGCCCATCACGTGACTCAATAAATCAACTTTACTGTGCACTGAGTTGCGTTTGTAACGTCCAATTGGACGCCATCTTGTGAGGGACATGAACAAATACTTCCTATATTGTGAGTAGGAGTCACATATATAGAGAAATGATGCAGTCTGTTAGCAGGAGATGCAGACACACCGCAAATCACCAGATAACGTGACCCTATATCTTGTCCAAGGGGGTAAGGGGAATGTGATGTGAACCTAATTCACGTCACACCTGTGCTATTCAGAGTATACCATACATTATGTATTACAGGTTGGACTCCCTGTCATTAGAAGTCATCATGGTGGGGGCGAAGGCAAAAATCACCCCCCCCCTTTTTTTGTTGCTTCAAAATCCCAGTCAAATGTACGATCGCAATTTTTATAGTCACAATACATTCCACAAATGCTGATATCCACAATTTAGAAGGTGCAAACCAGCTATATCTTCGTGAAACTTGCTTTATAATCTAGCATCACCGTACATATATAGTAGACAACATCATCACATTTAGTCACAGATGGCAATACATCAATCCAATGCCCCTCTACCCCGTGGCATGTTGACCTAAAATCACACTCACCCACTTAACATACTTATGATTCCTAATTCATACACAGTCAATCATGGAGCCAATACCAAAATGTACAGTATTTTTCCATTAACAACTTGTTAAAACAACCTGTATTTACATACTACTCCATCATGTTTGTACAAATATCTGAATTGTCTAGTACAATTTAAACAAAGCAATTTAGACAACATTCTTCATTCTTCCCCTTGGGATGCACAGTATCCAAACGATGGATCCAAATATTTCTCCTTGAGTCAAACTGGTATTGAAATCACCCCCCCCTCCTGACCCCTTCCAGGGAAGTCGTTTGAATCTTCTTCCCTGTATGTGGATGGGAGATATTCTTTCCTTTCAGAACATTATTACAATGGCTACAGGAAAGACATGGGAAAGTTCCCTTCTTCCTTGTACTTAGCACTGATTGCCTTTCTTTCTGCGGCCTCTCTGCCATTACAAGTTTGCCCTTTAAATTCGTTCCTTGTTTGTAGGCCATCATAGGGGGTTTCGGAAACAATTTGTGTAATACGGGGTCATGTTGTAAAATGCTCCAGTTCTTCAATATATTGTTAATCTGGAAGATGTTGTCTATATAGCTTTCCCAAATAAGAATCTTGCTGAACCAGTTAGGATGTTCCAATATAAAGGTCTTTTAAAAAGTATACAAAAATATGTTTGCATATACTGGGGCCATTGCTGACCCCATTGATGTTCCTGATGACTGTGCATAAAATGTGCCCTGGTACCTAATAATTGTGCAAGATGATGTTGCCTAGTTCAATAATGAACTATTTGTTACCTCTAACTGTTTCCGAATTCAACTGCATCCACTCTATTGCATTGATACCCTCATTATGGGGGATGGACGCGTACAAACTACTTACATCTAGAGAGAAGAGTAGACATTCTGGAGACAATATAACAATCTCATTTAGGCAGTTCAAAAAGTCCCTGGTGTCTCAAGTATGTGGGGATGCCCTGAACCAGTGGTTATAGAATCCTATCTACAGATATGGCCAAGGGATCAAAGACACTATCGGTCCCGGCCACAGTCGGTCTTAAAGTAGGTTTTGTCTGATGCTTGTGAATCTTCGGAACGCCATAGAAGACGGGAGTGATGGGAAACCAGTAAATGAGGAAATTCATAGTTTTTTCATTTATCCAATTGTTGTCTAATGCTTTGTTAACTGCTGTATGTATCAAAGTTTTTATTTCATTAATGGGATCAGGGTCTCATACAATATATGTAGATTCATCCCTCAAATGTGTCGAACAGCTTTCAAGGTAAAAGGATGTATCCATAGCAATTATTGCCCCACTTTTGTCTGCAGGCTTCAAGGTTAGTTGTTCGTCCCTTGCCAATTTCTCTATCTGTTCTATCTGTTCTAATTGTGAGTTTTTGATGTTATACAGATGTTATACAGAGATAACCTCTGGTAATTAATTTTCTGTATTTCTATCTCTACTTTTTTCTCAAACATGTTAAGAACTGGATTTTGAGTATGTGGGTCAAAATTACTCTTTGGTCTCATTTCCAACCTGTCATACATGTCCGAAGGTCCCTCAATGTTGGGTTGTGTTTCAAAAAATACTTTCCGTTTCCATAACAGTGTAACATCCTGCAATTAAACAGCTACTGTGACATCTTGGATGTTGCTTGATTGTGATGGTATCTTAATGCTGCGATTGGTTTGTCTTCCTCGTTTTCCAGGTGGAAACCATCGGCGATGCCTACATGGTGGCAAGTGGCCTCCCTCTCCCCAATGGGATGAAACACGTGGAGGAGATTTCCACCATGTCCCTGCACTTTCTCAGCGCCATGATCACCTTCCGGATCAGGCACATGCCCAGCGAAAAGCTGAAGCTCAGGATCGGCCTGCACACAGGTACTGCTGCGCCTCTTCACTAGTATTGAACGATCCTTAAAGCGCTTGACTCGAATCATGGCTCGAATTATCAAAACATTGGTTAAAGAGAAATGGTCCACAATAAATGATTCGCATGGGGATTAAAAATGGACCCATACAATGTTCGATAACCCTTCGTTTGGGTTTCAGTCACCGGCACCTCTGGGGCCACACCAGTTCGAGTCAATTAAAAGGTAATAAAGGCCCGATATGAGAGTACAATTAAATAAAATCTAATACAAATGTAAATCATTAACGGCCCCATCGTCTCTATCCAACACGCATCTATTAGTTCCACTCAAATCAGGATTTGAATATTTCAATTCATTCTGATTCCAGCTCCAAATAGTTCCAATTATTCTGTACATGTTCACCCGCAATGTTTCACTCTGATTTACACTGATGGATCTATCCCATTCCCTACTCTTAACACAGGCCTCTGTGTTGCACCGGCAGCTAGTAAATGAGGGTGATATCCTTCCCTGGTTAGCAAAACTCTAGTATCACCACAAACGTCTTACTCTATGGTCAAATTTTAAACCCGGAGACTGTTAAATTACCAAGCATTGGCAAAGCCAGTTGTTTCAGCGTTTACTGCTGTTCTTTGTATTTTGAATTTATAGGTACCAGGGTGCAAGGAGGAGAGCGCAAAATGTCAACAGAGGATGCAATGAGGGGTGAAGGTGTGTAAGAGAATAAGAAGGGGAATAGAACAAGGGTGGAAGCCATTGACAAAGGGTGCCATCAAAGATGCCCAAGAGGAAATATGAGCAGGAAAAGGTGAGAGTGAGAGGGTAAGAAATAAAGTGAGAGTGAGAGAGGCGGGATGGGATGGAAGGGGTAGAGAAAGTGGAGGCAGAGTGGGGAATGGAGGGTAGGGTTGAGTGGAGAGAGAGGGGTTGGTGTGGGTGTTTGGGGGTAGCGAGAGGGGGATAGAGTGGATGAGTAGGAGTAGAGATTGGTGGCACGGTGGGTGGGGGTAGAGAGAGTGGGGGTAGGACAGGTGGGTTGGTGTAGAAATAGTGGGGGTCGAGAGAGCACAGGTAGGGTGGGTGGGTGGGGTAGAGAGTGTGGGTTTAGAATGAGTGGGTGGGAATAGGTAGAGTGGTGTTGGGTGGGACTGGTTAGAGACAGTGATAGGGTTGCTTATCGTAGATAGGGTGTAGAGTAGGAAGGTATGAATACAGAGAGTGGTGCTGGGTGGGTCTTGGTAGAGACAGTGGTAGGGCTGTTGAGGGTAGAGATGGTGGGGTAGAGAGAGTGGCAGTAGGGTGGGTGGGTATTGTAGAGAGAGTGGGGGTAATGTGGGTGTTGGTAGAGAGAGTGGAGTAGGGTGGGTCGCAGTGGCTGGAGAGAGTGGGAGTGGGGTGGATTGGTCGGCTATAATAATTGGGAGTTAGGGTGGGTGGTAGTAGAAAGATTGGGCATAGGGTGGGGGTATAGATAGTGGGGGTAGGGTGGAGGGTAGCATCATGGGTGGGTAGGGTTAGAGAGAGTAGGTGGGTGGGTGAGTGTAGGTGGTAGAGAGAATGTGGGTGGGGTGGGTGAGTGGGTGGGGGTAGAGAGAGTGTGGGTAGTGTGGGTGGGTAGTGATAGTTGTTTTGGGCAGAAAACATGAAGAACAAAGTCAAAAGTAGCCCAAAATAGGCCAAACAACACCCAACCGGCACAAGTAGTGGACATGGGGTGGGTGGGCGGTAGTGAGAGTTGGAGTGGTGTGGGTGAGGGCAACTAGAGTGGGGCTAGAGAGAATGGGCATGGGGTAGGTGGCTGGGTTTAGAGAAGCAGCCTCAGGAGGGCTTAAAAACAGAGCTGTCATTATACATAGCCCAAAAATAGGCAAAACCCTTCATATGCAGTAATTCCCCACAGTAGCCCAATTGTGTGCGAAATAGTCCAATTGTCTGGGGAAATACATCAAAATAGCCCAATATTGCAACCTTGCAAATCACTGTGCAGCTGGGAAATGAATAACCCAGCACCCGACTTACTTCTTACAAAGCTGCTGATTGGAGCAAATATTGTTAGGGAACTCCCCATTGGGTAGTACCGCAGGGGAGTTATGAAAAATAACCTTGAGTGATTTGGCCTTTCATGCCGTGGCATTGTCAGTTGCTATGCCAACCAGATATTCTCAGTTCAGAACTGCCTTCGCTGTATCTCTTCTGAAACACTGATTTTGCCATTATTTTGGCACAAGTGCACAACAATTCACCAAAACCAATGAGCTGTAAACTTTTCAAGAATAATCACAATGCATTGTTGACACTTTTAGAAAAGAATGTTCAATTTGCATAAAGAAACCTTTACCACGTCAATTTATCTGGAAAAATGTCATGCAGCAAAATGGCTAAAATGCGATGCTTTCCTTTCCTGCTAAAAGATGTTAGCCACACCTATTGTATTGTGGTGGTCAAGCTCTTCGTTCAAATATCTGTGTATTTACTGTGGCTAGAGAGACAAATATCATGACACGTTTCTAATCCCGATAGTGACATTCATTTTTTCCATCATATTCTGAGTCAAACCAAAAGGTGTAGCCAACTGTATCATTTTGCAGGAGCAATGTGCACGTTGTACAGGCAGAACAAGAAACAATACTCAGTTATCTGGTAAATTATTTTGGTTCCTAGCCTAGCTGCATAATGCAACCATTGCTACAAGGGGGAGGGCCTACCCAGTAGAGGAAGGCACCCGGGGTTCCACTGATTGTCAGGCAAAGCGGCAGTAGTGTGTCACAGCAAGAAACCTGCTCTGCTTCTGTAGGGGGTGAAGCAGCAAAGATACCCTGTGGTCCTGAACTGGAGATATTTCTCAGCTGCTGTGGATTATAGCAGTGTTTGGGAGAAAAGAGAAGGTACAGAGAAGGCTCTAGACAAAACCAAACAAATGGGGGTGGGGCATGCAACCTGCAGCTCTCCAAATGTTTTGGACTCCCATGATCCCTCAGAATGAACTATTCTGGGAGTATTGTGGAACCGCCGCACAAGATGGCGGCTTACTAGCGAGCTCTGTGCTTTCGACTCTGGAAAACAGCTATCCAAGCAAACCCCACTGACAACTAGGATCAGGGTTGCCCATGTCTCGGCTGCCGGTGGCAGCTCCCCAAAGCTTGAGACAAGCCGTGGACAACTGCTGAGTAACCCTGTCTGGGGGGCGCATGGGCAAGGCCGCGACGACTGGTGATGTACATCCCGGGCCGCTGGAAGCTCACACCCATAGGAGGTGGGGACGGCAGCGGCCACATCTGGCTGACATGGAGTTGGAGGCATTGGGCCACCTCGAGCCATGGCTGGGCTCCTGGAATCGAGAAGCAACTCGGGGGCGGTGCAACACACAACTGGAGGTAGGCTAGGGACTATGATCTCGACACCTGGGGCACCAGGGGCTGCACTGTGTTCTCTGTGGGGAATCCATCGCTATCAGTGTCCAAGGTACGGGAGCCTCCATTTCAGCTGGTGCACCACGTGACAGCTTTCCCCCGTTCCACCCAAGTTGGCGAAAATGACAAAAGGTCCAGGCAAGAAGCAAGATAGCATGAAGAAATATGCCCATTTAGTACCCAGAGCTGGGCCTGCACCGCCACAGGAAGACTTAGGGCAGGAAGCCCAGCTGGAAACCCTGGCAGTGAACTCACCAGATTTGCAGAAGATCCTTAACTCCATGAAACAGGACTTTGAATCAGTCAATAATAAACTGGATGATATCACAGTCAATATTGCTCCCATGCATTCACAACTAGAGAATGAAACACAAAGGATCAAAGAAGCAGAGGGTAGAATCAGCTCAGCCCAAGACACCATTGCAACTATGTAAGGGAACCGTATATGTGCTGGTTGAATGCATGGAGGAAGTGAAGGAAACGTGTGATGATCTTGAGTGGCGTTCACAAAGAAACAACGTCCACATTGTTGGGGTCCCTGAAGATGCATTACAAGGGAAAACGGATCTCACGTCGGAGGGCCTGCTCCGATGAGATACTGGGAAATCCAACTTTGTCGCCAAATGTTTTGGTTGAAAGGGCACACCGCACCCTGGCCCCTAAGCCTAAAGCTGGAGATTACCCACGTCTGATAATAGCATGTGCTCTGAACTTCAGGGACAGAGACAGACGGCTAAGGGCGGCGCGTGAGATAAAGGAACTCAGATTCTCATCTAGTGCCATACATCTCTATCCTGACTACTCCTTTTCAGTCCAACAAGAAAGGCGCCCATTCCTTGGAGTCAAGAATCTTCTCAGAAAAAGGAAAATACAATATGCAGTGATTTTCCCTGCATGCCTCGGGTTTCAATACGAGAACAAAACATATTCTATTACAGTGCCCAATGCATCAGCCTCCTTCATTGAAGCCAAGATCGCCATCCCCATGTCCCTTTATCCTTGCACCTCCCAGTCGGGGTCGTGAGTACATGATATGATATGATATGATAGGTTATTTATAATGCACTTAATACCCAGAGGTTTCTAAGCGTGGACCCGGGGATCAAACTTGTGTTGCTCCATGTCGTCTTGCTTCCAAGGTGAGCACATCGCCCCTGAGCTATCTTCCCGAGACATGCATGCTGTATGTAACTTATCATCCTATGTCTATGATAAGAAACCATAGGTGTTCATTTGTTATCCGCTAGCTAGCTCCTATTTAGGCAACCGTTATCCAGTTCATAAACAGTTAGCTCCTGTGTGAATGCATTGGTGTGTTCTTTGGTTCCTTGGAGTACTATTACACTACCACAGTTCAGGGTGCAGTGAGGGTGGCGGTGGTTGCAAGTGAGCAAGATCCTAACAGACATCAATGGCTTTCAGGTGGAGGTGCTTTCACAGACAGGTATGCTTGGGGTGGCAGACAAAATGTCTATTATCCCCCATAGACTGTTAAATCTGGGTATTATATTGGCTAAACAATGTATACTGTTGAAGTGGGAGGACACCTCATCTCCCACGACTAATATGTGGATGTTAAGTATTATATGGGCCAATGATATGGAAGAATTGTATGCTGCTCTCATTCCAGTGAGATGACATCCCAAAGAGATCTGGGCTGCTCTTAAGGACTATATAAAAACACTGGCAAATACACAGCAGGATCAAAGTACTGAATCTGCTGATGATTAAGAAAAGGATGTATACGATCTGCCGTCGAACGTTTTGTTCACTGGCAGAGTGCCCACATTAAAACTGCTTGGGCCCCCATTTTGACAGTTCATTGAAAAGACGGGCCTGAGCAATTTTTTTCCCACGCCTCCATTGCTAAGTATGCGTGGGACACCTCTGCAACCCCCTTTTGACCTACTCACATGAACAGGAGGAGCGGGGGCACCCCTGCAGCCCCCGCACCTCATGTTCATGTAAGTAGGTCAAAAGGGAAAAAGGTGAAATCGTACACCTATAATTAGGTCAAAAAGACCCAACACTCTGTTACACTCTAAAACACTTGTGTACGAGCGCGATAGAAATAAAATATCGATATCAATAACATACAAATATAAACAATCAAATTGGGTAATTCCTAAGAAAAAATAATGTAATCATAAATTGTATATGTTTTGTCTCTTGGTGCTTTAGTTTGTACTGTTTAAAATTAAACAACAAAAAAGAAGAATTAGCTCTGCTGTACAGAGTTGATCAAAGATGTAGTCCAAAACATCTGGAGAGCCAAAGGCTGCAGACTCATGATTTTCTTGGCAGAGGATAGATTTGTTAATAGTCCTGGCCCCAAAGAACATCGGCTCCCCACATGTCGGAGGACTCCCCGATGTAACAAGTGTAGTGCTGTGGTACCCTCTCGCACAATGCAGACTAGAAACACACAGGCGTTGGTACTTTGTGTATATCATGTCTTTGAGTGAAGACCAATTTTTAGGGGGCACTTCCTGTTTTGGCATTTTCATTCAGAAAAAAAGAGCAGAAGGACATTTGAAGGTATGTGCTGCTGCGACTATGGTCCCCCAGAATGGGAATATTTCATGGACCCCTTCCCCTGTCTATATTGGAGAATCAGAGCTCTTCTTTCCTCCTTTCTTCCCTAAAGAGTCAATGAGGTAGAGACAGTGGACACAGTGGCTGGCTACGGTCCTTATCTCAGGTCAGTAAGCCCAGCCACCCCATAGGGTATCATTGCCCCCACATGACCCTCCATATGGTAAGTTCAAGAGAAAGATTTATGTCGTGAAGATTGTCACCCAATATTGGGTCAACTAGGAGATCCTCTTGGAGTCAAGAAGTATTGGGTTTTCTGTCTTGTGTATTGCGCAACCATCATGCCTCCAATGGTGTGATAATTCTCTCACATCATTGGTTGAGCTCAGTGCAGAGCATGTATTCTGCCCAGGACCCCATTAACGCCTCTCTTCCTATATTTACAGGTCCGGTGGTGGCAGGAGTAGTGGGTGTCACAATGCCTCGCTATTGCCTTTTTGGGGACACCGTCAATACAGCATCCCGCATGGAAAGTAACAGTTTGCGTAGGTAACTCTCTCTCTTTGTCCCTCGGTCAATTTGCTTTGGCGATCCGATGCTGCCACGTCTCACCGCTCTGCATTGATCCCAAGATGAACATCTAGACATGGCAGAGGAGGCTATCTAGCATATGGACTGCGTAAACCCACAGGAAGTGATGTCAGAGGACACAATCTCATAGCAAGGCAAAGCCAGCATTTTAGTAAATCATGCGTCTTGGGATGAAGCCACTTATTCGGCAATAGACCAGTTTTTTCCTCTTCTGCCACTCTAGGGTCCTTCCACTGCAAGTTGAGTGGCTTAGGAATATGTTGATTTTGTTTTTTTTGGGCATCAATAGGTGGGGATCACCCAAGCAAAGTAAAGGATGCGACCAGGGAAAGTAGGAGGAAATGAGGGATTGTTGGCTTGCACTGTTTAACCCACGCATTTGTAAAGTACAGACACCGCGTGTACTGTTTGGTTAATGACTCTCTATTCTTCTCCAGCTCTTCGGATCCATGTCTCAGAGACCACGGCGAAAGCCTTGAAAGCTGCCGGAGGCTATGAGCTGCTCGAAAGGGGTACCATCCAAATCAAGGTCTGAGCCATTGAAAAGAAACAGAGAGTTCATATGTTGTATGCACAGCAGGCTTACATACATCGAACATAGGTCACACGGAGGTCTATGTTATTCCTCTGTCCGAACTCTACCAGAGGTCGCTCCTTGCATGTGAAGGGTACATTCTGAAAGAGTCTTCGTTCGTAGCACGAGTTATCTAGTATAATCTCCCCTTTCAAGTGAAAGTATGGATTCGGATGTACAGTATTATGCTCTAGCAAAACAAAGAGGTGATGGCTGAAGGTTTACAATTAATCATAAATCTCCGGCAATTGCTCTGGGCAACACTCCAGACCATCATTCTTCGCCTGCCAAGCCATTAGAGAAAAGGGGATGATCATATGCAAATCAGGCCTGGTCGAACCCCCAAAGGGGCAGTCTAGCCTGAACTGCTAGGTCACATCCCTTCTGCATGAGACCACAAGCATCCCCAAACATGTTTCGGCCTCATTGGGCCTCATCAGTGAGGTGTAGCTTGGTCTTGCTTCAGTCTTATGCTATAGTAGAATTTACCTTCCTCGCTAAAGGGGACTGAATTTCTGGCCGACTAGGACCTTCTCTTGGGGATGGGGAGATGTCACTGGATCAGCATAAATCATTCCCACTAGAGAGGTAAGGCCAGCTTTGCGGTATCCCCATCAGGACTACAGCATAATGTAAATAATGCTTCCACATGGTATATCCTGGAGGATCCACACTCATTATGACTTTACCACTGCTGCAGTGGTGAAGTTATGCCTGACTTTCTGAAACGTTGCATGCAGTATTGGAGAAATATCCTATGTTGGTTATTCTTAAAAATGAAACGAAATCAATTTCCATCCGTGTTTCGAGGGATGGAGATGCATGTGGGTCAGCAACAGGTCACACATGTGCTGCATATTTAAGGAAGAATGCACAGTTGGTTCGGTAATTATTTTTCTGTGCATTATGTATCTCAGTACACGCTGTGGGTAACGATGCTCACATCCTCTCACACTTTGCAGCTCCCATGCATCGTTTTCACCAGACGGTTAAGCACTGCATTAGCACATCTCATGGCCAGTGCAAGGATTTTTACCACTGTAGGCAAAAGGCAACCTTGCCACAACCCCAATTCAAACCTCATGTGTTCTGACTATATCATCCCCTTGCCAGGCATGTCCTGCACACCACTCCCACAAGCTGACATTTCACTATTATGTTTTAGACCTACTTTTCATAGCAAGGTAAAATGTAATCAACCCCTTTTAAAAGAACACTCTATAGTCAGGATTAGAGACAATAGGCATATCAACAGGATTATCCATGGAATCTGGTAGAATGAGAAGTAATGGGCAACCAGCATTCCTATCACACACTAGCACATTACCCCACACCCTACACTGGCATGATCCCTGTGTGAGACAGTTACCCGTGCCAATGTGCCCACTATATTGACATAAAACGGTATCTAGTCAAGGCTTGTCAGAAGGAGGCTAATTCCTGCCTCCAACAACAGGGCCGGCTCTCTGTCAGCACCACATTCGCCCACCCGTCCTGCTCCTTCGCCTACACCCACATCCATTCTGCCTTCTCTGAACTGGGAAGCAGAAACCATTGCTTTAATAAATGAAAAGCCAGAAGCTTTAGTGGGTATCACTCGCTGTAGTACCACCATGGCTAGATCAGGGATGGTGGTGGACCCCTTTCACCCCTGGCATCAGTGGTCGCAAAGAAATAGCATTGACATGGCAAACGACTGCAAGGACCTGTTCAAACTTTCCATGAAATGGTACATATATAGTAAAAACAAGGTCAGTGGAACCTTTCCTTACACTGGAACAGTTATATCATGTGCTAGTCCAGTCCAATTTTTCCTCGGGTACATCTTGGGAATGGCCAACAATTGGTACAGGCACAACATGGGCAGATACAGGCAAACTACCCTCACTGATGCACCTACCACAGAATAGAGAGATCTAATGCAAATCTAACTTGCGAATTATAGGTAAAGCACGGGTACTGGCTCCTTGTAGTCTACCAGATCCCATTCATGCACGAGCTCAGAATTCACGTGACCCTCTCTCCCAATCAGCAGCTATTACCAGTGGCCACGTGCTGTCTAGGAAGAGGGCTGATTAAAGGCAGTGGACTGCACAAAAAAGAATGGTTCCTGTCCTTTTTTCTCAGCATTATTTGGCATGGGAGAATCCTAACACTACAGAACCAGTGCGTTTTAGCTGGACCATGGGCGGCCATTGGGGTGCAAGTGCACTGCATGCAAATGCCATCAGTGCCCCCTGTCAATGTCCCCGCAGCTCTACTTTTACCCTCACCATGCACATATTCTCAGCCAGCTTTCTATCTTGGTTTTATAACCTGCACCGGATAAACATAACATGGCATAGAGAGGCAAGCCCTGACCAGTGTGCTCCAGCATGGATTGAAAAGGTTGCACGGAAAATTGCAAATCAACTGAGCAGCATGTGTTTGTTAACTTTCCAAAAGTGCTGCATATTTCTTGCAGGTGGCACAAATGGCACGAAACATGTGCACTCAAAATAAAGTCGATTCATTCAGTAGTTTTAAAGTTGCATTTAAGCTTGAGAGCAAACACTGTAACTCATCAGTTGTGTTCTAGCATGTTGTGTAGGTGTGGCTGGGGCCTTCTAGCAGTCACCCCAATCATCAGCAGAGAACACTTGGACCCATCAAAGACTCCCCACCACAAGAACGGAAGACTCAGTCGTGGGGCAAAGCTACTGTCCTTTATTAGCAAACAAAATTATAGGGCTCACACAAGAAAAACAAGTATCCTCTGGAGCTCTTGTCTTCCAAGCATGTGCCACCCGGTTTTATCCCGATGTGACATCACAAATCCAGGTTGCATCCCAGATACCTATCTCACATTTACATTGGTCAGTTTGGGTAGGATACATATAGAAGATATATGGGTTAGTTCTACAATATGATAGCCATGTTGAGGGTCCCCTCCTAGGACCATCTCTACTAGTGTCCATCTACAATGTTGCAGGGTCGCAGAGACACCATTGGCCCTTGCAACAATTATATCCCCATGTGAAAGGAGAATCTGGATTGGGCAGAATGTGTCCTCCCATCCCTTGGACGATGCACAGCTACCAGACTGAGTGTACCTTTTCAAGGCAATGGGAATGAAATTGGAGGTGCAAAGTGTTCCCTAATGTTGCCATCTCTGATCACCTAAGCCTGGGACAGCGCATTCAGTTAGTCGCTTGTGGGCAACACTTATAGATTTTTTCCCCTCTGGTTCGATGGGACCAGTCCTCTTCATCTACCTTTGTTGAATGGGCATTGACCTGTTCAGCTGGGTCAAGTGTGTGGAGACAACGAAATTAAGCTGTCCTGCTTGTAATTATAAGGATTTTAGCCTGACTTTCTGCAGGTGGCTCATTGTCTTGGTGCTGCTGTTCAACCGCTACCTTTAACAATGCTACTGGCATCACTGGCTTTCCAGTACTGTCCTGACGCCATAATGCTTCTGTGGGGGATAAAGAACACCCCCTTTGTTTCCATAATTCCTGCTCTTCCTGTGGTGCACTGCCTTGAACCTCCATTAACTGGGCTCTTCGTAAATGATTAAATCCTTAATTTACTACCATAATCGTAACTACCTTCTCCTTAACATCTGGAGTATCAAAACTTGAAATATCTGGTGAGTACGCAATCCTTTTGGCCTCTCCATCTGCGGCTTCGTTCCCGCAAGAGATAAAGTCAGCTTGTTTAGTATGCGCTGCACATTTAACTATTGCTATGGCTTCTGGGAGTTGTAGTGCCTTAAGAAGTCTATCCAATAATGATGCGTGCTGTAATCGAGTGCTGTCCGTTCGGCGGTAGCCCCTCCTTTTCCAACATGCTAGCCCTGCATGTACGGTTGACGTCACATAGGCAGAGTCACTATACACCGTCACTTCATGTCCTTCATGTTTTTCAGGCGCGACAATACGTGCGACCAATTCTGCCGCTTGCGCTGAAAAGTGAGACGTAGTCTTGCTTGTGCTACAACCTCAAATTCACCATTTGCTCTATGCCTCTTTACAGCTACGCCAGAATGCCTTTCTACACTTGTTTGATACATTTTCGAAGAACCATTAATAAAGAGAATCTTCACTCCTGACAATGCATTCTCTTTTACGTGCGGTATGTCGTCATAAAACTCTTCATAGTTCACGCAATCATACACATGCTCGCCCTCTGCCACTGGGTTTGATATGATTACTTCATATACAGAAGCTCTCTGAGATGTCAATGTACCCTTAGGTTTCTCCAAAATGGCAAACAAAGCATGCTCCACAAAAAGCGTCATAGAACAACCCATTACAATGCTTGTAGATTTCTCAATTGTGAATGCGGCGGTTGCCAATGACTGTTCGCAAGGACAATGCCCTTTCATAACCGTGTCTAAATCCTGTTGTCAATGTTCCCTGATAATTGTGTGCATCGACTAGCTCAATTGAAGAAATCTCTGTAGGGGAGCACCCTAGTTCATATTCCTTATATTTATATCATCTTCCAGGAAATAATTTAGCAGGAGATCAAAGCCCTTTTCTACCGTGATCTACACTTTGATAGTGGCATAGAATCTGTAGTGTCCCACAGCTACACAAAACAGATGACACATCACAACCTAAGATCTACACATCTACACACACCACCTTCGTAATAGCTTTCCATCCCAATGTCAATTCCATCTCAATAAGATATTTGTGCCATTCAATGAGCCCAGAAAGGAAGGAGACTCCATATGCGCATAATTGATGTACTACTCCAAGAAAAGCGTCATCACAATGATCTAAGGTGCAAACAGTTAATGCACCTTTACGAGTACCTCCAAAAGCCCTTTATTTTTTTTTGTTAAGGGCTTCTTCAATCTTGCATACAAGTCGTGCTGTAGCGATAATGATCCGATCAGTACTACCCCACATACACCGTGACCAGACTATATAGCCTTCATGTTTTAATTCTGACCCTATATAGGCTCCAAGGTATGCTTTCCTATCATGTCAAAAATACGGACAGAACAAAAAGAGATGCTGTAGGGTCTCCATTTCATTTTCATTAGAACAAAAGTGGCATTTAAGACCGAGATCGATTTGGTCGTACCTGTGCCATTTACATATTCGTGATCCAGAATGACCTAGATCAAGGCAGAATCTCATGTATGTCGCATGCACTTTGTTATCAGGAGACTGCAACAAATATGCACATCGTGGTTTCTGTGCTTGTCTGAAATTGGAATAATTAGCGAAAGAGGAGTAGCTTTCAATCTTATCTGAATTCAATGCCCAGGAATTAAGATGGAATCGTTTTTTCACCAGTCCTGGACGAGTGATGATATCTTGTTTATTCAAATTAAGAGACGTCAGAATCATGTTCATACGATCATGAAACTTAGAGATTGATGGAGGAGGATCATTAGTAAACATAGTATGAAGATCTTCATAGAGAGAATTAGGTGGAGTTGAGACCATTTTCATAAAGTTGTTGAACATACGCCATTCAAATCTATCACTCAGGGGAAGTAAACCCAGTTCATGAGTGAGGAACGGATTCAGTAAATATCCTGGCAATCCCAGAACTGATTTCCACAATTTGCCTTGGATTGCATTTAGAATGGTACCCATATTCAGCAAGCATAGATCTTAGCCATACAGAAGGATAGGTTGGCCCTTTAGTTGGTAGTGATCTATCAGTGGCAGCAGTGAAAACTTGCAATGGCGCTGGAATATAAATTTCATCTGAGCTGTCAGCTGCACAGCTTTAAGGTTCAGTGAGATTTGCCAGTTGTTACACGAAAGACTATTTGTAAGCTGGTATCCCAAATATCTCATCTCATATTTCATAGTTATCTCTTTAGCATCGACATACCATATATATCTTAGCAGTTTCTTCTTAGCTGTAAAAATGACAATATTTGATTTTGCCAAATTGATAGTAAGATTATTGAGTAGGCAATATTGATGGAAGTAAGTCAATTTATTTTGTAACCCAGAAGGGGTTCTGTCTAGGAATATTACATCATCGGCAAAAGCAAGACAACTTAGGCACAAGTGGCCCAATTTTATAGGAAAAATGTCTAATGCTTCCCAGATGTTACCAATGTCTGCAAGGTACAGATTAAAAAGTACTGCTGCAAGGTTGCAGCCTTGTTTTACACCAACATGGGTGGTGATGTGGTCAGATAGCAGTCCTGCAGCATGTATACGTACCCTGTAGGAGGTCTTTGAGTGAAGATGGGCAATCAATTCTACAATGTGCGATGGAATTCCATACGCCAGCATGTTTGTCCATAGTCTGTTATGCAGCACACTGTCAACCGCTGATGAAAGGTCCAGTGAGGCCATATATATTGGCCCACTGGAAGCATTACAAGATGACATCAACAAATGAGCAAGTATGGTCGCATTCAATGGGATTCCCATTTGCTTGCGAAAGCCCACTTGTACTTTAGATAGAATTGGTGATCTGATCATATGTGCTTCTAGATCATTCAATAATAGGCGTGAAAAGACCTTTGCCGCAACATCAATGAGGGCGATAGGCCGAAAGGTGCCCGGGTTGTCGGGAGGACCGTTTTTGTGAATTGGAATGATTATGGCAGTCAGCCGTGATGACGGTATTGCTCTCAGCGAGAATACAAAAAAAAACGAGTGAGCAGATGTTTAGCCCAGAAATGAGGGTCATCTTTAAGGACACAAGATGGAAGCCCATCAGGGCCTGCCGCCCTAGAGGGCGAGAGTTTAGAAATGGCCCAGATCACATCTTCCAGTGTCCAGATACAAGTGGATGCCATCTTCATCTTGGGAGCTTCAAGTTCCTGTTTGGCATGCTCGTGCGGTAGGGCATGTTTGAGCTTAAAATAGTCTTGCCAAGTGGATCTATCTATACATGCAACCATACAATTTGACTGCTTATTCAATGGATTTCTAAGGGTTGCCCATATTTCCCTAGCATTCCGTTTACATACATCTTCAATAATTTTTTGGTTGTCCAACATGTAGCGCATGTAACATATTTCTTTCATTTAAATTTTATATTTAGCTCTAATGCCCCTTTTGCATATTGTATATATAGCATTGCTTTTAGATATACCTCTCACTATTCTTAGATCGTGGTTTTTCAGACATTTCAATGCTGTTATTTCAATTGAGAATTTGGCAGAAGCGTCAGTTGTTTGAGATTTTACAGGTAAATTCGATATCGTTGCAAGATGTTGCCGAATGATCTTTAAATTCCTATTCATGAGACTTACTACATGAGGAGATGGTTCCAACTTGGCATCACTGACAAGCATATCCCTGTTGACTAAAAATATTAGTTTTCTACATGTACTGACATTACAACGGACTGAAAGGGCAAAACGATTGCTTTCCACTAGTGCAATATGGAACAAGATGTCAAAGATTTGGCAAGTAGAATGGAGAACAGTGAACAATATACTGTGGTCACCCAAACCTACATTAGAAATTCAAGTGGGAGCAAGATGGCCAGCTAATTCACTTGAGGCCAAGAAAAAGGCAATTAATGAGGAAGAAGAGTCTCGCTGCAATGAAATTAGATTGCTTGTTGAGGCAAAAATCAAAGGCTGGATATTCCAAGCTTCAAAGAATTCCAACCAAAGCCTGCCCCTAATTCGAGCCTGTTGTGCGTAAGGCGTCATATTGTGGCAGTCGGATCTAATTACTTCCAATTCTAAGTTTGAATTGAAATCACCTCCAATCAAAATTTCGTACGTTCAATACTGCAGCATGGCATTGGTCAAGGCTTTGTTTAAAAGTTGAAAGGCTATTTCCAAGCCAATCTTCGTGGGGTTCCAGTAAACTGAGATAAGCAGTAGATTACAGGCTGCTTTTCCAGCCATGGTCATGACGACCATCAAAAAGGTATCTGTGTATTCCAGATACTTAGCTGTGAATCTGAGATTGTTCTTAATAAGAACAGCAACACCGCCACTAGGGCGACCCACTAAAGCGCGACGTGCTGGCACACAACATGAGGCAAAACCATTGAGAATAATCTCTGTGGTTGCCATTGTTTCCTGCAATAACAATATCTCCTGCATATGCAAAAGCCCTACAAGTTTAGACCATGCATAACGATTATTTGCCCCACAACAATTCCAAGAAAGAATTGCCAATTCTGGAGACAGGTGGATTATTCATGGTGGCTGCCACTTTAAGAAGTGGTTCCATCCAACTCTGGCCATTTAGTTAGCATTTCAAGTTGTTCCCATAAGCCACTATTAGATTCAGATGATACTACCTGTAGCAGCCCTGTGGGGACCCTGTCCTTTGGGACAGGCAAGATAAAGTCCAGGAAAGCCCTTGCGATTTCCATCTCTATAAAAATATGAGGCTAGAGACCCAGAGAAGCTAGATCATCTGTATGATCTAAAATCAACTTACTGATTATAGGAGATTGTAATTTACACATGCTTCTAAAATTGTTCTCACTTGTTAGTTTGACCCACTCAATGTCTTTTGTGGCCAGGATTCGTAGAGAAGGAATCTGATAGAAAGCATTCATCAGGAAGGAACGGTTAATACGAGTAATACTGTTAATATTCAAATCACTTCTCCATCCGATGATGTGTTTCATCTCCTTAGACAGGTCGGTTTTTCCTTTGATCCTGGCTCGTCATTGAGGGTCTGCTGCAAACTTGGGAGTGATTTCGAATCTACTTGGGACTTAGGTTCTTTCCCGGATTCCTCTGCAATGGTCCCTATGCACCCAGCCCAAGCAAAGCAAATTGTGGGGACCCGCCTGCTGTCCGTCTATTAGCGCCTTTGGCAGCTGGTCAGATTCTGAGTAGGTAGTGCAACAGCCAGCTGGGCATCCGAAGAACACACCTCAACTGAGCCAGTGCCACCTGCCTTTTTAATTTGGATAGTAGGAAAAAAGTTGTGGAGTTGAGCTAGCGTCTCATCCCCATTCTTGGCCAATGCCTTCAATGAGGAGGTTGCCATTTGTGGCTCGCACTGAGGTTTAATTTGCAGAAGCCTCTTACTCTCTTCATTCAGTTCTGATAGGTTGAGAGCTGGCTCAGGAACCTTAGCAGAATCTGATACTTCAACTTTAGGGGTTTTAGCTGAGGTGTCCTTTGCTTTTGCTTTAGAGAGATTAAGTCTTTTCTGTGTTCTAAGGAATTACTTCTTAGCCCTCCAAGATATAAAATGCGACCCTGTTTGGGCTACTTCCTTTTGTCTGTCTTGGAGCTGTGAATCAGTCACTTGATTCTTGTTTGCTTCCTGTTGTTCAATAATGTCCGTTAATACAGACGGACTGTCAGGTGGAGTTTTTTTCTTTTCGCCATTGTCAAGCAGTTCATTCAACGCGTCCTCGCCTACTAATGTAGGGTTTCTAGAAACAGCGTCGAATAGCATCTGTTCAACTTGAAGAATCCGATTGTGGTGCAATTTAGCCACTTTCAACAAGTTAATGGTATCATTCTTTGACAAAGAAGTCACCTGAGGGAGGGTTCCCTGAAGTGCCTGAGCATAAGACTTGCCTACGAGGCTCAAGTCCGTCTCACCACAATCTGTTTGAGATCCTCTTGAGGTGGTAATTAGTGCGGGCTGCAGGACTCCCACTTGTTGATTTGGCATCAACATTTTCTCTATATGGGAAGCATAAAAGGAATGGGCCTGTTCCTGTGCCATTATGTATCCTTCAATTTTGCTGATTTTGACCATCATAGAACCCAAGGCACCTTTCATTTCTCCAAGGATAGCATGAGCAAGATCATGGCCCTTGTCGAGAAGGTTAAGGATTCTCGTAATGACTGGAAAATTATGTAGGTCATGTTCCTCAATATTCGTGAGGGGATCTTCCAGTGTCGAGAAGGCATAATACCCAGGTTGCATCTCGAAATAATCTAAAAAGCCGGAATTATGCTCATGTTCAGTGAGCAAATTTACTAAAGGGCAACATTTATCTTTTTGAGATGACGCATCTGTATAGATACCAGTCTCGTGGAAACTGGATCAAAAGAAATCTCTTCCTGGTGCAATGTTGTTTTTGTGGAATAAGTTGTCAGCTAAGTGCAGATGGACCTGCTCCCGTCACAGTCGACCTGCAGAGGCAGGTGTGGATGGTCCAAGAGACACCCGAACCCGTCTCCCTAGTTCATCCATTACGACAGGGGCTAGCATTGAATTGTCTGAGAAGGGCACAAAAGCCCCCTGGTCATCATTCCCATTTGGGCCAACATCAACTCCTTGGGGGAGCTCAGTCATCATATTGCTTGCATCATTATTCGACTCCTTGACCGAGCATGAGGCATAGGTCAAGTGGGGATGTCTTTAGCCAGGCGAAGACCTTCACTAGAGTCAGGAGATTTTAGGGAAGGCTGAGTCAGATCTTCCACTATACCCGATGGATCTACCACTTGGGGTACATGAACTGACATTGACAGTAAGGACTTTTTGCTTGATGAGAGCGAGGGAAGGGTAGTTTTAGCAGCTTTAGTTATTATCATTTTGGGCCGCCCAAAAGGGCCTTCACCCATACGATTAGTGCTGCGCAGATTGTGATTCATGTTTTCAGAGGCAGGCGAGATGTAAGGAAGAAAAAACCTTTCACACACAAACTTTCACACACCAAAAGGAATCGAATTACAGGTCAAGTGAATAAGCTTAAATGCGGAAAGAGGAGTTATATCCAAAGGTAGGATCAAGAATAAGCAGATTTTTTATAACAACCTAGAAAGGATCAGTGTTGCTCATCTACTCAAATATCACTACGGACTGAGAATATATACAGAATTGTGTCAGACTTTAGAGTACGCATACATGTGCTCAGCAACGCGCTTTATTGAAAGGCACCCAATTGATTAGATATACACATATGACTACTTAGCTGTTTGAATGTGAAATTGGGGGCTTGAAAGCTCCAAGGCTCACAAACACCTTCAAAAATAGTGCCCCTAGATATACCTTTAAGCAAGACACTCATGGCTGGGCAGAGTTAGGTGCATCTACCTCAATGATACACAAATCACATTCATTCACACTTTATCACAGAGGAGGCAGCCTATTTCCAAGGTTTACAGAGGTCAGTACAAAAAGCCACTCTGCAGCGGTTCAAAATGACTCAATAGCCCGCAATCGCCTCTTTGTTGAAGAGTATTTGCTATAGTATATTCAGCCAGCTCATATGTGCCTGAGTTACATTCACCCACACATCAGGTTTTTAAACAAATGAATAGGCTTCATTGGGTGAGCACTTAAGAGCTGCTTTCCAGGGTTCAAAGGCTCAGCGGCCCGCAGTCACCCTCCATACTGGAGTGCGAGTTCAAACACTTGATAATGGGTGTTCTCCAAACAAGTGCCCAAAACCTGCCCCTCAGGGTTCAAAGGCCTAACGGCCCGCAGTCACCCTCTAAACAGGAGCTCTAGCTCACACGCCTAATAAACCAGGTTCACCAAAGCAAGTGCCCAAAGTCTGCACTCGAGGGTTCAAAGGCCCAATGGCCCGCAGTCACCCTCAGAGGAAGTGCAATTCAACCACCTAGTAGGCGAAGTTCATCAGATAAATGCTTAAAACCTGCCTTCTGGGGTTCAAAGGCTCAATGGCCCACAGTCACCCTCTGTGCAGAAGGACAGGACAAAGCGTAGAAAACAAAGTATAATTAGGGAACGCAGGCGCTAGAGCACAAAGAGTTAAAAAAAGCCAGCTCTATGCACCTGCCATACCTACAGCGGAAGCTTATCAGTGAGAGCGTAAGCGTCTGCAAACCCTTGTTACTGAATAAACAGCCAAAACCAGAAAGCTTCCAAATAATGTGAACAAAGACACTAAGAGCAGTACACAGATCACAAAAAGGCGAAATGGCCAAACAGGTTCGGGGAAGCAGCAAGATTACTGCTTCAGATTAATGACGTGCATGGTCATGAAGCCAGTTCCAGGGCATCGAGAAGGAACAGCAATGTTCACCACTGAAGTTTGGAGAAAATAATGAGCCGTAGCACGCCGCTTTTATAAGCGTCAGGTCCACTCCTGATAGTTCCACAGTATTGCAGCGACAGGATAGTTCTAATAGAGATAACGTGTAGCACGTTGAAAAACAGAGCGCAGCATACGTAATGGTGGGCAGAGCGAAGAAACAGTCAATTTGCCATGTTAATGTTAATGCAGAGCAAATCTTACCGATAGTTCCATAGAAGCTCCCACAGGTAGCACTGCCCCATTGCATCACTGCTCCACCAAACACCTAACACACTGGTGGGTACACCGCGCAGCGCTGTGCGCATGCGCAATGAATATGTAGGCTGAAGGCTGGAGGTGGGCTGGGAGTCAGAGCAGAAAAAACAGAAGAAGGACTAGGCAATGTCCACACGTCTCCAAGGAGCAAAGAAGAACAGAACCTTCCACCTTGAAACACCTAACGAACTCCTGGGCACACCGCGCAGCGCTCAGTGCATGTGCAATGAATATGTAGGCTGAAGGCTGGATGTGGGCTGGGAGTCAGAGCAGAAAAAACAGTAGAAGAACTAAGCAATGTCCACACGTCTCCACGCAGCAAAGAAGAACAGAACCTTTCACCTTGAAACACCTAACACACTGCTGGGCACACCGGACAGCACTCCGCACATGCGCAATGAATATGTAGGCTGAAGGCTGGAGGCGGGATGTAGGCGGGCTGGAAGTCAGAGCAGAAAAAAACAGTAGGAGGACTAGGCAATGTCCACACGTCTCCAGGGAGCAAAGAAGAACAGAACCTTCCACCTTGAAACACCTAACACACTGCTGGGCACACCTTTGTATCCCTTATCTGCTAGAATAGTCATTAACTGAATTGAGTCTTGTCTACAGTCATCTTCTGTTGTGCTACAAATCAAAATGTCATTGATGTACTGTATCACAGTGCTTTTCAAATCAATATTGCCTAGGTCCATCTGTAGGACTCCGTTAAAGATCGATGGGGACTCACAGTACCCTTGAGGCAGCCTTGTGTGTTTCAGGCAGATTTGACAAAATGTAAACAAAGTCAAGTCTTGAGAATCTTTGTGCAACGGGGTTGAGAAAAAGGCATTTTTCAAATAAATCACCATACAGTATTGTGCTTTTACTGGGATACTGCATAGAATCATCTCTGGATTAGGAACTAAAAGAAACTCTGCCTCTACAATCTAGTTAATCGGTCTCATATCTTGTATAATTCTCCATGACCCTCCCTTTGATTACTTCACAGGGTATTGCACGATGATTCGGACTGTAGCAGAATACCTTGCTCCATCAATGCTGAGATAGTCTAAAAAAAGCCCTTGTCTGCCTCTCAAGACATTGGGCCTCATTATAAGGTTGTCGTTCTGGTAACAATGGTACCGGTAAACTTGCCAGTACTGTTGTAACTGGACTGGCAAACTACGAGGTCTGCTCGCAAGTGCCTTTCCGCCAGCCAGGTCTGACCTGGCTGGCGTGCCTGCAAACGCGAGCAGACCATGTCGGATGCACCGGCACCATTCACGAATGGTGCCGATGCATCCGGCCTCCCTAATCCATTGAGTCCAATGGGACTCATTTGGGAATGGCGACCAGTATTTTCTGGCGCCGAGAAATGGGCAATTACCGGGTCCGCTGCGGCCATAATGCCCCGGTAATTGCCCATTCCCGGGCAGCAGAAAAAAAATGATTCAGCCGGCAGCCGTGCCATTCGGTATTGTCTTGCTTGAGGTAAAATCGCCCCTGGTTTCAGCTTTATTTTAATCTCCCCTAATCATAAGGACCTTAGGTCCATAAAACGCTTGGCACTTTCTACAAGTCTTCATCAAACCATGCTGGACGCTGCATTATTATCGCCATGCACTGTGGGATCTCTCTTTTCTCTATTCTGATCCAATATTTAATGCTCATAAAGAACAGCAACAAACACAAGTATTCCTTAGGTTACGCATTGTAGACCCGTCAGGTAGATAGCTAAGTATTTGGATACAGACTTTTAGTGCCTCTAGGTCAGTGTATCCGTTTGTCATTCAACCTTCATACACTACTTTTTAACCAATACAGGCTTTTATTACATCATTAATTAATACAAAAAAATTGCAATCTAAAAACAATCATTGTAGTACATACGTTGTGGAAACATACGTTGTGGAAAGGCAACAGCCAATGGTAGCTTTTACTTTCTTCTACCACCTTTTCTTTTCATTAAAACTCTTAACTCACATTCTACTTGAAATGTCAACAGTCACTCACTTTCTACATTCACTACCCAATATGTTTCATTCCTTAACTCTCACAATTAACCTGGAAATTCTTCAGGGGTACACTATTTTACAATTCCACTTTTTTATGACAGGCAGTGCATTAAGCCATGGGTTTACTCTCAAATGCCTTCTCCTGTATCCTGTCTTTATAAATCATTATGTCTTATTCCATGTGGCTCTTTTAGTGGCTCCCATGTCTTACTCCATTTTCTACCTTAGAATCCAGTGACAAACTTTTGTGTGCAAGGTTTCCTCCCATGCATTTATTTCAATTTTTCTTTTTTTCTCTTATTTCACTTTTTCTACAGCTGTTTTATCTTCTGTTCGTTTAACTCTCACACTTTTAATTAGCATCCATTTCTTAAATTTCTTGTGTTACATCCGTCTAAACGGTGCGTTTATGGCTTGATGTCCTTTTCTTTTAGTCAGTGAGACCAAGTGCTTTCACCACACCGCCACTCTGCTGTTAATAGCGTCGTCCTCCTTCTTCTCCTTTCGTTTCTTTCTTTAAACTGGATTCTTCGCCTTTCATGCTCATAAAGAACACCACTTCATGGGGGCGTGGCTTGGCGCCGATGGCGAGCGGTAGCTGATCTGCCGAGCTCCAGCCGAGACGCCGTTTCCTGATCCTTTTTCTCCGGCTCACGTGCGGCCCCAGCCCTTGCAGAGGGATGTGCGGTTGGGGGAAGCGGTTCTGCATCTGAATAACTATTGGGCTCGCCGTATGGGACCCCCAGACGCAGCTGCGGCCCCAAAGCGGCTCTTCCCCCTCCCGCTCTAGTCGGATCCAAGATGGCGCCTCGCATTGCATAGCGGAGCCTACGAGGGGTATCCCTCCCCCGACGGACTTCCAGGCCTGATGGGAAGAAGCGGAAGCACGAGAAATTAAAACGACTCCCCCCGGTGCCGCCTGTCTGGCAGAGGACTGTCCCGGCTCGGGTCACTCCACTGATCCAGCCCCACAAGAAAAGGTGCGCGGCTTCCCGCCCACCCTTACTCTTCTGAAACTCGCCTCTGTGGGCCGCACAACCAGACACGGGGGCAAAACACAGCTCACGGCCCGAAATTCGGCTAAGCAGAGGGCCCCACTAGCAACTCTGCAAGCAATCTATCCTTTGAGGCCTAGGACATCCGCAACCATCACCTCAAGATGGCCGCCAAGAATAAGTCCAGAGCCGCCACCATGGACTCCTTTGTTTCCGCTAAGGTGAAGACCCCCGCTCTGGCCGGGGCCAGCTCCTCTGAAGCCACACGGACGAGCGAGGGGGTGGCCGCTGATAACCACTCGCAGATACTTGATGCCATAGCCTCATTAAAAACGCACATTGACTCTAAGATCGACGAATTCAAAGTTGAAATTCAACTGATCCGCCAAGACGCTCGTAACTTAGCGGAGAGGGTTGCGACCGTCGAACAGTCGATGGAGGAAACATCCACAGCCACTACAGCCATGAATTCAGAAGTTGCCCTCCTGAAGAGGAAAGTTGCCTTCCTGGAGGAAAAGGTGGAGGAGGCCGAAGGTCAGGCCAGACGGAGCAACATCAGGGTCCTGGGTGTCCCGGAGGGGAACGAGGGGGCAAATACCACATCCTTCGTTGAAACCCTTCTGCTGCAAGAAATAGGGGCCGGCAAACTGACCCAGGGATTCTCAGTCGAGAGGGCCCATAGATCCCTCCAGAGGCGCCCTCCCCCTGGATCGCAACCAAGACCTATAATCGCTAAGATACTGAACTTTCAGGACAGAGAAACTATCTTACGGCGATCCAGGGAGGGGGGCCCCATCGAAAGAGGGGACTCCAAAATCTCTATCTACCCGGACTACATGCAGAAGGTTCAGAGAGAGCGGAATTCATTTGTCCCGATAAAAGCTAGGCTCCGTCAACTGAACCTAAAATACAGATTGCTATATCCATCACGCCTCAGGGTTGTCTACAAAGAGCGGCTGGTATTCCTTGATAATCCAGAGGCAGCCACCATGTGGCTAGAGGATAATAACCTGGCGGATGGCAAGGACAACTCACGGAATGAGGCCTAACCCCCCCTGATCCCACAAGCGACCCACAAGTAACAGTAAGAATCATCGTACATCACGCTGGACCACAGAAGGTAATCCAACTTCAGTTTTTCATTCGGAAACTGCCTCGCTCGGCTCCGCCGCCAGGCCCTCGCCCCACCCCCAACGTAGAATTCACCCGGTCTAGGCACCCGCCTCACCTAGCTCGCGCCCGACTCCCGGATGGGCTCCGACGGCTCGAGAGCGCCTGAGCACCACGACAATGTTGTAGTCGCTGGGCGCACCAGTTTGATTTCTGTTATTAGTTTTATTAGTTGTACAGTCTTCATGCTTCTTTCGCCAACAAAGACCGAGATGGGACCAGGACGTGACCCCGACGACTGGAACTTAATGTTGTTCCCCCCTTAGCCTACCTACGGAGGACTAAAGCAGAGCCGGACATCCGAAACTCAGACCCGATGGCGGCACAGTTCACTGTGATGACATGGAATGTGAGGGGTATGGGCTCGTACCTCAGGCGCAATCGTATACAATCCTATCTCAAGAGGAAGAAAGTTTCGTTCGCACTCCTCCAAGAGACTCACCTCACGATGGAGGCCATGTCCAAGATTGCAGACCGATGGGCTGGGACTATGCGAGGGTCCCCCTACTCCAAATATGCCAGAGGGGTGCTCATATGGATAAGCCCGGATGTGCCCTTCCAGATGGAGGGGAGTGAACAAGATAAAGAAGGGAGATACGTAGTGGTTTGGGGCACAATGGAACAGACCCCAGTTTGCCTGGTCAACTCCTACTTCCCACACCACGGAATACCGGCGTACCTCGCCACAATGATTACAAAGCTGATTCGGCACCGGGACCGCACCTTCATATGGGGAGGGGACTTCAATTGTGTTGCTGATGTAAGCGCGGACAGATCGCTGCCCCCCCCACACCCGACCAACCTTGCTTCCCGTGCCCTGAGGGAAACTCTGGAGCAGCTCAATCTAGTGGACATCTGGAGGGAACATCATCCGGCTGACAGGATTTACTCCCACTACTCGGCCCCTCACGGAGTCCACACAAGAATTGACTACCTGTTCATCAACAAGGAGCTCGCCCCACATGCTGCAGCTACAGAGTACCTGGGGCGAACGATCTCCGACCACTCCCCACTGACCATGCTATGGCAGTTGAGGGGCCCCAGACCCCCGATCCCCATGTGGAGGATGCCGACTGCAGCACTTGAAGATCTCGAGTTCAGGGAAGACCTTGCCGAAAAATTGGAAGATTACCTGGAAATCAACATGGGGTCGGTATCCTCCTGGGGCACATTATGGGAAGCTATGAAGGTGGTGACCAGAGGCGAAATTATATCGAGAGCCGGTGGTACTCGCAGGCAATTGCAGAGAACGCTTGAAGCACGAGAAGCTGAGATCTCCTGGCTAGAATCTGCTCACGACAACTCCACAGAGGCCGAGAATAAATTGAAGGAAGCCCGCGCAGAATGTCAACAAGCATGGGAAAGACTAGAGAAATTTGATTTCACCACACACAAAGAATCGGTTAAACCAGGGAGATTACTGGCCTGGCTCTGCAAGCGAGAACACCCCAAACACCTCCCAGTGGAGATACGGGACGCCGATGGGACATCCCACACGACCCAGCTGGGGATCAATGAAGCCTTTGCCAAATTCTACACCGAACTGTATGCTCACAAGATGCAAATTCCTACTGAAGACATTATAGACACACTTGAGGAGATAGAAGTTCCCCGCATCTCACTCGAGCAGAGAGAGGAACTGGAGATGGAGATCACTCTTGAGGACGTACAAGGGGCGATCAGGTCCCTCTCTAACAACAAAGCCCCTGGCAGTGACGGCCTCCCACCTGAGTTTTACAAGGCTTATGAGTCCATCCTCACCCCAGTTCTCCACGAGGTCTACCAGGAGCCATACACGAATGGGATTCTCCCCAACACCATGAAAGAAACCATAATCGTCCCTATGCTCAAGCCGCACAAATCGCCCACTGATTGTGAGTCATACCGTCCTCTGGCCATGCTAAACTATGATGCCAAGATCCTCACATCCATATTGGCTCGCAAGCTGGCCAGAGTGGTGGGATCCATCGTCCATGAAGACCAGAACGGATTCGTGCCTGGGCGCAACACCACTGCTAACCTCAGGAGGCTACAGCATGTAATGGCTGCAACATACGAGAGGGACGAGGACCTGGTGGTGTTGTCGCTCGATGCTATCAAGGCCTTCGACTCCATATACTGGGAATGGATCAGGGAGGTCCTGAGAAGATTTGGCTTCGGAGGGGGCTTCATCAGGTGGATCGAGGTCCTCTATAATTCCCCAATGGCGAGAGTGAAAACGGGAAGAACGGTATCAGCAGCCTGGGAAATACAAAGGGGAACGAGACAGGGGTGTCTGCTATCGCCCATGCTGTACATACTGGGCCTGGAACCGATTGCATTGTACTTCAGGCAGCAGCTTTTCGACGCTGGTATTAATGTGGGCACTGTACACCACATAATATCTCTATACGCAGACGATGTCCTCCTCTACTTAAGCACTCCCGAGGTTAACGCACCGACAGCACTGGAGGTACTAGATAATTACGCGAAGTACTCGGGGATCCGATTCAGCAGAAGGAAGTCCTCTGCCTTTCCCCTGGCGGGCCTTCGCAACATTCCAGAGAGCGAACTTCCAGAGATAGGAATAGGTTGGCAACTGGTCAAGTTCCGTTATCTGGGGATCAACGTAAGCCACACCCCACTACTCACGCACGAACACAATACGGAGGTCGCCATCATGAGTCTTCGACGCTCCTTAAAATTCTGGTCTAAGCTCCCACTGGCCATGGTGGGCAGGGCAGCAATAGTCAAGATGATCGTACTCCCCCGATTCCTATATTTCTTCGTGAACATTTGCCATTACGTTCGACCGCCCTTCTTCAAGAAGCTGGAGGCTATCATCAGGGACTTCCTTTGGGGCCCCCACAGGCACAAACTGTCACTATCTGTTCTCTCCCTGCCACATAAAGAGGGTGGAATAAAGCTGCCGGATCTCCAGTTATACTACCATGCCGCCCAGCTGAGTCACATAACGAAATGGCTCTCAGACGAATCTTCGGCTGAGACGGAACTACTGAGGCAATCCTCGAACGATGTGATCCCCAAGGAGACCCTGTGGCATCCTATACGGCAATCCCTGGTCACCTCACAACTGATTGACCTGGGAAGGAAGATATGGGCCAGGTCCTGCTACATCAGGAGAGTACAACACCCATATTCTCCGGATAACCCCATCTTAGCAGACACCTGCCGAACGGATGCAGACCTCTCCACGGCAAGGAGATGGGAAGAAGCCGGCATATACACGTGGGGTGACATGTACGAGGAAGGGGAATTCAGGGACTTTGAATCTCTTAAGGCTGCCGAAGGAATACCCCCGGGCCAGTTCCTCTGGTACCACCGCCTTAAACAGACGGCCAAGAAACAGTGGACCGGCTGGCCGGAGGAACCCTCCCCCGACCCTCTACTTCAAGAAATGCATGACCTCTCGGATGGCTGGAGACCAGTCTCCAGGCTCTACAGCAGACTATGCGACAAACCTAACCCTAAAGGCAAAGATCTGAGAGCGAAATGGGAAGCGGATTTTGAGACCCCGATCACGGATAAAGAATGGGAGAGAGTGCTAATATTTCCCAAAAAAGTGTCCAGGAATACCAGATTTGGTCAGATTCAACTGAACGTCCTGTACAGGACATACATGACCCCTCATAGGGTCGCCTCCTTCAATAAGACATCCTCCCCTGCATGCCCATGGTGTGGGAACGATAAAGCGGACATGATCCACATGTTCTGGACTTGCACTAAGGCGATGACACTATGGTCCAAAGCCAAACAGACTTGCATGGACGCTGGAATGACAAGGTACGAATGGACCCCTGGCGAGTGCCTCCTGGGGAATTACCCCAGACCTGGCAAGTCCAAGCATGCTGTCAGACTAATGGACATCTCATGTATTCTGGCTAAGAGAACAATTGCAATGGCCTGGAAGACGCCGTCTGGCCCCAGGCATGAACGTTGGCTCAAAGAACTCGAGAGATGGACAGTAGCAGAAACCAGGGCCTGGCAAGAAGGAATCACTTCAAGCGGCGAAGCCGAATGCGGCACCCTAGAATCATGGAAGGCCCTCCTCAGAGACATACACTTCAGCGCTGACTACAAACCCCCCTGAAATCTCGCAGCATCATACTGACACTATCCCCTGATGCCAGCACTGGAGGGACAGCCCTCATATGCGACCTCCCCTACATCCTGAAACTCTGGGTCACAGGCCCTAACCCACCCATCCACTGTAAGTTCGATGTAACATGAAGACTATTGTTGATTTGTTTGTTCCATCCCCCTCCCTTGTTCCCCTTGCACCGTCCCCTCCTTTGTTTGAACCACCGTTTGATTTCTCGTTGTATTGCTTGTTTTTTTTCCACCAAAATCAATAAAATACGTTTACAAAAAAAATAAAGAACACCACTTCATCATCTGATGGACCATCCCTAAACATATCATCGTCAGTGACATCAGTCAATCTGCACACTTCCCCAATGGCAATCACTGTTCTCCATGGCCTACCCTCATCATCTGTTCCTTTGAGCCTTGCCATTTCCCCTCGTACTATGGCTGCATCTAACTCTAGGTGGATGGTCTGTCCCCCCTCTTCGTCCATAGGTATCTGTGGTTTAAAGAAAAATTCATATGAAACAGTAAGGTGGGGGATCCCCTTCGTCGTGGGCATCTGGGGATAAGACTGTCAGATACAAACCAAAAATGATCGTAACAGTAATACTTTAACTCAATATTGCCCTAAGGGCAAAAGGACCATTTTCATATCGGAGTCCAAGGATGGGGGATCAGTTTAGAGTAATCATATAATGACATAACATTTTTATCAAAATTCTTTATTAAACAAATGCATATATTCTTTCAAAATCAAGTACATATATATATATATATATTACATAATTTAAACATATGATGTGTCTAAATTCAAATTCGTGTTCTCACTCAATTTCACTTTGACATACCACATATATCTAGACTAAGCATCAAGTAGTCGACACACACAAAAGAGAACTATAAATGTGTGCAAAATTCACATGTGCAAATGACGCAAACAGTGGGGAAGGCGCAGTGGATGTAAGCACCTATTAATGATGTCAAAGGCACAGACTTTTATTCCCTACTAGAAAAAGTTAGTCCACTAAGGACTAAATCATCCAAGTTATAGCCAACTAAAGGTTTCTAAGGAGGATAATGCCTATGTTCCTCCTTGTATAATTTACAAACTTCCCTTGTCTATAGTTTCAATGATACATTGTCTGGATGCCCATTCTTGATACTCGTCTTCTTCAGGACTTGCAAAAGGGTAGCCAATATTCTTCCCAAGGGATTGCTCTAAAGTTACTGTTTTTGCTCAACTCAACAACTGGGCAGATACTCATTTCTTTTAATCCATTCTCAATTATGCAGAGGACCTTGAAACTCAATATTATATATCATTTTTATTTTATTTTTTTATTCAGTGTACTTGGTTTATTACAAACCTTTCACAAATGTTCACAAATGTCAACAAAGAGATCATGCATAATAGAAGAGGCAAAAGAAATCATGCGTAAAAACTAAAAGAACCAAAACAAACAGCAACCTCTAACAGAATTCTAACCTAAAAGAAGTCTCCAAAAGTAAGCAAGCATTTCTTAATAGGTATTAAAACAAGTTTATAAACAAGGTGGCACATAAAACATTGCATCATTTTAGCTAGGCCAAATTAACTTTTTTACTTTGCATCCTCATCGCTAAAATGGTCTAGCATTTTAAGGGTTTGTTCTAGAAATTTGACTGTTACAAAGTTTATTCTTGGTGTTCGACATATATTATATTAATGTCGGTCTTCTGGATTTACATTTCACCCATCGCTGTTCAACAGCAGAGAATATTCAAACAGATGCCCTGTGCAGGAGAGTTTTATCCTCTATTTGGACATCATACTCGAAAACCTTCCAGTTTTTGGGAGCCTCCTTGCACCATATAGTGAATTTTGATGTACCCGGTCTGGGGGAAATGAAGTTCACTTGCTCTAGGGACTCCTCTATATACAAGACACACACATTAAAGTGGCATTTAGCCTAACTTGTATGTGTAGACAATAATTTGGAGAAGGCCCGCAGCAATTCCCCTGTGACAGTTTTGTCCAGAGTCAGTGCCTGTCTACTAGATCGGAAGCATCAGACAGATCTAGTGACGCCATATAAATAGAAGTCGAATATTTATCATAGGCACCTTCCTGTAAGGAATTTATTATAAACCTGCTGATTGGTGCCTATGTTGTTTCGAAAACCAGTTTGGTACATTTTTAAATGTCCGGTTGAGGTGGTCCAATTCTCAAGTACCCTGAGAATAAGTGCTACACAGATTTTACTGTCAGCATCTAATATGGTAATCAGTCGGTAGTTTCTAGGGTCAGTTATGTTCACTTTTTTTTTAAATTGGGACGGCATATCAAGTTTTCCATGAAACATGGGTACTCTGTTGGTTTAAAATATGCTTGATGAGTGCATATAGGATAGGAGGGCCAGGTTTCTGGAGCTTGGTTGAATATTCTATGTGATAGTGAGTTAGGTCCCACAGCTCTCGAGCTGCTAGCTTTATTAATAATAAGGTGTATATTTTCTATGTCAAAGTTCAATGTCCAGTGTGAAACATAATGAGCCTGCACCTTCGCTCCAAATTCTCCCCTGACCCCATAGAGTTCACCAAAATAATCCACCCACACATTCTCCATAATTGGGTTTATTTGGCCCTCGACTTGATTTTTTTCAAGTGCATTAATAGTTGTCCAGAAATTGGATTTTGATTTGCCTGCAATGATGGCTAACATAGTTTCCCTATTTCATTGAAGTAACAAGTGGCAATGCTGTCTGGACCAATTCTTATATTTTTGTCTCTCTTTTTTTAATTGCCGTTTTCATGTGTGATGGATCTCTGCCACGGCTTCTGATTATTTGAATCTTCTGTCAGGTTATTTTTGTGAGAATGTACTTGTTCATTGAAAACATGCAAATGTTTTTTCCTACTCGCAAATTTCTTAAATGTGCCGTTTTCATACTAAGATTATTGAATCTAGAGTAAAAGTACCTGACTTCCACTCTAATGTTGTATCAAAAAATACATTACTAATTTGATCAAAAATCTTCTCACGTTTTAGTCGATTATTCACACAATTTATTTCCAATAAGGTGGGACCCTCATTAATGGTATTGCTAACCTGTAAGTCAAAAGTCGACAAGATCATATTATGGTCACTTAGTGCACAATTCCTTACACCAAAGTTTTGGCATTTGTTGATAATTCCAGAGAGAGAAAAATACAATCTAGAGTTGAGTAGGCGTCTTCTCTATGCCCAGTGCACTGCATTGGTATATCTCACGCTATGGTATCATTTTACATGTGCATCCAAAGATATCTACAGGGCCTGTCCAGAGAGTCCTATAGAGTGCCTTATTAGTTTATAAAATAGGCTCTTTAAGAATTCTCTCTCTCTCTTCCATCAATATTGCCTAGAATGTAGGTGGAGTTCAGATCACCCACCAGAATAATGTTCACCGAATTATCATTAGAATACCATAACTTCAGATACACTGATATTTTACCCCAACAAATGGAAAGTCGCTATATTATTGATGGCAGTACATATGAATAATTAAAAGATCTTCACTTGTCTTACCGGATTCAAGAGACGGAAGGGTTGCTAGCGCCCCCTCCTGATGTTGCAGTAACTGATCATCTTTATGCCTGCGTCAGTTTTAATAGCTGTGATTAGACCCCCCGATGGGCTCCCCACATATTAGCCATCTAAATATACAGGGTAATTCATAGAATTTCGCACAAAAGTTTCGCACGCGGCTGGCGCACAGCGTGCCCGTGCGAATGTCTGCGCCAGCCGCGTGCGATAAAATCAATTTCCGCGCACAGCGTATTCATGGATTCTCGCCTCCAAAAGCAGACGTGGCGCAGAGTGGCGCAGCGACCCTGCAGCAGCGCCAGTTACGCCCCCAAGAAGGCCCTCGCGCAAGGAAAGGCCATCAAGATCGCAAAACCATTGCAAAGGGCTGCGCCAACCCTGTACCAGTTTACCGGACTAGCAAACAGCAAACGCAAAGCGGGGAACGCGTATTACGGGTTTCGGGAACACGCGTGTGTGAGAAGTTTCACACGGGATCTGGCCTCGGGGGAGTGTGTGCGTGTATTTCAGCGGTGCGCGAGAATTCAATACGCAAATGGCCTGGGCGCGTGTAATTCAGGGGTGCGCGAGAAGTTCCACACGCGAATGGCCTGGGCGCGTATATTTCAGGGGTGCGCGAGAAGTTCCACACGCGATCGGGCCTGGGGGAGCGTGTGCGTGTAATTCAGAGGTGCGCGAGAAGTTCCACACGCGATTGGCCTGGGCGCATGTATTCCAGAGGTGTGCGAGAAGTTCCACACGCGATCGAGCCTGGGGGAGCGTGTGCGTGTATTTCAGGGGTGCACGAGAAGTTCCACATGCGATTGGCCTGGGCGCGTGTAGTTCAGGGGTGCGCAAGACGTTCCACACACGAATGGCCTGGGCGTGTGTAATTCAGGGGTGCACGAGAAGTTCCACACGCGAATGGCTTGGGTGCGTGTATTTCAGGGGTGCGCAAGAAGTTCCACACGCGATCGGGCCTGGGGGAGCGTGTGTGTATAATTCAGTGGTGCGCGAGAAGTTTCACACGCGATCGGGCCTGGGGGAGCGTGGTACATGTATTTCAGGGGCTCGCAGGTGGTTTCACACGCGATCGTGCTTGGGGGAGTGGGGTACGTGTATTTCAGGGGTGCGTGAGAAGTTCCACACGCGATTGGGCTGGATGCGGGTATTCCAGGGCTGCGCGGGAAGTTTTACACGCTCGCCTACAACACGTATTCATTGAATCAAACGTGGCCAATCCGGAAACACGTACGCCAGCAGGAAGTAGGCGTACATCCACCCGCACAGCATAAAAGTGCACGCAAACAACAAACAAGCTCAGACGCCAGGATGAACATACCGTTCCTAGCAGCAGTGGCCATGGAATACCGCAGGAGGAGGAGGAGAATAGTCCGGGCCAGAATTTTTACACCCAGAACCAGCCTTTTTGGGATGCCTGATGACCATGTGCATGGGAGGTACAGGTTTCCACCTCACATAATACTCGACCTGGTCAGTGAGTGGGAGGATGACCTCACATCAACCACCCTGTGCTCCCAAGCACTCAGCCCCCTGGAGAAGGTCCTCAATGTACTGCACTTCTTGGCCACTGGATCATTTCAGCGGACAAGTGCCATAGTGGGGGGGTGTCACAGGCCACGCAGTCACGCTGCCTACACCAGGTCTTGGCCATCATCACTGCACGCCCATCAGTCCGCAGGCACATATACCTGCCCAGAACACCTGCAGAGAGGCAGGCTGTCGCCCAGGATTTCTACAGGGTGGCACAATTCCCCAAAGTGCTAGGTGCCATTGATTCCACCCATGTGGCTCTACGTCCCCCCAGGGCAACTGAGCACATCTATAGAAACCGCAAGCACTGGCATTCCATCAACGCCCAGGTAGTATGTGATGCCAAGGGAATCATCACCTCAGTATATGCCAACTATCCAGGCTCCACCCACGACAGTTTCATCTACAGAATGTCTACCCTAAACCGGGACATAGAAGCTGGGCGGCATGGCGATACATGGCTGCTCGGTGAGTATAAATGCCACTGTGCATGCATGCATGTCAGATACTGAGTAATGTCACAACCCCACTAATGATACCCATCACCACCTCCCCAGGGGACAGTGCCTACCCTCTCAGCACCCACATGATGACGCCAATTCAGAACCCCACCACGCCACCGCAGGTAAGATACAACACAGCCCACATTGCAACCCGGGGCATCGTGGAGCGCACATTCGGAGTGCTCAAGTCACGCTTCCGCTCCCTTAACCGTTCTGGCGGGCAGCTGTTATACGCTCCCCCAGTAGTGTGCAGGATCATAGTGGCAGCATGTGTCCTGCACAACGTTGCAACACGCCGGGGCCTGGCCGTGGACATGGTGGTGCCCCCACATCCCCAACCACATGCATGCCCACTGCGCATGGGAGGGGAAAGGGCACGGGGTGAGGCAGCCCGTACGCAGCTTGTGGCTAATTACTTCACATAAAATCACACCCTTGTGGAGTGCACACAGCCGTGGCACATAGCAGCTGACAATCAATGATGATTGTAACTGACAATTATGATGTGTCAATGGACAGTCAACTGTCACAACCATACCAGCCCGAGATTGTACATCTGGAAGTGTTCCATTGTGTGCTTCCCTACCTACACAAACACCACCAATGCTGTGTTCAAAAGACACACTTCAATGCTGCTAAAATCATTACCCCCTTGCAAGACACAACATGACAACAGTGCCATGTCACCCAACCCCTCCCCAGCACCGCCACCCAACACACCATGGCATGACATGCCATGTGAGAGCAAACAAAGTCATCCCCCAAACATGACACGTGTCACAAAGTACAGTGTCCCTAATGGAAACTGGCCACACACAATATGCCCACATAAATGTAGAAACAACAACACAGATGACCAAATACTTACCACAATACAATCAACATAGCATAAACATGACATTACTAAGGCAAAGGATACGTATTCTTACAACATGAGAATGCCAGCACATCCACCACCTCCAACTGTACAGTGTTGTTGCCACGCACATCTGGAAGTCCACTGCTCACAACATGAGCTCCATCTCCAAAGTGGACGGCCTTGTGAAGACATGAGGAATGAACCTGCAAATTAGGAGGGAGACATGGATGCACAAGCACACATCAATACACCATGCAGTGCACAATACAACAACAATATGCACTAGGAATGTATACACAGCATTGACTACAGACTGCCCACACATGTCGTGGGAGTCCAGCATCCCTGTGGAAGTCACTGTCACTTGGGCACACCCTTTGCAAGCCCATGGAAACGGGAAGCAGGAGGGGTGTGTGTCTCACGAACCCAAGCATCTAACCCAAACTCAGGACAAGCCTGCATGTGCCCAGCCAGAATACAGTAGATGCCCACGGGAGCCACACAAGGCAACACACTGCAACAAAAAATCAAAAATCAAAAATCAAAAATCAAAAATGGCCATGTGTGGGCCAGGGGGGTGGGGAGGCTACCCAGGAGGTCTGAGGACAGGGTGGCCACCAACAGCCACCTGCGTGAATGTTGGGGAAAAAAAACACCTCCATGGGCTCATGGCCTGCACGGCTACTAAATTGTGGGAGATTCACTGCTGGATTCGCTCTCCTCAACCTCTGCTGCTGCTGCCACAGGAGGTGGTGGTGCTATGGGAGGCAGCCCACGCAAAGCCCTAGTTTGGTCCTCCATGGCAGCAAGCATGCGGGTGTGGAAGACCTCGTTCTGGAGGGATATGGTGCGGAGATCCCCATGCAACACCCGACGTGTTGCCAAGGCCTCCGCCCGGGTTGCCTTCATCTCTGCTGAGAGCGTACGGATGACGCGCTCCAGTAGCTGTTTCGTCCTGGTGACAGTGGAAGCCTCAGGGTCCACAAGAGTCTGCCTGAGGTGCCTGACCTCTCCCCTCAGGGCTTCCCTCTGTCCCTGGGCATCTAGAGAAATTGATTCCCTCAGATTGTCCAGGGCTGCCTGTCTGTCCCTGTTGGACGCCAACATGTCCTCCCTGACTGATTGGCAAATGGAGTCTGTTGCCTGCTGTAGTAGCTCCATCTGCCTTTCTGGGGGGACAATGGAAGTGGCCACCCTCTCCATGGCTTGAGCAATCATTTCTGATGATGCTGCCTGTTGGTTGGCCATACCGTATATGGATTGCTCCCATGCGGTATTGCCCAGTGGCGGACGTTCACCACGTTGGCGGGCAACACACCTGTCTGGGGCAAGGCGAACTGCGCCTTGCTGTGTCGGCACTGCCTGAGGCTGCAGGACTGCATTTCCCCTCGGAACTGCTCGCCCAGGAACAGGATCAGATGTTGCGGAGTGTGGCCCTGCATCCGTAACCACCACAGGCGCACCTACCAACACTGACATCCCCATAGTGGGCTCTACCCCTGGTGCAGGTGGGTCGGACAGAACAGTATCCCTTCCATGAACACATACCTGCGAATCCACATAGGTCTCATCCGAATCAACACCTGAAAAGAGTTCTGGGGAGGTGCAGCCAGGGACACCCCTGGACAGTATGGCCTGCAGCAAGAGAGGGTTCTCCCCCACCACCAAACCACGTCCCCCACTGGTGCCTGGTCGTGCTTCAGATCCCTCCTGGGCCTGCACCATCTCCTCTCCCTCAACAGCATCAGGTGCGTCATCCTCTGCAAAAACATGAAAGACAAAAAATGGAAACAGGCATTAGCACCATGGCACGCTATTAGGCCAGACAAGCTACAGTACCAGTACTTGATATAACCCTCCCATGCATGCACTGTCCATGAGTTGGAAGGGGAGGAAAATGTCAGACACTGATGACACCAAGATGGGAGAGCAACACATTAGCTACATGCTGGCTAGCAGTGCCATCACTCATTGGCCTGTGAGTGGCATGTCCAATACACATACATGACACATGCCATCACACCATAGGCATGTCATATATGTGACAATAGGGCAGAGTGATGCGCAGTAGAACCAGGTGAATATCTACAATCAGCCTGAATGAACACAGCTAAATACGGAACAATGTTGTAGCAAGATGCCACTTCAAGGGCAACTGGCGCGATGTAGTGCAAAATGCCTACTGTGGGCAGAAGGGATACTGTAATACCCAAATCCCGGGGTGCCAAATGCATTGGATGAAGCACATGGGTGGCCCAAAACACTCAGGCACACACACCCTGACCTGGGACTCAACCAGAACCCCTCCCACAAACAACATACACATGGATCACACACACATGCATGTGCACTCACCGGACAATGCCTCGTAATCTGACAGTTCTCCCACACCTTGGATCTGCTCCTCTGTGACGTAGGTCCCAGCAACATGCTCATGTAGAGTGAGTTCAATGTCCTCTTGTGGGGACCCACCTCCAGTCACCAGAGTTGCGGCATGACTTGAGGCCAGCTTTTTCTTTGCCCTACGCTTAAGGTCGTTCCAGCGCTTGTAGCACTCAACAGCTGGGCTCTTATGCTGTCCGCGATGGACTGCCAGTGTGCCTGACGTCAAGCAGGTGTAATCCTACACCCTGAAGTGACCAACATTTCGGCGTCATGTTCGGACAGATACTGCACAAATGCATCCAGTTCGGCATCATTGAAGCTAGGCTTCCTTGGCGTGCCGGACCGTGTAGCTGTGTCGGTGTCATCAGCCTGTACTGGACGAGCACTCTTCCTTTTTCTTTTTGTGGGTGGTGGGGATCCAGAGTGCCCTACGCCGCTCTGGACACTAGAGGCAGGAGCACCGGTAGACTGTGTAGTAGTAGTGTGCGATGGCACACTGACCACATGACTTTCTGCAGGCATTAGCTGAAGTGTGATGATGGCAGGGGGAACCTCAGTCTGATGTACCGGGACCAACACTGTCCTCGCTGGGAGAGTCAGAGCTGGGGTGGACGGAGCTGCAGCTGCCCCTGCAGCCTCCCCACCCCGCCTACTCGGGGCAGCAGATGACATGGCTACCCCTGTACCACGTGGCCTGGTTACACTGGCTTGCGCCGCCACCCGTGGCCTAGACTTGGCGACCTGGAAGTCAGCCTGGGAGTCACCCTGTGCTAGGTCAGGTGCCACAACGGGCCGGTCCAACAAGGGCTGAGCAGGGATGGTGTCAGCCACGTTTCCCTCAACCATGGGGGGGGGATGTGTGTCCCTGACTGGTCCTCCAGACGTGGGGGGCTAGGGGTAGTCTGCAAATCCTGGCCACGTCCCCTACCGCGCCCACCACGCCCACCTCTTGAGGCTCGGCTACCTTTGCCACTCTTACCACTTGCTCGCCTCCCAGCCATGGCACTGATGGAGTTGTGCGTATGGGAGTTGCAGTGGACAATTGTCCTGGGCAATTGGGGGTCAAAGGGGTAGGGTACTAGATGAAATTCGTACCCAAGTGCTCTAGCAAGGCTGTATGGAACCCCTGGGGAAAGATGACGGGTCACGCAAGTTTACTAACCCAAGTTGGCCGATCTAAATTCTTTTAGGCCACAGTATATGGAGGACTTAACAATCTCATTAGCAGGTGGTCAGACTGGAAGTCACTCTATCAGTTTGCTAAAGCTAAACAAGACCAAATAGTTTGGTGGTAGTGATTGGTCATGGCTTGCGGGTGCCTTAACCAACACCAGTTCAGGGCATGTGAGATTATTGTCAGCTTTAGTAAATGTGCTTAGAGTAGTTTTCTGGAATGCATGTGGGCACTCACAGCTCTTAACTAATACAGACTTACAGGCCGATTCATGGAATTAATGTGCACCGAAAAAACGGCGCATGCGTGTGAAAACGTGCGATTCACAGTGAAATAGCGAAAATCGCAGTGCAAGTGCGATTATCGCACAGAAAACATTGTACATCTATTCATGGAAGTCCATGCACGCGCAAAATGTGGGATGTGCGCTGAAAAAGTGCACGGCGCACGCTGGCGTACGCTGGCGCACGCTGGCGCACAGGTCATCGAGCGCCGTGCGATAAGGCCACAGCGAATTCGCACATAGCGCGGCGCACATAACAAAAGTAGGTGTAACACGGGGCGTTACACGCAGAATGGGAACAACTCGTGAAAATGTGGGCGTCACGGGGGAAGTACAGGAGGCAAGTGCGCAGAACGCCCACACGCTCGCCTACAACACGTATTCATGGAATCGAATAGGGAAAAACAGCGCACGGCCAAAGACGTGCACTGGCCCATACATGTCCGCCACACGAAAGCAGGCGGTAGCGTCCCTGCGCAGGAAAAAAATGTGTGCCAAAGTTCTACACGCGTGAGAAGTTCCACACGCGATCGGGCCTGAGGGAGCGTGTGCGTGTATCTCAGAGGTGCGCGAGAAGTCCCACACGCGATCGGGCCTGGGGGAGCGTGTGCGTGTATCTCAGAGGTGCGCGAGAAGTCCCACACGCGATCGGGCCTGGGGGAGCGTGTGCGTGTATACCAGAGGTGTGCGAGAAGTTTCACACGCGATCGGGCCTGGGGGAGCGTGTGCGTGTATTTCAGAGGTGCACGAGAAGTTTCACACGCGATCGGGCCTGTGGGAGCGTGTGCATGTATTTCACAGGTGCGCGAGAAGTTCCACATGCGATCGGGCCTGGGGGAGCGTGTGCTTGTATTTCAGAGGTGCGTGAGAAGTTTCACACGCAATTGGCCTGGGTGCGTGTATTTCAGGGGTGCGTGAGAAGTTCCACACGCGATTGGCCTGGGCGCGTGTATTTCAGGGGTGCGCGAGAAGTTCCACACGCGATTGGCCTGGGCGCGTGTATTTCAGAGGTGCGCGAGAACTTCCACACGCGATCAGGCCTGGGGGAGCGTGTGCGTGTATTTCAGGGGTGCGTGAGAAGTTCCACACGCGATTGGCCTGGGCGCGTGTATTTCAGGGGTGCGCGAGAAGTTCCACACGCGATTGGCCTGTGTACGCGATTCCATTGGACCAAAGGCCCTGACAGCGCAGGCGCGTCTGTGACGTGACACGCGCGGGCGTGTCCCTGTACCCGGGGGAATGTTACAAGACCAAAAACTGCACGTCCGAGTGTCAGCCCGCGTAAATGGAGGATAGTGCCGCAGTGCGTATACGCGGAAGTGACGTTGGACCTGTGGGGCGGTTTAAAATGTACGTGTAGTACGTCATTTCCTTGTACGTGCTTCTCGTGGAGAGCGAGTGGGTGAAATCTGTACTCGGTTCACACGCGATTTACTTCACAGCGTTTCTAGTTCGTACTCCCTGTTACCTCTGTCAGTATTTTTCTGATTTTCTCTTCGACCTGTTTCCTCAAACAGCGTTCACTTCTCCATTTGTCCTGTCTCCTCAGACAGTGTACAAATCTTCTTTTGGCGGGGGTGTTGCCAACGCGCACATGCGCATATTTTTCACGCTCTTTTCCCAGGCAGACGGTGAGTCGCGCACGTATTTACCAACTGTGCTAGCCCCGTGTGTAGCGTACCCCTTCAGAGGTCATTGTAGGCTGCGTGTGACACGCATACGTTCATTTTTGTGTTTCTGGGTGCCACAGCGTAGTGCAGGTTCCTTTTCCCACGCACGTGGTCTACGAGGGGTCGCGTGCACGTCATTTTCTGTTTTAGGGGTGCCTGTGCGTTTGGGTTAGTAAACTTGCGTGACCCGTCATCTTTCCCCAGGGGTTCCACACAGCCTTGCTAGAGCACTTGGGTACGAATTTCATCTAGTACCCTACCCCTTTGACCCCCAATTGCCCAGGACAATTGTCCACTGCAACTCCCATACGCACAACTCCATCAGTGACTGAGGTAGACTGGGATTCATAGGGAACTGGATCATATCCCAACTGCCTCAGTGTGTTAGCCTCCTTAATTAGAGTGACAAACTAAAACCAAAGAATTGATGGGTTGAAGGTTTCAAATTAATCTGAACCACTGACATTGCTCTGGGCAACCTTTCACGCCACAGTTTTCTAGCCCGTCTGCACCATTGCAAAGAGGGTCCAGCCATATGCAAATCAGCAAGGTACTGCCACCAATGGGAACAGCTCTGCCCAAAGTACTCGGCCGAGGTCCCCTCTGCACGGAAACACAAGCAACCCCAGTCAATTAGAGTGTGATACACAAACCTGGATGGAATGTCCATAGTTACACAGTGGTTTCTCTTTGGAGCAATACATTCTACTAAGTTTATGTCATGTGATGAGATAAGTCTGTGGCTGGGAATTTCGAAGAGCAGTGCCAGGATATTCGATCTGTTGCTCCTTAAATAGATACTTCAATAGTAGTTTCAGACGGCGCAGTGGAGAATGGTTACCAGCTCATCTGTCAATTTAAGCTGGAACACTTCTAACCCCACCAAGAACAGCTTGGTCAGTGTCAAGGCTGGGGTTGATGCCCGCCCACTCAGAAGAAGAAAGAACTGCTCTTAGACATGAGGTCATCTCAAGCTACCAAGCTACAAAACCATTATATTAAAAAAAGACAGTCACAAGGGGGCACGGATGGGGTGGTGTTCAAACAGTTAGGATGCATGAGGTCATCCCACTGGTTGAATTAACACCTCTGCATACTGGGCTACCATCTTTACAACGTTGCGTGTTATGTTGTGTGTCGTCTGTGTGAAGACGCTCCAACCTGTTCTCAGTGAGTGAAACAGGGACATGCCTTTCTTTGACACCTCCATCGAGCAAGGGTTCCACTTCATGAAGACTTCCAGGCTCCATGAGGGCTAATTCATGCTCCTCCATACTTTTATTTTGGGCAGCAAGTTTTTGGCTTACATTAATAACTTGCTGCTTTGTGATATTCTCTGTTATTACTGTGGGGGATGTTTCCTTGCCACTCTGGTTGGGCAAACATTTTCTGGAAGATGTTTTGGTTTTTAGTTTTCTTTTCTTGAGTCTGTTTAGCAGATGTACATGATTTTTGGGCCAAACAGTTCACGTGGATTGCGTTTAAGCTCCCATCAATGGCAATAGGTGATCTCGGGAGGATAGCTCAGGTGCAACGCGCTTGCCTTGAAAGCAAGATGACCTGGAGCAACACAGGTTCGATCCCCAGGTACGCGTTTAGAAACCTCTGGGTATTAAGCACGTTATAAATAATCAATCAATCCTCCCTAGCTATTTGATCTGTGTTACACACTACACTTTGATTTATATCCTCTAGGGCAGAACTTGCAATTGCCCTTATGCTACACTGCCAAGTTCGGACACTCCTTTGCAGTTCATCGCAGAGCTCAGTGTGGACTGCAATTTTAATTTAAAAATGGTGTCTTTAGCAGCTTCCCACTTAACCAATCTAGTGTTTATTGTTTTTAGAAGTGTAGTATGCAGCAGGTTCATGAATAAAGTTAATACAAGGTGTATCGCTATCACTGATGTAGGCCCTGTATCATCTGTTTTTATTAAAGTCAGGAAAAGTCCTGAGATCTCTTGAGTGATTCATGGCAGGAGTGGACATAGTAGAATTTTCAGTCAAGGAAGATTCAAAGTCCCCAAAGATGGGAGACCCTTGTGAATCCAGCGTCATTGTTTCAGTTTAACTATCATTCCTCTGTTGTTCGTCAGTAGACATAGCACCAGGATAGGCCCCATTCAGACTGCGAGATCCTGCCTGATCTGGCTCGCTAGGATTGTCTTAACTGGGAATCGTGCCGGCTCCGCCAAGCTATTCCCCCTATTCGGATCGTTAGGGCCCATAATCATAGTAGGGAAAAGTTTGTTATTTTATTACCTTTGGTCACTGTTGATCAGAGAGATCCAGTCAAAAAGATACAGAGCTTTGGCGATAATGGAGCGGGAGTGGCTGTGGCAAGTACCGTAGTTTCTGGAGCATCTGCACCAGTGAGGTATTTGGTTGCTGCTTTTACTTTTGCTGTGTAACTCATAAATAGAAAAACAGGTTCAGTAGCTTGATACAACCACCCATATTCAGGGGGATTACCTGTAATACACAGCTATCCAGGCCGCCCAACCTCTGTCAAACTGCAGCGCAACTGCACTCTCCATCACTCCGCAATGCACTCTGTGCTGACACATGGTTGTTCTGTAACTATGTGCTACTTCTTTAACGTTCTTTGGGAAAACAGCAACTCTGCATCAAACGGTCCTGCAGCTCATCTGCTCTCTCCTGCACTCTCTGCGCCGTCATGCTGTTTTTCTGTAGCTATATGCTACTCCGTTAGCGTTACTGAGGGAAACAGCGACTCTGCATAAAATGGTCCTGCAGCTCAACTGCACTCTACGAGCACTCCGCGGCACGTGCACTGATACGTGGTTTTTGTGAAGCCATGTGCTAGTCAGTTAGCATTCCTGGAAGAAACAGCGACTCTGCAACAAATGGTCCTGCAGCTCAGCTGCACTCTCCAGCACTCCGCAATGCTTATATGTGTAAAATGGTTTCGATGGGGCATCAGAGATGCTTTCTTTTTAAACCCCTTCCTTTGCTCCAAAAACATTTGCTTGCTGTACTGAGGGTAAGCACTTTTTTAGTGTCCTTTTCCATTTTGTACCTCCACCATCTATGTGGAGGTCAAAATAGGTGAACTTGGCAGAAACTCTTCCTCCACTGGTCATGATCATTTGCTAGTACTTTCGCCAAAGCAATATACATAGAACATTTACATACAATGATCACCGAGCCATAATCAGTACTCCTTCATCAACGTCAGAAGGATGAAAGGCTGCGTTGGACTTGTACGGATTTGAACTGTGATCTGCAAATCACAAACATATCACAGCAGTGAATGCTCAACCCGCTGAGCCACGTTACCAGATCCACTAGTTGTGCATAGGAATTGCTCAAAACCCTGAATCCCAGGTATGGTCATTTCGACATTATTTTGTAAATACTGCCAGAATTTCCAATACTGCTGAACTTGTACTAATGTCTTAAGTCATTTATTTCAAAACATAGTAAACAAGTGAATTTGTTTACTTAAGGCCCGATTCATGAAATATTTGCCCAGTTCAAAGTGACTTTGCTCTGCCGACACAAACCCTGATTCATGGAACCGTGCAAAGTGCATTTTTGTAGAAAATGACTTTGCCCGGACTTTGCACAGCAAAAACACACTTTGCACGGTTCCTAGAATATGGGGTTGTGTGGCAGTGCAAAGTAATTTTGAACCGGGCAAACATTCCATGAATCAGGCCCTTAGTTTTTCCAATGTCTTCTGGCTAAAAAAAATACCCTTGTATGGATGTGACTCACTTTTGGAACTCCAGGCAAAGTTTCAAATTTGCTTCAATGTCAAAAATTGACAGCGGCACAGAAATCAACTCTTTCCATGTGCAAGTTCAGAATGTGTGCACAAATATGCACAAAACGTACACATAAATGCAAAGGTTGCATTGAAAGGGGTGTGTGATGTAGGAGGAGTAAGAGATTAACCCAATTGTTGATGAATATCCACCAAGCCATAACTTACATGGACATTCACAAACATTTGCAATTCATTTTCTTATCTGCACCACTCACTAACATGTGTGCCATCTAGGTGTAAGGGTCCAAGAAGTGTAGAAGCTGAACCCATGTTGTCAAATCGGTAGCATGTATGCAACTGTGACTGCAGCAATGGGGCAAGTAACTGCATTGCAGCCAGGAAGAAGAGCACACAATCACAAGTTCTAACTTGACATGTTTTCTTGACTCCTAGGCATTGAGTTCTCTGCATTTTGCACAGATTACACCCACGTAAGGTCACGTTCTCAGACGTAAGCGAACCTTCTGGGTGAACATGAACAGCAGCACTCGCAATCTGCCACATATGTAACTTATGTCTCTGCTGCCCATGACATGTCCCGTCCAATGGGAACTGGGGATCACCCACAGAGACACAATTATGTATGGTGTAAATTAGGGGTGTAAGTGCATCTTTTTGTCAATGGAGGATAGCACAGGGACAAGACGCAGAGCAACAGAGGTTCGAATCCCGGGTCCGTGCTTAGAAACCGAACTTATGTATGGTATTAGGGGTTTTATAAAAATACAATGAAATAAATAAATTGTACCAAAGCTCTGTTGCAGAACTCTTGGGCAGGCAGTCATGTTCAATTTGGCGTATCTTAAAAGCATGTGTAAAACGTTGACACATGATTTTTACACCATCATCCTTTTTACACCATGCCATATTTTTTACAGATTTGTATGGTGAACAGTGAGCATTTCTGGCAGTTCCACCCACTCCGCCACACAAATGCGCTTGCATTTACACCAGCTTGACATTTTGGAATCTGCCTTTCTCCACCAGCTAAATGCAGACACATTCCGTAGGCATCCGTTGTAAGGCTTGGCATGCGTAAATGGCAGGTGGCATTTACTCAAATTGAGCCGCGAAGTGCAGAAACAAACACCTACAAGCAATTATGCATGCATTTACCTCACTTGGCTGTTTGGTTGGAGCTGTGGTGTCTTGTGCTCCAGGAAGCACCAGGTGGAGGGGATGGTAGCCCTTCCGGTTTTCAGTATACCCAATGCATGTTGACCTTACTTCCCTGTTTGTGCATCAACGAGTACTAATGAAATAGACCGGTCTCGTTTCTTCGCGCTTCAGTGACTCATACTCATTGCCATATGATCTCTTTTTAATTAAACCTTCATCACTCTTCCTTAGGGTAAAGGGAAACAGAAAACATTCTGGCTGAAGGGGAAAGCTGGGCTGCAGGTACCTTTACCGGAATTCAGTTCTGAAGAGGAGGAAGCCATCATTGGGTCCTTTGAGGTTAGTTTATATGCAGCACATTGTTTTCTACATGGATGGCTACAGTAGTGCAATGTGATGACTGTTGTTGCAATGTAATGTGTAACTGGTTTTGAATGAATGATGCACACTGTTTGTGGCAGCACTATGGTTCACCATTTGGGCAGGACAATCTGTAATCAGTGAAAATGTACTGCCCCGCTGAGCTGTTTAAGAAACTGCAGGTCTCCTTATGAGAGAGGTGGGAATGGTAAAATATGTCCTACTTAAAATGCCATTTGTTTTTAAAATGTGTATTTAAAAATGCGAGAACATTCACAGAGTGAATATGAATTGTTTACCCTACTCAGTATTTCTTGGTTACATGTCATTTCATTAACAGTAATTACTTTTTGGAAATTTAATACGATGTAATTACTTTGAAATGTTACTTTGAATTTTTTTTTAATTTTATTTTGGGTGGGTCAACCTCATCCCCCCTTCCCCTTCATTACTACCCCTCCACAAAACCCTCCCCACCCCTCTTTTATCCGTTAACCCTTAAATACCCATAGTCATCGAAGTCATTTTGAAGTAATTACTTCATAGTAAATTACCACAAAGTAATTACTGTGGATGAATGAACAGGATACTGTGTTTCTTATTTACTATCTCATGTCATCCCAGCTCATAATTAGCATATTCATAACAAAACAGGAGTATTTTTAAAGCGTACATTCACCCAATAGCTGTGTATTGGCAGTGAAAAATAACTGATTTGTATTCTTCTCCATTTTTTTTTCAACCTCGAAAGGATGGGGCCTTCGGGTGATCTGGCACGTTATTAAGAATTAAAATAAATAAATAAATAAAGGGTTGAGTGTTCACCCTGTGACCATGCGGCCAAACAAAGATCTTTGAAGTGGATGTAATCGCGCAAAACACTAAATATCCCCCGCAACACTTTTCGAAAAGCAGTTTGGCCCCCACAATTAATAGAATCATTTATGAAAAGTCCAGTAACAAAAGTCAGGAAAGCCTGCTATCTTTCCCTGAAATTGCTGCATACATTGTCTACCTCTCTGGCCTTTCTTTCAATGCCAGATCCAATCTGTTATGACAGTTGTGTGGACCCAAGTGAGAAAACTTTTAAAAACATTTTTATAGTGATCTCTGTGTGTCTCAAAAACCTCAAATTGTGGTCTGTGAAAAGCACTGGCATTTTGTAAGACGCCTTTGGAAAGCAGGAAGAAACTGCTGGTCACAAGGTGTTACCCAAATTGACCTTTTACAATTGGCCTTTTGTCCTAATTGACCTAGTTATAGTAGTCCTAGTTGACCTTCTGCACAATTGACCTTTATATTATTTTAGTTATTTTATATATGTATTGGGTTATTTTTGGATTATAAATAATATAAGGGGATTGGGTGTGGGGTTGCGGAGGGTTTTGCATTGGCTGGGGAGTTGCGGGGGTTTTCCCCCGTATATATGTCCTAATTGACCTTTTAAATTAGGTCAATTCTCCCGAGATCAGTTGTGAAAAGGTCAATTAATATACATCCGGTCACAATCCCTCAGAAGGCTCTGTGCCTCTTTGTCACATGATCTTTGGTTTAAAATGAAGCTGTTCCTTAATGGATAATTGTGCAAAATAACCTAATTGCATAAGTGAATGTTGAGGGCCCCCCCAAATGTTTTTGAAGATGTTTGGGCTGCACCAGATTCCCAGGCCAGCCAGTGGCACTGTGCATGCTCAATGCACATGACGATCATGCTGCCACATTGGCATGCCACACTGGGTGAACGAGTTAAGCATGTTTTTAATCAAACCTTGGATCTTTCACCTTGCATACGAACAAGGTAGTGACACTTGGTGCTCAAGCATATCAGCCACCACTGTGTGCAGCCAGTGACGTTACTGTAGTCATGCCAGAGGCAGAGGCTGCTTTTGGTGCACTGGAATGGGCAGATCCCGAGTGGGTATTTGTATTGGGAATAAATCGATAATTCAAGGTCTGTGCTGGCAGATGAATATTTTTAATGGAGTAGCATGACTGTCTCCCACACATTGGGATGGAGGATTCCTCCGAGAACATTTTTAAGATAACATTTTGAAATGGTGCATTTTACATTACAAATTATGTGGAAAATTGGGTAAAAAGCCAAATTAATTCTCTTGAGCAACACATAAAAAATTCAGCAGATGCCATGTCACCTACAGTACACAGGAATTCTTCAGAACATTTTTATAATGTCTTTGCCCATGCCATTGTCACTGTAAATCAATTTCATGAAGCCATGGCCAAAATGACATTTTTTCACTGTTGACGTTTTTGGCTGTGATTTTTTCCAGTGCCTCCTGCGCTTAGCTATATAGTTAGCATAGAAATACATTGGTGGACTAGGGACATTGTTGAGGTGTGTGGCGACAGCCAATAGCCTCTGGCATGGCTCTGGGCAACTCTCCTGACCATCGTTCTTCGCCTGCCAAGCCATTACAAAAGAGGAATGACCATAGGCTAATCAGACTTGGTCCCAACCGTGAAGAGGCAGTCCAGCTCGAACTGCTTGGTCACATCCCTTCTGTACAAGACCACAAGCATCTCCAAACAGGTTTTGGCTTTGTTGGGCCTCATCGGTGAATAGTAGCTTGCGTCTCTAGGCCCAGCAGGCACAGGACCCACGTCTGGCCATACCTGTCCCACTGAGTGTGACTATAGGGTATAAGTATGCCAGAGAGGACCGGGGTTCACACCACGCATTCACTGTTCAGAGCACCCAGAGCCGAACAAACCCTCCCCGGCATACAAACGGAGGACTCAGCCAATGGCAAGTTAGAACTGTCCTTTATTTTCCATAACAGACAGGGATCATGCAGGAAGGACATAATTCTCCAGCAATCACAGCTCCTGAGCTCGTGCCAGGGGCTTTTGTTATGGTCTGACATAACAAATCAGGACTCTTCCCCAAAATCCTAAGAGACTGCGTGATTGGGTGGTTGGAGTGGTACTGCCTATAGCTGGCACATATAGTTGTTATTTGACTGGCCCTTGCATGTCAGGTGGGTTTGCCTGAACTTTCCCCAGAAACTATCTATTACATTGTTGCAGGGTTACCATTGGCCCTTGCCCTCTGCCACCCACCCATGGATTTGTGTTCTCTCATTCGCTGGAGCTGGTCTCCCCAGGCCTGGGACCCAGCTCTGTTCTCAGTGCTCCAAGCACCTTCTCAAGGTGATGAGAAAGACTATGTGTCCCCATTGTTGCCATCGGCATTACCACTTTGCCTTTGAGAGTGCCTGCAGGGTTGCTTCGCTGGGTACTGCTCCTCTTCCCACCACAAGTAAATGACCATTGTTTGTCTCAGCTGCACCATGTGGGTGAAGACTGCAAAATGTAGCTTTCTGGTCTGCAATTAGTGAGGATTTATTCTGATACTTTGCAGGTGGCTCCTTGTCTCTGAGGCTTAGGAATGTTCTGCTTGTCTCTGACCTTGGCTGCGAGCCCTGGCCTGGTGCTTCGTGCAGCCTAATTCTGCTTTTCTTCGCCTCTCGTCCTGAGGCCTGTGGCTTCATATCATTCTGCTATAGTTATGTTATAATTGCTATATGTCTATATCGTGCTATTCTTCTTATAGGTTAGTAGTATTTTGGTCCTTCAAGGTGTCTTTAACTATCCTGTAGTTCCATAAGGTTAGTTGCAATAAACCGCTGCAGGCTTGCTCTGCATCTCGTTCTTCCTTGCCTTTCTGCCTTTCTGCATTTGGCTAATGAGAGAACATAATAAAGGCTTTTGACAGTATGTATATGTATCTGTCCTCTATCTTCAGAACTGTGTAAGCATGTTCTTTGTGAGTGCACGTGTATGTCTGTGTAAGTTCGTGCATGGTTGCGAGTTTGCTTCATGGGTAACGTTACGATGTCGTGATGTTTCCAATGACATCAGCACAGTTAGATATTTGCCATTAGTCAATCATGTCCAGAGAGGCACCTGGATCCATGATCAGTGTTGGGGCACCTATATCCATGATGACGTTTTCTGGATAGGGTTTGAATGATTGTCTGAGAGAATATCTGTTTGCATATGTTTTTGTCACTGACCCTCCTGGGGGCTGTCCAAACAGTGACTGGCATCTTGCATCTCTGACTCTTGTGGCTTTCATCTTTATAGGGGTCAAGAGGGGCGTTCCTGGGACCTTCTCTTCAATAGAAAAACAAAAGGGGTGATGGCTGGAAGGTTTAGAATTAATCTTAACCTCTGGCATTGCTCTAGGCAACCCTCCAGACCATCGTTCTTTGCCTGCCAAACCATTACAAAAGGGGAATGACCATATGTAAATCAGGCTTGGTCCCACCCGAGAAGGGGCAGTGCAGCCAGAACTGATTGGTCACATCCCTTCTGCACAACACCACAAGCCTTCCCCAAACATGTTTCAGGCTTTGGGGTCTCATCAGTGAGGAGTAGCTTGGGTCTCTAGGTCCAGCAGGCACGAGCCCCACGTCTGGGCATACCTGTCTCCCTTGGGGAGACTATAGCAAAACAAAAGGGGTGATAACTGGAAGGTTTAGAATTTATCTTAACCTCTAGCATTGCTCTGCGCAACCCTCCAAACCATTGTTCACTGATGACTGCAATATCTCATATTATATAAACATATAAATGACAAAACGGTATTGATTTATAAACATAAAGTAAGTGAACAGATTAATAGTTTTCCCTTTCATAATTTCTCGCAAACGCACATAACTTAAAATTAACTTTGTATTCTCTGGAAAAAACCTTTTTAGAAAAATAACACGAGATTATTGCCAACATGTATGTGATATTGTGTTTCAATAAAATGGGATGTAAATGCATCTTGGGTGTGCTACTCTGTACTGCTTCACCTTCCGCAAGGAACTCTGTCACATACCTCATCACAATATGCCAGATAGACACCTACCCAAGACTCTAATTCCTTTCATGACGCGGTTAAAGTGCTATGACACACTGCAGAGTTATGAATTCAAGTCAAGAGCATCAAACCGATGCATGGTGTGAAAATGAACACTGATTTAAGGCTAGTGTTTTGTGCGATGCAAGGGACTCATGCTGTGCCGTGATGGGTTTGCAACTCTTTTCTGTGTCTAACATCTAACCCGCAATCGTAACTCATTCCCAATACTCACCCAACTCTTCCGAAGCACTCCTCCACCTGCCTCACAAAAAAACAACCACTGCCTACTTTCCCCCATTCCTATCATCCACACTTGCCATCTCACACTACCCCTGGATTAACCGGGACACCAGTGATAGGGGTATGGCTTGCTGGACAACAACACTCAGCAAGGTCTACCACATTCTGCTCACGATGCAAACACACAGCCATATGTACGCACCAGTAATACCCAGTCTGCCTGCAAAGGGGTTCTTACAGCAACCACTGCTTTGCTCCCACTGCTCCAATTAACCCACCCGTAACCCAAATGCTAGACTTGCAGAATCAGAATGAGCAAAAGGCTGTACAAATGGTCAAATCTGGCACAGAGCAAGACCTAAATAACAAACATACTGTTCTTGGCGGCTAAACGCCACACTCCTCACAGCTCACATAGCAAAACTATCAAAAGGTTGGAATCAAAGCTAGCCTGCATCCTCCAAAGCTAGCCTGCTAGCCTGCATCCTTCAGTTCCACAAAACACTAAAGTAGTGGCTCTTTCAACAATACCTGCCGGATGAATAAAAATCCCTCTTTCCCTCCACCAGCAGTAGTGTGTTACTGTGTAAAATGCCAAATCCAATTCAAGCACAATCCCTGCTGCTCTTGAGCTAGGTTTGCTCTATAAGCAACAACACAAGATTTGTTCTTTCTAATGTTAAAATGAATGAGCAGCACTAGACCCAAGTACAACAGTGTTACGATTTCTGGCGCACAATTGACAGCAATTCTGAGCAGTTCTTAAGCAAGATAACTTAATTTGGTCACGCCACTAAACGGCATTATTTAATTAGATTAACATTTATCTCAGAGTTTATTGCCTTTTAAATGGGAGTGGGGCTAGTGACACAATACCCAATTTATCAATTTAGAAGACTGGGGCTGTGTAGGATTAATATCTGTCAAGGGTGTAGAAGTCCTTGCTGTTTTATTTTTATTTACTATGAAATGATGCATGCAAGTCTCTCAGAGAGGGTGCTTTGCTGGCCAGACTCCCCTCTCCACAATCCCCATGCCAATATCATAGAGTATACCTGTGTCCTGCTGAATCAGCGACCCAATTTGCACCTCAGGGTTATGTGTATTGTTGTCAGACAGCCTGGCCCTGCCATATCACAGGGCAGTCGAGCGAATGTCTGGGTCTTGCCTTTGATCTTTTGTGTGGTCTGGTGACACCTGTCTCTCCAGGAGGACAGTCTCCCAGCAGGAGCTGCCCTGGGAAGCAGTAGCAAAGGACACACCCATCCAAAAAAAGGACTAGCCTCGCACCAGGGTTCTGTATGCTAAAAGAGCCTTTGATGTTTTTGACAAAGGAAGGGGGTGGAGTCATTGTAGACAGATGGAATTCATTACCTTTAGGGTAAGATTCCACTCTCTTGTTTCCCTCTATCTTTATCGTTCCTTCCTGTCCTCTCCACTTCCTCAAGCAAAAAACACTTTGGGTGGAATGTCAGAAGGCAAGGACGACTTGTCTGAAAGACAGGGATTGGAGACCCTTCAAGCAGGTTTGTTTTAGTCCAATCAACTGTGGACCGTTCCCTTTAAAAGTAGTTGTCTCCCATTCCTTCATTGATTCGCTCTTGGATAAACAATTGAGGAAGAATTCAATTGGACCTCTTTTGGGAAAGCTGATCCTTCCAAAGCCCTAAACTACTGAGGTGAAGAAGGACCTATCCAGGGAGATGCAAGCTCAGTTCCCTTCCCACTGAGAGGGCACACTGGGGGTGACTGTTGCTGAGGACCAGGACCTGCCACTCAGCAGCAATTCTCCCTAGGCTTGCAGAGTGTAACTTGAAAGGGCTCATCCTGTCCTAGAGTCCCTAGAGTGGGTCTCACCGCATCTGGAGGACCAAATTAGCCAAAGCTTCCTGTTCTGCTGCATCAAAACAATCAAACTCCATTTGAACTGTGTTCATCTCACTTGAATCAAAGGGACTCGCTGGTGCTGCTTTTGGCACTCCATTGAACTCGAACTACCATTGCGCTGCACTTGCTCACTGCTGCATCATGCCAAACAGAGCCTGTCACCTGTTCAGCCTGAACAACCTGCTCGCTGCTGCGCACCAAACTAGAACTGCTGCCTCTTTGACCCCTGCAGTAGAGGTCAAAAGTCACCACATCGAACCAAAGGACCTCAACTGGAACCACTGGATTAACGTGTCCATTTGCCGACCCAAACCAATGGTTACAGAAATGCCCATGCAACCTTGTTGAACCATCTGAACTGCACAGCACAAATGGCACACTCTAACCACAATGACCTGCTGATTCGATCCGACTTGATGCCCTCTCACCGCTTGACTCAGCACAACTTGTTGCACCTGAATCTGGTTCGACCCATTCCACAGTACAGCTTGTAACCTGGTTCAATGCTGTCAAACTGGTTGAGAACAACAGAAAGGTACTAATGACATATAACTGCCCCCTTGTCCTTCTTTGGTCCCTAGTGACTGGTTAGATCACCTTTGCACCGTATTTCCACTGAACAACATATCCTTCTGAATTACTGTTCACCCCTGTTTTCATTACCCAGAGTTCTGCATTTCTCTATCTTTACGTATTCTGTGTTCTTTCTTATAGGATTGGGTTTTTATAGTGATTTAATAGTCATTTGTACAGTGGTATGTTTAATGAAAGTGTTTATTTATTTAACAGAACCTTGATTGGACATTCCTTTATTTTGAACAGTTATACTTTACTGTTTGGGTCACTACTGGATCACATTCACACCCCACACCCTGACTAAAGGCCACAGGGGGCACCCCTGGGAACACCAAACCAGAAGAAACCACCTCATCCCAGCAACACCAGGGACAAAATCAGAGAGACCAACCACTGATTGACTAGGTGATCAGGTGACAGAAGCACGCAATATCACTTCTGGTTTGTGACTTAACAACCTGTTTATGTCTTCACTTCCTGTCTGGGACATCTGGGATGATTCACTAGATGTCGTCACATCTCCCCGAGGGGGAGCCCTTTCCCATGAGGCCAGGGAGGTAAGGCCATTACCGGATAGTCCCCCTGGGGTTGGTATAATGTTGGGAGAATCTCATGGGGAGGTACTCCCCCTCTGGGGATAAGGATGACTATCTAGAGTACAGCCCCTATGAGAACATCACACCCCGGCATACTCTAGCCTCTCCTTCCTCTGCTATCCTCTTTGTAGACAGTAGACCTATGTTCCGATATATAAGGCAGAATAGCTCATGGTTCTTGAAAGTACTGAGACAAAGAACAACAGGGACCTAGGTAATCCAAGTACTGGGACGAGTTGGCCCCAAAGAGCAATGAAGATGAAACCTGTGAACCAGATGAAGGACTTAAACAAAGGGCCCAGACACTGCTGGCAACATTGTATAAAAATTGACAATGGACTAAACACTTGGTCTATGGCAGCCAAAGAAGACAGCAGGTGTGCTTTCACCGAATGTGGGAGATTCAAACCTGCATCACCAATCCAGAGTGATAGAGCTACAAGGATGCTGCATCTGATGATCGGTAGGTCTGCAGGAGTAGACCTGTGCCCAGCAGTGTTGAGAGGCGGGATGAATGTAGAAGGCAGCCGGGAACGTTGTTGCACAGCCACAGGATAGCAACACTCTGGAGAAGCTGCACCGACCTCCCGCCATCCCAGGAAGCCCTGGCGATGTGCTGAACCACCCATCAAGGTAAAGGGTGGTGTGGGAGACCCAGAGGGGACGTAGGGCAGCCTTCCAAGAAGACACATGCAGTTTACCCTAGGCCCCTTCGCAACCATAACGCTTGGGTGGCATGGCAGGGGCAGAAAGCATGCAAACCTTCTCCTCCTCATCTAGGTGGTGAAACGAAGTCCCTTGACCATGAAGGAAGGGCTGAGGACCCTGAACACCATAAAGAGAACTTGAGAGGTAGAGCCCCTCATGAGAGTGGTGGGGATAAACCCACTGACAGCCAAAGGAGGGCCAGGGACCCTAAACACGATTCAAGTCATCTTCCTCGAAGCAGTACTTGGCAGGAGAGTGAACCAAGTGGGTCAGTTTAATGCAGGAGAGAAACCAATGTCTGGGATCCAAATCAAGAAAGTAAGATGAGTCATCTTCCTCGTGGCAGTACTTGCCAGGGAAGTGAACCAAGTGGGCCAGTTTGAAGAACAAGAGAAACCAGGGTCTGGGGCCCAAAGCAAGAAAGTGATATGAGATATTTTCCTCATGGAAGTACTTGGCAGGGAAGTGAACCAAGTGGACAAGATCAAAGAAGAAAAGAAACCAGGTTTGGGGACCCTCCTAACACTCAGAAATGGGTGTTGCAGGTGTGAAGCCTAATGAAAAGAAGACATGGGGAAGGGAATCATCTTCCTCTCTCTTCCTCAGAGACTCAACTTCTCTGCTCATCCTTACTGCATGAGCTAAACATTGCACTCTGGAATGCTTAGTCTGTATGCAACAAAACGTCCTTTATCACTGACCACTTTCATGCCAGCTCTCCTCCCCTACACCTCCTTGCTATCACTGAAACCCAGATTTCTCCATCTGCCGCTGCCCCTCAGGAGTCCCTTAACTACGTCAAACTATCCTTCGTTCACTCTGCTTGTCTGACTGGCAGAGGTGGACTCATTGGAAACCTATTCTCTTTCTGCCTCATTGCCTCACAAATCTCCAATGTCACATGCTCTCCTACCTCTTTTGAATTCACCATCTCTACTATTGCACTGTCTCACACTCGATTCACATCATCTCTATCCTCACTGTTTTGGCCCACTGGACTCCTTGTTTCTGAACTTCGAAAACTCCTAAACATCACCTCCTTCTCCAACCACTTCTAAGAAATCTGAACTTCAATCTTTTCTTAGTGACCTCAATCTCTACTCTATCAATAACCTATCAACCAACACTGTGGGTAACGCTTTGGATCTCTTATTCACCTCCTTCTCTCTCTGAGCCTCTAATACTACTGTCACACCATCCATATGTAATCACTCTGTTGTTTCCACCACCTTCTCCTTTCCAAACTCTGACCTCTCCTCACTACTTTCCTCCCCTATTAGTATAAAGAAATGTACATCTTTTGGCATTCCTCCCTTTCTCTCTGACCTACAGTTCACACTCTCCTCCTTCACACCTGATGCCTCTTCCACTATTACTGCCTTCTCTTGATTCCAATCCCTACTTTGACTCATTTTCCTCTCACTTTCCACTGCTAACATTCACCCATAAGTCTCATTGTCCTCTACCATGGGGTGCCCCCATTCATAGGCTATCTCCGAAAAGATATGCATTGAGTGCTGCTCAGACTGAGGCGTACCCACTCTTATGAGGATGTGCAACTTTACCTCTCTGCCCTGAACTCTCTAAAGTCCTCTCTTGATAGAGTGAAAAGGGGATTCTAACTCACCCTCTTTGACTCTCATTCCACCCATCCTTACCAGCTACACGTCACTCTAAATTCACTCCTCCTAAACTGATGATTATTAACTCCACCCACACAGCTAATGACCTAGCTGAATACTTTACTGCAGAAATTTCCAAAATGAGAAACCATGTACTTACCTCACATTCCCTCCTCCTACATTCTAAACTCTGCCTACTCTACCATCATTCTCTGCCTCTATTCTATTCCCCACTTTCGTCCCTCTTGCTTCTCAGCTGGTCAAGTCTTTTGCCCTTTTAGTGACCTCTCACCGCACTGAACTCTTACACCTGTCCTTCTACTCCGCTTGCTTTCCCTCTCATTTCGAAATGGCCATCTGCACTACTCTAAAGTTCTGGAAAGGATTGTGTTCAACATCCTACCAATTTCCTAGATATCCACAACCTTCAAGACCTCCAACAAGCAGGTTTCTGCTCCTGTCACTCCACAGAAACTGCTCTCATGAATGTCTACGACTCCATTGCTGTCCACTGCCTTTGACACTGTTAATCATTCATATCTCCTTATTGCTTTCTCTTACTGGGATTTGAGATTGAGCCCTTACCTGAACATAACCCTACCTAGCCTCTCTCCAATTCTCTGTTAGACTACCAACACCTCTCAACTAACTCCTCTAACTGTTGGTGCTCCTAAGGCTCTGTATTTGGTCCTCTTGTCTTTACACTATACAACTTGGCTCTTGGGGCACTAATGCTCTCCTTTGGGTTCTCGTACCAACTCTTCATGGATGGCAACTAAATCTTCTTCTCTTTTCCTGAACTCTCCTCCGATCTCTCTACCGACACTTCCAACTATCTCTCTGCTATTAAATATTCAGTTCCCACCTGACATTCTCCCCACTCTTCATCTAGAAACATCAGCGTCATCTATCAAGTTTTGCCGTATATGCCACCGATGAAGCTGTAGCATTTATCTGTTTGGTTAGGGAGAGAGTCGAGTCAAGGTAGATCCCTAGCGCTTTGACATCTTTTGCTACTTTAATGGTATTATTATCAATGATAAAAGATTTGAATTGTTCAGGTAATTTGTTTAAGCTGTTTTGTGAGCCGGTCAATAGCAGCTCCGTTGTGTTGTCATTCAGACAGAGGGCAGGAATGGCCATCCATGCCTGAATGGCTTGGTAGATTTCATTCAAATGTTTGGAGTCTGTATCATAGCAACCTGAGAAGGGTATGAGTATTTGGGTGTCGTCTGCATAGTTAGTGTAGGTGACACCCAAACTATAAAGGTAGTCGAATAGAGGCTTTGTAAAGATATTGTATAAAGTAGGCGAGACGCACGAACCTTGGGGAACGCCACATAGGACTGGAGCCGGGTCGGCTGATGCTGTTGGTGCAAATACTTGCATAGTCCTATTAAAAAGGAAAGATTTAATCCAAGATGTGACTTTGGTGGTGAAGTGTGCTGCTGAAGTCAAGTGTTTGCATAGGACATTATGGTTGACCAGGTCAAAGGCCGCAGATAGGTCTAGTAGGAGAAGGAGAGCTATATTACCTTTGTCCATTAACTCATCCATTTGTATTTTAAGGTCAATGAGTGGTACCTCTCCCTCCCTCTCGCTTCCACTCTTTCTCTCTTCGTGCTCCACTTGATGGAATTCTCTTCCCCCGGGGAATCTGAGAAACAGTCCACACCAATTTGTTGTAAGACAAATTGAAAGCCTACCTCCTCGCCTACAAGTGATCCCATTAAACTACCTTTTGTGTGCCTTCGAGCTAACATTTTTTCCTCCCCTCTAAGTTGCCTCTGTCCTTCACCTTCTCTGCCTCCACTCCAACACTTCATCTATCATGGTCACATCCCTAATACAGCTAGCTGTACAACCTACCTGCACTTTAAAATGTCTAAAGTTGTTTGTTCTTAATCTATGCAAGTCCACCCATGTATTGTTCCCAGTGATAGTTCTGTTTACTCCCCATCACAACCTGGTCAGAAGTCAATTGGACTCACCCGATTGTAAGTAGCTCACTGATTCCCGTCAAATCTGATATCTTATCTATTATACGTTCTTTTGCGATCAAAAGTTTATTGTTCTTCCCTGTATATAAATAAACAAAATAAAGTACAGACTTCCTTCAGCCCACTTGGCCACAAAAGGCGAAGGAGGTATATCTCTTGTCTGTGCCTGTTTTCTCTTTATGATTTGGATCACTGTTGGTTTGTAGAAGTGTGGGGGCTCAGCAGGTGGTTTAGCCACCACTCATCCTTATACTACTCCAGAGCAGAAGGCTTTTAGTCACAAGGCCCGAGCAGATTGGAAATTGTCAATTTCTGTAAGCTGAAGCCCCATTCCATAAAAACAAGATGTATTTCTTACAATGTCCAGGTGGCTAGCTCGCGTGTTATGTGCCTGCAAAAAAGACAGGGTCAGGTTGTACTCTGCAAGTTCAAATCCCACAGCAGGGCCAACCCAGCATTTCATACTTCTGAGTCAATTAATTGAGTGTCATCAAATTAGGTAATACCTGTTGTTTCAGTGCATAGAATGCTGAGAAAATCCATCATTTATTTATTTTTGCATTTGTTAAACGCACTAAACCCAGAGGCATCAAGGCGTGGGTTACTTGAAGTTACATCATGAAACACTATACAAGTGCACTCATTATTATTAATGTATCTCTCTGAATGGTATCTTCTTTCTTTTCTCTGTTCTGTACTAACTACGATTATTTAGGCATGTGCCCCAGTGATTGAACATTAAATGTCATCCAGATGCGCTCTGTTTCTTTTATAGATAATTCCGTGCAGCATTACTGCTAACAGAGAAAGCCAGCCGTTGCTGAACAAGAGTCTTTGTTGTGCATCTCAAAATGGCCGCCCTGACCTGGATGTGTTCTCACGACCGGTAACACCAATGCCGGGTCATCATCGCTGAAGTTCTTCTGGGAGGATCTGACTGTACTGTATCTTGCTGAATCAATCATCAACTCACCTTAACTTTTATACTGTTCAGTCAAACTTTTAAGAGCATTCAGACGGTCTGCAAAACAGGGCTCAGTAGGGGGCAGTGTCTGAGTAAGAAGTATTCTGGTAAATACGAGAGAGGAAAATCTGTCTGAGGTCATTCAGGTGCTATCTCTAATATAGAGCTGAAGTTGAGGCCCAGTGAGGGTAATGTCATTCCCCAACCTTATCCTAGAAACGCTTTAAAGGAGGATGATTTAGGCTGTGTAAAAGGGCTGCTGAGCCTAAATATGCTGGCCTCTGTCTGCGTCCCCTAAACCCGCGAGCCAGTCTTTCAGCAGAGGTACATATAATTACCCCAAATAGAGGCGGCACAGAGTATATGGACCATCAACAAGACATTTAAAGCTCACACTTGAGTGGGGCTTCATTAAAGACATTGAGGGAAAATATTGTTGCATCTGGTTTGGATGTGCTAGTGATTTTTTTTCTCTGTGGTCATGGGTCTGATGTATAAATTCCATTTGATTGTTTGCAAAAGAATTCTACTGGGGCCAGTTGCTCACATATGGGATTTTGGACATCTGGAGATTTCCACTTAAAAATAAAATCCATGCAATCACGCCAAGAAATCCATGTAAATTGCAGGCTGCCATAAATAGTTTGAACCATTTTAAAAGTGCGCAAAGTTAAAAAAGTTAAAAAAACAATTTGCCTCCAAACCCATTTTATGTTCGCTTTTTGAGTTTCCTAAACCATACTGATATTTAAATCCTCTTTTCCTCCTAAGAGATCAGCCTTTGAGCTGTTACCAATGACAACACAACTACACAGTAAAAGGGAATAACTGGAATTAAATCCTTTATTGGGAAAGTTGATGGCCCATAAACTAGCCTGGCAGGGTTTCTTCCGTTTAGGAGCAAAGCGCAGTTGAATTGAAAGCAGCCAAAAGATAAAAGAGGGCGCGAGTGAAAGCTCTCCATCTGAGGACTAACATAACACCAATGCTGGATATCTTATGTCTTCTTGGGGCTCAGGGCAATGGCACACACTCAGGATGGGCTACACTGAGATCTATGATGTTCCCTTGAAAACCATGGCCTGGAAAACTCAGCTCAGCTAAACCAGTTCTTATATTCCCAGATTCTTCAATGCAAAATGAATTCCCAGCCTAGAATCCCTTCTGAGAGCCACTCTGGCTGCCAAATGCACAAAAGAGGGAATCCTTTCTTAACAGTATTTATAAATCCTTAATCTGTTGACTTGTACCAAGAGATGCTCTTATTAGTGCAATGCATACATGGCTGTGTTATGATTACAACATTAGCCAATTCCACTTGTTTCTTAACTATGCATTCACATGGCTTGCAGTTTAAACCAAAAGGGCCCATTTCTGAAAGATTTGCACTGGCACTAAATCAGGAGATGCCCCGAGCAGCACAGATTTGCTCCTCCTGCCTTATACCTTACCCGAAAAGCCTAAATCTGGAGCAAACCTGGAGATGCCTGGAGCATCTTTGAGTTGGTCTGGTGCAAATCAATTTAAAAAGATTTGCTCAAGGACCTCTCATGATTTGCTATAGTGCAATTTTGCGAATTGGGCACCGAAAGACCAACTTAGAAGGACAATCTGTGCCACGGATGCAGTAGAAGGTGTGACCATTGTATGTCACACTAGGATATTATATGAGCATTTCAATCAAATGGGGCATCACATATACAATATATTCTGTACATATATTTCTGGGGCATGCTGATGACACTCCATTTTCTTTTCCTTCTCTTCCTTCATTACCTCTCTCCAAGACACTGCCTCTTCTTATCTGTCTGCTGTTATGTTATGGAGGGCCTCTTGCTTCGTTCATCGCAACCCTTCTAAGACCAAGATCCTCTACTTTCCTCCTACCTCTCCACCCTCCTCTCCAATCCCCTCTGGCATCTACGTTCCCACATCTTTGCTCCCCTTCCCCCCCTCTGCTCACAATCTTGCGGTCATTGTTGACCCCTCTCTTTCTTTTACTCTTCATATCTCTTCCATGGCTCATTCTGCTCGCTTTCATCTTTATAATCTTCAGAGTGCCCATCCGTTTGTCGTTTTTCAGGCTACAAAACTCCTCGTCTATTCTTTGTTTTTTTCTCAACTTAATTACTGTTCTGTTCTTTTTCTTGGTCCCCCCTCCTCTCATCTTGCTCCCCTGCGCTCCTGTCTTAGCTCCCGTATCCGCTTATTATTTCAGCTCCCGTCCCGCTCCTATGTCGCTCCTTCCCTCATCTCGGCCTCTCTTCTCTCCTTTGACCTTTATCTTCTCTTTAACTTTCTTTGCTCCGTTTTCAAATCTTTGCACAGTCTTGCTCCTCCCTATCTCTGTTATCGGCTCTCCTTCTACACCCCTGCGCGTTCCCTTCTCTTTCAGTCCCTCTTTCATTTCTATGTTCCTACACCACCCTGTGCCTCCTCTCGTTTTCGTTCATCCAAGCTCCTTGCACCCAAACACTGGAACGCCCTCCCCTTCATATTCCCCCCTCCTCGTCTTTCCATGTGTTTCAGACTCTGATTTGCTTCAGTCGCTCTGCCACGCTTAATTCTGTTCCAAGATCTTCATGCCCTTAATTGCTATTTTGTACTGTTGTTACTAATTAATTGTTGTCAAGGCGCTATGCCAAAATACAAATACAAATACTCATGTTACAGGTGTTACAGCTACGGGTCTTCAAGGTCAACTTTCTTCAGACCGATGAGCCACTCCCACAAAACCCACCAGCATAGCATCTCACCTGACAACCACCCTTTACAACCCATCCCTTTTCACCCTGTGCACCTGTCACACTTTTTGGAGTCTCTGCTAATCGTACATGTTATGTAATCCCAGCTACCCTAAATGTTATTCCAGTAACGCATGCTATTTTATAAGGACTGTTCTGTCTGTAACCCTCTAAGGTATGCATGGAAACCCTACACATGTACAGGGCCCTGCGGTATCCGGTAATATTACCCCCACACAAATGGTCGTCATACATATAGTCGCTGGGAAAAGGCTGTGCCGACATTATGTATGGTGACCATTTGTAAGGCGAGCGGGCTGTGAAAAAAACATTTAAAAAAATCCCCAGCAGGTTTTGCCACACAGCCTTTTTGCGAGGTTTTTATCACATGGAACCGGCTCTGTTGCTTCCTGAAGCAAAGTTGACACTCAGAATGTTGCTTGTATGTAGCAAAAAAGCAAGCTTTCCATTTAATGGCGGATTACCCAGAATTCCTTATCCTGAGGCTCTGGACAGAAGGAGATCTTCCATTGATGGATATTCAGTGACACTATGGAATGTTAACTGAAATTACCTATTCTACTTTCATTTTAAATGGTGGAAGGGTTTTACGGGTGTTTAAAAGAAATAATTGCCATAATAGTAATGGGGTTTGGTAAGCATGATCCAATGCTCCAATTACAAGGATGTCAAACTACACCACTCTAATGATTTAGAATGAGGGTATGCTCTTGTTGTAGTTGTAGTATCAGTCTTAATAATAATAATTTAGCGCTACGAACCCTCAGGCATCTGAGCGCTGCTTATTATTACCCACACTGTGTGGTGCTCATTTATCGACCTCGGAAGGATGAAAAGCTGAGCGACCTACTCACTGTGCTATTGGACAGGCTTGTACTGATAAAGTTATGTATACAATTACAATGCCCATTAAGGCAATGCCTTTTTTCCTGTATGGAGCAAAAATGCAAGCGTTTTATTTAATGGCTACATACCCACAAGGTCTTGCTCTGTGGCTATGAACTCAAGGTGTGCTTCAATTAAATTCGACCAGGACGTGCAGCATGTGTGGCATTTAACTGGAATGGCCTATTTTACTCTCAAAATAAACATGGTGGGAAGCCTGTCCATCCAAACTAGGGGTATTCACAGAGAAGAAGTACAAGGTGCCACGAGGACACATCATTCTTGCTCATGTGTTAGAGCATAAAACAAAGTCTGACAGGATAAATATCAAAGTTCTATGTGAAAATATCCCCAGGGAAAATATAGTCATGTGAAAATGGAGCCAGCAAAAAATCGTTTAAAAAAACGTAGTCATTCAATACAATCAATGCAAAGTGGGACAATGTTGCCAGTAAAAAGGTTACCAAAATACACAAAAGCCCAAGGCAGTAACCCTAGCAATGACCCAACCTTTAATAAAACATCCACAATCATCCGAACTGAGTTGCTAAACCCTCTCGTAACTCTAATTACTACCCTGAACTCTTACAGAACACTAAATCTTCAGCGCGCTAAAGCATTTCATTTGCATGTTACTCAATACAAAATCAATGGAAAATTAATTGTCAACCTGACTATAATCCCATCAGCAGCTTGCAAAAAATGACATAGTCCTTACCCTAATCCAAACCCTTGTTTTAATCTTAACCTTAGCTTTACCCTAACTGCAACTCTGACTGTGAGGAATTCGACCATCTGCACGGGGAGAGGCCACTCGCCTGGGCTTTGTTGATTTTTTTACAAAGAAAATGAATGATGGGACACCAACCTTTGAGAAATGTGTGAGGCCATTCCACGCACATGTCATCTGCTTCCCACACAAAACGCATAGTCACATGTACTCCGGGAAGACACAGCCTACAGGCACCATGCTCCCCTGTCATATTCAAATGAATGTGAGTACATCAAAGCATCTCAAGGAGGGGGAAGGCAAACCTTCCTCCAGCATGGGAAGCCTAATTTAAATATCAAAGGCTCCATGGATCTGCATTCCTTTTGTCCTCCGGCTGGTGGCAGTGCATACTAATGAGATAATTGAATCAAGCCCGAAGGGGTTTGGTTGCCGGAATAGACAACAGCAAAGGCGGGGCTAACATCCCTTTGGTATGCAATGTGTGAACTTGAAGCTAGTTACCACCTCTGTGTATGAAAGGCAGTGAATGGCCTATCTGGGTCCAGCAGTTAACGCAGGTGTCCCTGCAGAGCATACGCCTTTCAGAGGGGAAAGGTTGTGGTTTGGGGGAGACAGGAAGTCTGCTCCCAGCACATACTTCAAGGTAAACCTGTGCTTTTAATAAAGAGTCACAGAGGGCTCAGTTAACCAGAGAGACACTTTCATCTACAACAGACAGGGAGATGGGTGGGACTTAGCTATATGTTGTCATCCCCTTGTCTGTCCTCTTGCAGAGCACTCTGGTCCTGACCTCATGCATAACAGAAGATTGTTGGAGGGGACCCAGGATTGGTTCATTAAGGTTGGCTTAGCCTGCACCAATCACTGGGGCCCATTCGGCTATGAAGGAGGGCTGAACCCCTCACTTAGCAGATCATCTGAAGACTTCAAAAGGAGTAAGAAGAAGGACTCATTTGGACCTGAGCTGAAGGTACAGTACCATACATTTTTGCCAGTGAAGAAAGGCCAGGATCCTAAACATCTCCCAGGGAACAGAGGGAGATACTAGACTCAAGACCCATCCAGCAGCTCCAGAACTGGTACCCAACCAGCACACAGCGTGCCCTGCTAGGTTTTGCCAGCAAGTTTCCTAAGTGGGAAGTGTCAGAGAGTCTCTGGACAAAGGACAAGGCCATTGCCTGCAATCACTCTCCTGAGCTTTGGGCCATCTGCCTTGAAAGGACACGAGCCCTGCGAAGAAGCTAGGAGGAGTGCCACACAAGCATCAACCAGCATTCATCTTTTATGTACATTTTCGAGACAGTTGAGTCCTCGAACCGCATCCGGCTGCACTGCTGACTATTGTCATGCCGCAGTCACAAGAGCCGTCCGAGCCGCCTCGACCAGCATTTCAGATCCGCCAACCTGCACAGAGACAACGATTCTTGGCCCCGAGCCGCTGCGCCCGACAGCCTGCAGATGTCCGTCCAGCCTGGCTTGCCGAACTGCCTGCTGCCTGGTACCCGCATCTGTCCCCTGCCAGTAACTCGGTCTCCAGGGCTGCAAAGTGCCCTGGAGCCGCCTTGATGCTGTCAAGCACCAAGTACGTCTTCAGCACCAGGCACATTTTGTTTTTGCCCCCCTCGTCCTTCTCTGAAGTCCCCTAGAGGCAGTTCAGACCCTTTGAACAGTAAAACTGATTACTTTACCAGCTACCCTCCTGTCAGTATCCAGAGTACATTCCTTTCCTTTGTGAAATTTTCTGTCCTCTGTGTTCCTTTGCAGGGTGGGTTGTATTTGTGCCAGAACTGTCTGTTGTAGTAATAATAAAGTAGATATCTGTATACAACCTTGACTGTACAGTACCTTTTATCATTGGGTAATAATTGTATTTTTGCTGTGTTGCAACTCACAAACAATCCACGACCTTGTGGAGATAAGCCTGCCGTTCCATCCACGTTACCAAAATTGGACAAGGAAGTCTTATAATTCACTTGTATTACAATCTGTTTGGGTGGAGTTGATTGATGGTTTAGAAACCAATATTCCCCCCTGGAGCACTGGTGCCCCGGAAGTTGATTTGTCACACTAACACTTACCCTAATGCTTACTTTGCTCTAACCACTAGGTTTATCCTAACCCCTATTGTACGTCAACATTACCAACCCTCTCAAACTTCACTCTCTCTTCCTTTGACACCAAAACCACTACTCTATTAGCCCTAGCCGTACCATGACCCCTACCCTAACACTTACCATGAAACGACTAATTAAACATAAACGTCACCAGCTCTGCAGCAACCACCCCAACCTTAACTCTTACCCTACTTCCAACCAAAATCTTTACTCTATCCCTAAACGATATCCTACCCCTAAACGAGGCAATCACAAGCCCACAAAACCGTCCTTAACCCTAACAATTACCCTAGCAGCACTACATTTTTGGCTACTTTCCAGCTGCATTTTTTGACTACTTTATGCTTCGCAACTTTATCACTGCAGAGGTATTTTCACCTCAAGGTTTTCACTGACTGCATTTTTGCTGGTCACATTTTCAATGGATAGCGATATCACGTCTAAAGGCTGTGCCTGTAGGAAAGGATTATCAGTATCTAATGGTTATCCTTTATTCTCAGCTATTTGTGACGTGCTATCACCTCCCTGGTTATTTTCTACTGCACCTATATAGGCCAATGTCTACAATCTCATATGTTGCAAATTTATCCAGTAGGAACATGTAGTTCCTAGTCCAATGGAATGTCCACCAGTCTTCAAAGCCTCAAGACCTCCAATGCCTTTCATGGGGATTTTGTAAAAAAGGGCTAACTTTGAAAAGAGGACTGTTCATTCATGTTCTCATGCAAACTCATTCCCACAGAAGCATACATTTCCAAGACCAATGTATTTTTTAACAAAAACCTTTATTTCTGAAACAGACATGGTGCGGTTATCCAAAACTACACAAACAACATTTCAGAGCATCTTTGACACATATGACATCAGCAGTTTATAGTTCACACCCCATAACCATCTGCACTTCATGGATGACTCTTGCTCATTCCTCTCATCAGCCAAGTATATTCTGAGGTGATTTCATATATCCTTGGGTCTACTAGTCACGAGCACATAATATTCCTCCCTTTTGTTCATATATATCAGGTCTCTTAGCCATTCTTTGCTGCGAGGGGCAAACTTTGACTTACAGTGTCTGAGGATACATTTCTTTGCAATACCTCAAGCAGTGTTAACAAATCAGCGTGCGACTATGGACACTTTATCTGTATCTCCTAATAAGTATTTGAGTGGCATTATCCATGGCGGGATATCTAATATGTCATCTAATATAAATGCAATCTTTTGCCAGAATGCCAATATCGGGGGGCACTCCCAGTGCATATGGAAGGAATCTGCCTGTGTTCTACCCCATTTACCACAATCGCTAACTACTTCTGGAGAGAATTTAGCCAGATTGGACGGGGCATAATGTAACTGGTTCAGCACCTTAAATTGTATCAATCAGTGTCCTGAATTCATAGAAACTGTCTTAGTCAATTGACAGCATCTGCTCCATGTATCATCCTCCAATGTTAGTCCCAAATCCTTCTCCAATTGAACTCCTATCATATTTTTGGATTTAGGATGGGCTTGAAATAGTTTTTATAGCCTTGATACCAAATGCCTAGTCCCATCCCCCATTACTATCACTGTTATGCATTCATGAGTTTCTGGTTAATTCAGAAAAACGGGCCACAGACTACGAAATTCTGCCTTCATGATGTAGTACTGCAACATCCTAAGGGGACGGCCTCCTAACATATTGGTGTAGTCCTCCAGGGACACAAATCATCCATCCAAGAACATGTTCACCATGGTCAGCCATCCCAACAGGTCCCAGGACCTTCTAATCTCCTCGTCAAATGAAGGAGGGATGCTAGGGAGACCCCACAGAGTAACTGTTCTATTGGCATGTGTCTTTATATCCAGTTGACGTAATATTCTTGAGCAGGCATTGACCATGGTCTGACTGGGTCAAAAGGGCAGGAGTCAATCTTCCGATCATTGAAGATGACCGACTTCAGGTCAGTAGGTGACGCCTCATATTTTTCCATCCATAAGTGTACCGCTGTTGACCCAGTGGCATACCAATGTCCAGTAAATTGTGCCTGCACAGTCTAGTAGTGTAACTCGAAATCAGGAGCTGCCAAACCTCCCCGTTCATAAGGTCCAATCATTTTCTCCCAACTGATCCTCGCCACTCCCGTGTCCCAGAGGAACATTACCGCCATTGATTGAACTTTATTAAAAGAGACCTGCCCTGGCTGAATCAGGATATTGCAAAATAGATACAACAGTTTTGAAACCACCAACATCTTCAATAATGACATCCTCCCATAAAACGATATTGTAGCCCAGCCCATATTTTTAACTTTGTAGCGAGATGTTGTAAGTAAACCTCATGGTTATTGGCATATAGAGACTGTTGAGACTTGGAAACAACTACCCCCAGATATCTAAAGTGGAATGGAACCCAAAGGAATACCATGAGGTTGTCAGGTTGCATGGTGGAAGCTGTGAGAGGGAATAATTCAGATTTAGTATTATTTATTTTATAGCCAGAATATTGTGTAAATGTTTGTATATCGCTCCTAACAGGGCCTGGATTTTGTCAAGGTCTCGAATGTATAGCAACGCATCATCAGCGTATAATGAGATCACCTGAGGCGGTCCAGTTATCCTGATTTCTCATTGCGCATGGTTTTTTCTTATTAGGGCCGCAAGCGTCTCAATTGTGAGCGCAAAGCACAGAGGGGAGAGTGGGCACCTCTGTCTCATGCTCCTCCCCAATTGGACCAGTGCCGATATCACAGTATTAGTGCACACTCTGACCATTGGGTCCCTATACCGTAACTGTAAACACTTAGCAAAATAAGGACCGAATCAAAATCGTTGGAGCACCTGAAATAAGTATCGCCACAAGACTGAATCAAAAGCCTTTTTGGCATGTAATGATGCCGCAACTGCCTTGGCCTGGGAGTTGATTTGTGATATGAGGCAAAATAGCCTTTGTAGGTTTAATGCAGTTAACCTGTTTGGAATAAGTCTGACTGGTCCAGGTGTACTAAAAGTGGCATGTGTGGAAGAAGGCGTGAAGCCTATATCTTGGCAACCACCTTCACATCTGAGTTGATTATGGACAACGGTCGGTATGAGGCCTCATCGTGGGATGGTCTGTTTTTTTTTATTTCATCCATAATTATTGCCTCCTGGAGGGAAGCAAGAAGGCTACCACACCCAAGTCATTCTTTCCACACCTGCAGTAATCTAGAGTCAAATGGCTGTTGGTATTCCTTATATAGTTCTATCACCAGCCCATCAGATCCTGGTTGCTTTCCCGATGCCAGCAACATCATAGCTGCTGTTGCCTCCCAGAGTGTTACAGGTTGCTCTAGAGCCAAATATGCCTCCTCTGACAGTGTCGGTAGCTCGATACAATTCAGGTAATGTTCAAGAATTTCTTCCAATTCCACATCAGAATTAGCATAGTGGTTCGAAAAGTATATATGAAATACAGCATTTATATCAGTCTATGTTGTCAAACTTAGTCATCATGCCCCCCAATCCCAGTAATGGGCTGTCTATCAGCCCTGGCTATTCTGGCCAGGAATCTGCCTGGCTTGGACATATACAATATTTCACAGTCTGCTAGTTCATGAAACTTCAACACGTTGCCCTGAAACAATCCTAATATTTCTCTCTCATGTGCCCTGCCATACTCATTCTCCAATTCCCACAAATTGTCTGTCAACCTCCCTCAGTTCCCCCTAACATCTCTGAGTGCTTCAGTTGATATAAAGAGGAGCACCCCTCTCATCAAAACCTTGTACGCTTCCCACAAAGTTGAATACCGTTGTACTGACCCTTCATTTATCTAAAATAATTACACACTTTTACTGTGTTTGGTCTCCGCCACATCAGCATCTCTGAGCATGGATGGAGCCATCCTCAGTAACGGACGAGGCCCAGGGCATTGATCAAACACCAGAAACAACGCTACTGGAGAGTGGTAGATAAAGTGTTAGGAAAAATGCTACAGCATTGAACTCTCGTCATCCAATCAGAGGCAAGCAACCAGAAATCTATCCGAGACCCAGAGTCATGGACCGACGAATAGAATGTGTATTCACTGGCAAGTGTATTCATGACACGCCATACACCAGCTGTGGATAATATAACATCAGCTGTGGAAGCATCTGAGTTGCCCTGGTCAGCACCCATTGGGCACCCAAAGATCTAGCCACCTGGACATCAAGGATAGTATTAAACATTACCCCCCTGCTCCCCATATTATCGGGGCTGCATCATCCTTTGTCAGTGTGCCTGAAATTTGTTGATATAGTTCAGGGTCATCAGTATTAGGCCCGTAATTGTTGACCAGTACAACTGGCATGCCAACCAGTACACCCCAGACTATAACATAATGGCCCTGTGGTTCAGCACTACTGTTAGTAACCTGAAACCCCAAAGAATGATGAATAAGCGTGAGAATGCCTGGTAAGGTGTAGTCTGTGTAATATCTCAAGGAGACCCATTTACGCGTAAATGTCTTGCAAACCTTCCCCACAGCATGTGTTTCCTGGAGCATAAGTATCTTTGGACCATGCCTTTCAACATAAGCAAGAATCTTCTGGGCCTTAACAGGGTTATTAAGCCCCCGTACATTCCATGTTAGTAGCGCAACAGGCAATCCCATCTTATTTTCACCATTAACTGACATATACATATTCGTTCTTAGAAGTGTCTATAATGCTCATATTCATCTCATGTGCAACCTCCGTCTGCTAAACCTTTTAACTTGTCAACATCATCCCACCACCCCCAACCCGACAGTTTAACCCATAACCTGCATTGTTTTGGACTCTAGGGAGCACAATGTAAACAACAACTTAACTTTGGGTTTGTAACTCCATCCAGTATAGTGTCCACTCAAGCTCAGCAGATCATATTTATGCAGAAGTGAAACAATCACTGCCAGCAACAGTGTTCAGTGTTCATGCACTAGAGGATGGCTGTGCCATCGATGATATACAATCCTTCCTCCTCCCGACTGGGCCACTACCCACAGGAACCACTATTGACCTTTGAATATATGCTGCAGCCTCATCAGGATATTCAAAGAAGTGTGCCCTTCCTCCATGTTGTATTCACAGATTAGTTGGCAACATCATGGTATATTGTATCTGTCTTTCCCGCAGCAGGTGATTAACTCGGTCACATGTACTTCTGGCATCCTGGACCCCAGCAGAAAAGTCTGGGTAAATGTGCACCTTAGTTGACTCAAAATGAAGCGATCCCTGCCCTCTCTCTAGTTTCAGGATCGGATCCCTATCACAGTAATTTAACAGTCTGGAAGATTGTGCGGAGTGTCACCCCAGGCTTCGGGGGTGGGTCCAGCACTCGATTAGCCCCCTCAACAAGGAACTGCGTGGAAAATTGTCCTTCGCTGAAGATGGACTTCAATAGGCTTCCACAAATTGTTCTGAACTGGATGGACCGCAGCCGGCCCATAAGACTGGGGGGCCTCCAAACAGCCCTTTAGGATGAGCAGCAGCACCCTTGAAATAGATGGGGATGCAGATTCATACTCTTGCATCAAAGAATAATGACAACTCAATAGTTTGGCAAAGGGAGTCCGTTTAATGACATGTACAAAAAACGGGGAGTTCAATAATAATAATGAACATCAGCAACCGCTCGATCTTCCTTCTCGCTTAAAATTCTGATTAATTTCAGACAAACCACAACCTTTATACCAAAAACTCGTCATCATTGACGTGTAATCTTAAAAACCTAACATGCAACTTGATTGGTTATAGGAAGGTAACTTTAACATAGGTACTACATCTGTACATGGTAACGGGGTGAGGAAATTTGATTAACAATGTCACGTGGGCCAACTAAGCCCTTCCTTCAAACTGGCTACTGTAAACGTCACTAAAAGTACAATGTCCCATTGGCTCTACTCTCTATAGGACCCTAGATTACATGGTCCACTATGATTGGATTGGCATGGATCCCACACATTCTTTTCCACTTGCGCTTTGCAGCATGCAGAATAATTGGCCAGGTTCAGGGAGTTAGTCTGCACCCCAGCTTTCCTTCAATTTATGTTACAACCATACATCACCTCAGTGACCATATGTCAATTACTGCTTTGTAGTTTGGCCTTGAGTCTGCTTCTTGGTCTGAGAAAGTTAAGGAGGATTGATACGACAAGTCTCCATGCATAGGTGTGAAAGTCTCATTCCTTTCTGCTTGCCTTACCACGTGACTGGGACACTGTGAAATCAGCCTCTTCTTCATGCAATTCTGTGTATTTGATTTAATTCTGTCAGTCGTATACCATCTGCAGCTTATCTCGACCTTGCTGAACAGGAGACTCATGTTATTCTTATCTCTAGTTATAGGCATCGAAGGCTTATTCTAGCCTGATACGACCTTGGCCTCTTTGCAGGGTTACCTTCAGCGGGATTTCTCTCCGTCTTTACTTCTTGATTTGTTGCTGCAGCCTTTTCCTCTTGAAACCTTTAGTAACCTCTATTCAATTCTGCTCATGTGCGTAGTGGATTTTCACTCATCTATAATGTGATTTTGAGGTATAGTTGGCGCCTGCAGCAATCTATTTTTCTGCTAAGCATAATCAAGCTCCACGATTTCCTTGTTTCTTGCGGTTTCTTGCGTATGTACACGCTTTAACTGACTTAATGTCTCCATCGGTCCTATGGCATAAGGTTCTTCATTTTGAAATCAACTGTTTCTCCTTAGGCTCAAGATGTCACTTATCCATGGTCTTTTGTCTCTTTATCAGCATTCTTAGGTCATTATATTCTGTATGTGCGTCAGTCTGATTTCTCATGATGTCACCAGTCGTCTTCTTTTAGTATCTTCTTGGTTTCTTCGAAATTCCATTCTGACAAACGTTCTTTTGTCGTGTCTGTAGAAATGGATTTCTCAATGAGTACCTTACTGTCCAGGTTTGCTTAGGTGTCGGTACTTCAATAGGTGCTGTTAGGTGATGTTATTCCGATAGGCACTGGGCAGAGCCCAACTGCAGTTCTCTGCTGGTTTATCTGTTCTCCATATGTCACATATTTTGGTGTGAATGTTCCTGGCAATTCGAAGGGGGTGTTTGAAGTGCGGACAATGACTGGCACTTCCTCTTCACTCCCCCCTCTGGGTGATTCATCGACCACTCTTACTTCTTTCTCTGTATTTACTTTTCTGTCATCCTCTGGATCTAGGCATCTAGGTCTGCAGAACTGTTCATTTGGGGTACATATCTTTATGACTCCCTTTCAACATCCTGCTGTTCTTATGTGCTTGTCTTTGTTCCATGTCATTACTTGACATTCTCCACTTGGATTGCAATAGACCCATTTTCCCACATATTTTCTCTGTTTCTTTGGATACCGAAACTCCCTTCCCACCCCCACCCCTCTCCCAATCAGAGGAATGAGAACCCAATCCCCATCTAACGCAACCATAAACAGCAGCATCATCGCCTGGGGGTCTGTACACTCGCCTGGGCGGCAATGCTCTGGGCTGGGAACAACTTGAGGATTTTCATGATACTTAGTGCAAGTGGTAAATAAGACTAGTGGTCAAGCACAACAATGGGATTGAACTATGACTGGGTGGTGATAACTGGTCAATGTAGGGCTGATCTGAGGGACCCCCTACCAACAGGGTGGAGAGGGCACTTGGGTTCAGTAAACATTTCTTAGTAGTTAACATAGCGTGGACGTGATTGCATTGGCATGTGTGGTCAACCAGGGAAATGCTCATCAATACATTTGGAGGCCTCCTCAGGGATAGTAAAGATTTGAGTGTTCGATTCTAAGGTTAGCTGGATAAAGCATAGAGTATTTGACCCCTAGGTCTCGTAATCGTTTCTTGGCTGCTTGGAAGGTTTTGCATTCCTGTTGGACAGAAACTGAGAAGTCGGGGTATATGTGGATTGTGGAGGATCCTAGGAAGAGTTCTCCTTTAGCCCTTGCTGCCCCGAGTAGTATATCTCGATCACGGTAATTTAAGACCCTTGCGATGATTGGCTGTGGGGGTGCACCAGGTTTTGGTTTCGCTGTCAAGGCGCGATGGGCCCTCTCTATTTCAAAGTGCAGAGAACGCTTCGGAGTGTCCAGCAACGTTTGTAAAGTACGTTCAATAAAATCTTCCATGGTACCGTCAATTCTGTCCTCTGAGCCGCCAATGATGCACAGATTGTTACGTCTAGAACATGAGTCAAGATCCTCATTCTTTTTTGCTACCTCAAGCACCTGTCTGTAAAGCGTGGAGACCTCCGCCCGGAGGGCTGCTATGTTGTCCTCTGTAACGCCCACCCTCGTTTCAACCTCTGTAACCCGGTGGTCAGTTTTCTCCATGTGAGCCTTGATTGATGATATGGTTCTGTTCATATTGTCAAGTCTGGAGTAGAGGGTGGTGAACCCCTCCCGCATAAATTCCATCATCTTCTGTGACTCTGCAGAATCAGTAAGTGCCGATGAGGCACGTTCAGGCTCTGGGGCATCTTCAATCGGTTTAGATGAAGCTTTTGTGAACATGTTGATGGAGCTTTGTTTTTTTTTGGCTCCCTTTGTCATGGTTTCAGCGAGGACCATCAGCGATGACCAGCGAAGATTAGGGAAGTAATGTGAACTCACAAGGTCAGCTTCACGTCCGGGCCAAAGAGCAGTGTCCAATTGTGCGGTTTGGAACAAATATCTAGAGTCCAGTGGAATGCGGTTAATGTATCTTTCGCAAGCTAGAATGTGGTGAGTGAATGTGGGCTCGGCGTCGCAAGATGTCTCAGATCGGGCCCTCAGTCGGAGACTATGGGTTTGAGTGCCTCGTATGCGGGCCTATATAAAGTCGCCAATCCAAGGACTCAGAGGGAGAGAGCGTACAGCGTTTCTCAAAGTCAGTGGGTGTATTTGGGGCTTTAGGGCGGACTGTTATGTGCTCCTTGAGCGAGGTTGAGAAAGCAAACAGAGTTGGATGCAGTTGTGTGGATACTCGGCTACGTAGTGAATAGACCCCTAATCTATAAACATACAATTGTAGTACACTTTGTGTCCTGGTGGTTCAAGCAGGCACAGTCACACCTGAGCAGATTCAGTTTCGCTCCGATCGAGTTGTATGAAATAGGTTCAAGAGATGCTGGGTACTGGGCTAGGGGTCCAGGCGAGCCTGTGATCATTCACTCACGTATCACAGATGGGGACCTTTGTGGAAATCAGAGCCAGCTGATACGATTCCCTTAGTGGCGGTGGTATACCAGTGGCATTGTCCAATCAGGCCAGTCCTAACCGTGTCTGTCTGTACTGTGTCCTCCCACGTAATGTGGAGGATGCAGCGATATCCCAGTCCCCTGGATGACAGTAGGCTGAATGTTGGCAGGGTTGCGTGCCCTCCAGTGATAAGGCATACAGCAGGGTATGCAGAGGAGTTGGCCCGACTGATGAGAGGGAACACGTCCCCGGAATGCAGAAACTAGGAGAAAGGCCGTAGCCATGCAACCACAACACTAGGACCAGAGGGAAGGGGGTGAGTTAATGGTCGTAGCGTTGCACCCCAGTGAATCCACTGTAGTTGTAGCTGTAGGGCGAGGCAAGTGCAGTTCGCCAATGATGGGGGCTGCGCGAAGTCGAGTAGCGTCCCAAGCACTCACCGTGCGGTGCTGGTTTGTAGACTCGCTACTGCAAGTTCCTCAAGGCTGAGATCCGCCGTACGCAGCCCCTTCGGGTGACGGGTGATGGCTCAGGTCCCCTGCCGTCAGGTCAGGATGATCCGTCTTGGTTGCCGGGCATCCGCTCCATGAAGCGCGGGCATAAACGGCTGCCGAAGTATGAGTAGTTGGATATCTCTGCTTCATCTTCTGGCGCTGGCCCAGACCCGCCGCAGCTGAGGTGGGGGGCTGGGGTGTCCGGGGTGCGATGGTAACCTGCTGGTCCATCTCAGGTTAGGCACCAGTCACCGCCTCCCGTCCAGTGTCAGAGGAGCGCGGGGCAAGAAGCTACTGCGCCCCTCCCCACAGCAGGCCTCATAGTCACAGGGTATCTGTCTGCAGGGGGCCGACCCCGCCAGAGCCGAGGGGCAGACCGCAGTGATGCCACTTCACGGTGTCACCAAATCTGCAGTAACTTCTGTGTAAAGCTGAATTTCAGTCCAGGAATTAGAAGATAGTTAAAACAGGATACCAGCAGGATCAAGTCGCCGTACAGTCGCAAATATCTACGTGGATATAGTCACCAGCACAGAGCTTCCCTTTCAGGCAGCCATACTTCCTCGAGCGCAACAGCACCCCCCCATTGGCTGATTTCTAACCTCCATCAGCCCTCTTCTACCCACGCTTGAAGCATGCAGGCCAGACTGCCAGGTGCTTGGCGAGCTGGTCATAACCATAGCTTCTCACCAATTAGAACATCATCCATCATCACCTCAGTGGTCTGCTGTCAATTAGGCCTTTTGAACTTGTCCTTGAAAATGTTCTCTGTTCCTGCAGAATACAGGGGAGTAGAGATACGCTCATCTCTTGTGCGCAGGTGTGACCATCATGCTCATCCATCTTCCTTCCTCTACGTGATTGAAGACCACAAAATCGAGCTAAGGCATATTAAAAAGACTATTTTCCAATAAACCTCTGACGTCTTCTTTGTTCTTATCCACGCCTTCAGAACAGGTGGTTAATTCCTTCACAGATTGCAACTAATTCCTGTTCCTTCCAGCCGGATACGACCTTGGCTTCTCGGCTCATTCATCCCCGCCTTTCTGAAATTCGCCTATAATTCACTTTGTTTCTTACTGCGACACACTTGGAAAGGAACGCCTTTCTTCCTTTTGGTCTGGCTCTGCTATAATGCGTGGTGGAAGACTCTCTTACTCGTACCTTATACATATATATATATATATATATTGGTGCTTGCCGCAATCTATTTACTATAAAGCTAACCTCATGAAAACTTCATCTGCTTGCATTACTTTGCATCTATACACGTGTGAAACGGCTGTAAAAATGTAATCGTTTCTGTAGCATAAGCCTCTTCATATTGAGCCCAAGATGTTGCTTATCTTTGATACTTCTTGATGCCTTATAGAATTTCCGCATTCTCTCGTCTCTGCATCTCTTTTATGTACGTCAGCTTGACTCCCGCATGACACCACCAATCTGTTCTCTCGTGCACTTGTCCTTTCCCTTCTGGGTTTTCATTCAAATAGCCATCATACTGTCTTGGATGCAGATATGGTTTTCTCAACGGGAACCTTGCCTCCAGGATTCTCTTGGGTATAGGCATATCTGGTTCCCAACATGGTGGCAATATGGGTGAGGTGGTTGATCCTTCTCTTCACTAGCATTACTTCAGCGAAAATTGTCGCATTTTGCACATACCGCCAGCAGATCCTTCTTGAAAGACTGTAGTTCCTGGTCCTGAGTCCCCACCGTGTCTTCCAGCACACCAACACGCCTTTCCACGCATGTGATTTGGCAACTATCTTTATAAAGTTTAGTGCGCAGGGAGTTTATGTTGGCCACAATGTTGTTTCGTTTTGAATTGACCAATGCAAATCCAGCTTGCATAATAGCAATGCAGGGATCAATGTTGGCATTGCCAGGAAGCACCCTCCCCCCTCCTGAGTTCCACCAGCAGTGTCTGTCTCCTCTGGCTCTCTCAGTGGGGTGTTAGTGAACAAATCCATCAGTCCTTGTGTTTCCTGGCTCCCCGGGTCATTTCTGCAGGGGAACCAAAGAATGTCACCTCAACACGGATGCGTAAAGCATAGTACAGTATCAGCACCTCAGTATACCGATGTCAACCAGTGATCGGGTTCACCAGGGCCGCTCGTCAGGTTGTGAGGCCAGCAGGTGTCCAGAGGCAATCTTAGTTAACATCGCGGCTCACAATGGGTGAAAAGTGGAAATACGCCACGGGGTCTCTAGGTACACCCAACTTGCCCGATCAGTCAGGTGCACCCCAACCCTACCACCATGACTCAGGAGCACCAGTAAGGACTTTCAGGGGGAGGGACAGGTGTCCAGCATAGACTGCTCCCACTGCAGACCACACTTCCATGGTCCCACTTCACCGGTCTTTGTTCCCAACCCTTGCACTTACTTGCCAGAGCGCAGCCGCAGTCTGTAGGATTTTGAGGAACTCTACATGTAATTGCTAATGGCTCCAGCCATGTTGAGCAGTGTCACCAGGACAGGGCATGAGCTGCAGCAGCACTGGGTCACTGTGACAATGGCGCCGCATCACCGCATTGCGTCCAACAGTGCAATCCACCCTACGCCTGCAAACACTGCACGTCCAGTGACAATCATTGTCGAGTCGGAGCTCTAAGGCCGCCTGTCAGGAGCAATCAACCAGCGGCAGCCTGCGATCGGGAGCCCGACGCAGATGGGCCTTTAGCCCTGTGATTCTCCTCCCCAGGACCTCGAACAAGCCGCAGCACTCCAGTGCCTCCATTCACAGCCAGCAGCAGACGCAACACAGGCATTCCTGTGTCCTCGTCACGCCGTCAGCTTCGACGTCGCCAACCATGGCTCCCAGGCCCGACCAGAATCAGATATGCAGTGCCTGATCTGTTGCTCCACCGTTTAGTGGCCTGGCATCACTTTGCCGAGTCGAACGGAAGGATATTTTAAATTCAGGATATTATCGGACGAGAAGCCGAACAATCAGGCGGCCATTTTCGTTGCTGCTCAGCAACGGCCCGGACCGATGTATTTTTCATTGGGAAAACAATTGTGAGTTTGATAACCATTTAATCTTTAATGACTGCACTGAAAATAAATGATGTGTTTACACACTTGCTATGTTCTTACACCTATTGCTAATCGAATATTTGAATAACAAAAATAAAAAGATAATGCTGTGGCCTTCTAACTGCATACATGTTGACAGTAGCGGGAGGAACATTATGTGCACAGATGAAACACTCCATTTGTAATGATATATTTGCCCAGGTGAAAATACACCTTTTTCAAAAATAAAAAGCATTAATAATGGGATAACACATTTCAGATCTACAACAGCCTGTGCATATCGTTGAGATAAAGTAATACACAGAGGAATGATAAATATTAAACTAACTCTGAATTAATGTTTTATTAAAGAATGAAACGAAAATAAGAAAATGCAATCAGGAAAATATTTGGACTGTATACTGTATTTTATAGTGTATAGTAACTTTGTGTTTCAACATATTTATTAAAGCTATGGAACACTTTCTATATGCTTGTTCTTTTTAATTGCATATGTGTACTGTTTCTCGATCTGTGTGCCCCTCAGAATCATAGGTTCCATTGTGGAAAACGGAGCTCAGACTTGTGTTCTTCGAAGGGAGATAGATGAGGACCAGTCTGAGATAAGTAAATGTTCCTAATATTTGGGATATTCACTCCATGTGTTTCAACATGTGAAGTTGTAAAATAATTACCATATTGAGGATAACGGATGGAGCTGAATCCAAACAGAAGTGATAGATGGATGCTGCAATAGATAGATCAAAAATAATATGCCAGGCTCTCCTCGGTGAGACAGGAGCAGCATAAAAGGATGCCATTGTTTGCTTGTGATATAGTGATCATGAAACCAAGAAGCAAAATGCTGTTTTGATTCCTCTGTCTAACACTGTAGCAGCCTGCGATTGGAATATAGCGCTATCACAGGGTAACAGTGGAGTTTCTATTGTGAACGTTGCTTATGGAGTGGAGTGGGCTTTATCCATTAATACAAAGCCCTCTCTTACCTCTGTCTCAACATTCCGATGTGCTATCCATGAAAAAGCAGTCCCTCTATCAATTCCTTCTTCTTGTGTTTACACCCAATCTTTGGCTTGGCCTCCCCCACCCTGGCTGAATCTGTCTCTGATAATTAACCCTTTTTACAAACTTTAGAGTCCTAATTTCCCCTCAATTTAGCTGTCTCCTTTCCCTCAGTTATGCCCTCACTTTTGCTCTTTACCTTCCAGGAGCCCCATGCATTGGAACTCCATCTGCCCATCAATTAAGGACATTCTAACAGCGAGTGGCTCTCAATCTTCAAAATGACCGTCTCTTCCAGGATGGAGTCCCAGGCTTTTAGAGGGATGTGATACCCAACCACCCTCACCACAGGGTTGCACATCTGTATGCCTCAGAATACTTGTTATCTCTGAAGATGTATTTGAAGTCTGACATTTGCTGTTCTTATTCATGGGTTCCAACTTCTTCCTCCCACCAGCAGGATTAATGTATTGATTACTTCATGATGTTGTCAAGGTTGGTGAAGCTCCTAGCAATGGAACTTCTCCAGACATCAATATGCTCATTGTAGAGTGTTTCTAGGCAAACAACATTTCAATTTCAGTAATGACATGCACAATATACCCTTCCAGATCTCCTTGACTTTAAAGCTCCTCTGGACTGCAGGGTGGCAAAGGAAGTGGTTAAATCTATCACTCCTTCTCCAACCCATGGTGTCAGTATGTTGTGCTTTGATGGTGTCCGAAATTAATATGCTTTTGTGTTGGCATTTACCAGGGCTGCAGCACTAGTTAAGAATACCCACACAGAGCCTGTTCAACAGGAATGAACTTGGCATGGGTCAAAAATGAAAGACAGTACCAGCTCTTATATGCCAGCTGACATATAAAAAAAGGGGCACAACATAATGACATTTATATCCCTGGGTTGAAAAGTTGCAATACTATTATACCATCCCACCTACTGAAGTAATATGTTCCTTCCTTACCAGGAGCATTAGCAGTGTTAGACCATTTCAAAAAAGAGATGCTTTCATTGAGGGAGGGAAGGCAGAGGTCACCTTGAATGTACACCTGTGCCCCTGGACCTTGATTATAGGTGGACGCCACTATGTGTCAAAGTGGCACATGGAGTGCAGTGCATGCCGGGCATAACGCATCCAGAGATCTCCCCCAGGCAGAGGTGGAACACATTTTCTCTGAATACTCAAGCAGCTACCTAAGTCCCCAGGCAAAGGCTGAGACCCGCGGTACTAAAAGAAACGTATGCCAACACATTAGATCCCCCACCCCGCCTCCCGGGATGGATATACTCCCATGGTTTCTATGGCAACACCTTTAACCCGGCAATTGTCAAACGCTGCTAGACTGGCACCAATAGCTTGATTCTAGACCAAGTGTATGTGAGTGACACGCTGAAAGGATCCATACAAAAGCACCGGGTGCTGCCCATTCTGACTGTACACTCCTATGATGTGCAGGTAAAGATGCAATGACCACATTTTCCCTCTACTTCCCCCAACATTCTCCAGGTGAAACGTGCTCCAGTTTGGTTATCCATGTATATTGATCAGACAGCGGCTAAACAAAGAGACTGCACACATTGCTGGAATTCATTTGATATCACTGTGGGTTTTGTTGCCTGTGCTATCACTACTGAGTAGCTGTTTTAGAGACCCCCACTACTTGGGATGAAAAAATGGAAAGATCTGAGAATCATCAAAGACTTTCTTTACCCACGTGACGTGTGTGGGGATAGGATCTAGGAAACATGCTTTACATGCTTTTCCCCTCAACTACCAATGCTCCCTGGTGCATCCTGTTTGGATGCATTGTTCACAAAGTGCTGCAGTCATGCCGGGACACTGCATGCGTATCCGCATACCACGGAAATCTGGTGATTCTGCTGTGAGCCGAATTGCCACATATCAATGACTTGTCCGTGAACCTAGTGCACCGCCCAGCACTTGGTGCAATCCACTAGCAGAACCATTTGCCAAGCTACGTTAATTCTCACAAATGGTAATTTCAGGGGATCAGGGTGTGAGCTGGTCTATATGGTCCAGGGACCGAACCAGGCATTGCAATGAACCAGAGAGAATATGGAACTCCAGCACGTATACCAACCTTTTCCTAAGAGCAACTGCATGTGTGCAGAGAATCATTGATTCATGTCTTTGCACTATACATCCAGAGGAGAATCCTTTGGGAACATCAAGAACCCATGTACATTGACAGCCCCTCTATTCCCAAGAGATTCTCCTCAGGCACTTCAACACATGTTCTGAAAAACAGTTCCGTCTTCAGAGTTTTTCATTCATCATGGCCGTCCCTTTGAAGGAGAGTCAATAGTTTGTTTGTTTGTTTGTTTAGTATTTATTATGCGCACCGGACCCCAGGGTAGAAGGGCGCAGGAGGTAAGAAAACGTACAGCTTAGTGCAAGGTTACAGGTTACAGAATGTCATTCATGAGAAAAGGATTAAACAATCCAACAATTTAGTAAAATTGACAGTATGGAGACTACAATTGTAAATAGGGGCATAAGTAAATGCAGGCGGGGCAGATTTGTGCGTTCATTTATCATTTGTCGCTATTAACCAACTGATCACATTTTGCCTGAATTTGGTGAAGGGTTGTTCCATTCTCAATGTGGAGGGTAACTCGTTCCATAGTTTGGCTGCTTTGACTGGGAAACGGCTCCTCCTATGGTGGAGAGTTTGAATCGGGGTACCTGAAGACAGGTAGTGTTTGCTAGTCTTGTTTGTCTAGTAGATGCTGTTCTAGAAAATCTGTCTGCTAGCTATTGTGGGGCTTTGTTGTTTAGACATTTGTATGTGGGGCACACAGTTTTAAGACTAATTTTCTCATAAGTGGAGAGCCATTTGTGTTTCCTTCTTGTTTCAGAGATATGTTCTCTCTTAGGAATGTTCAATGCCGCTCGAATAGTAATATGTTCTTGTGCCTGGTCCCTTTAGCAGCCAGTGAATGCCCTCTAGGCATACATTTGTTTTATTTGGGCATCAGCAGTTGTTAGACTTTACCAGATCTGAGCACCTACGTTGGCCTGTAATCAATGAATGTACCCCTTGTATAAGATCCCAGAATGCCCTATTGGTCAAGTAATTTATATTCTTTTAACCACCGGATGACTTAGGCGATTTATTGATCCGGGTGACAAGTTGCCATTTACTCGGTTTGAACATGAGCCTGAATGTTTTATTCTGAATGCATTCAATGCAGACAGGAAAGCTAGAAAACAATGAAAAAAAATGTCAAAGTGGTGTTTCCAAAATGTCAAGCAAGGGGACCTTCGACTGATAAAACAGTGATGGACAAAGAAGGATCACATCATGCAGGGATTACTCAATTCAGGGAAGGTGGTGTAGATTAAACATCGTCTCCTTGCATCATACCTCTTGGATATATCCAGACCACCTGACAGTGGAAAATGCCAACCTGATGACAAAGAACAATGTCCAACAGCGGTCAAATCTCCCAGACACCTGGACGTTGGCTTCCAGACCCAAGCCTATTCCACTAAAACCCTGCATCCCATCTTGGAGAAGAACTATATTCTTGTGATGCATGTCAGATTTCCCACTGAGGACTGAGTGAGTGACATCAATTGCTCTTTCTTATTTTGGATCTCCACACTTTGTGTATTGTGGTCTAGGCACGACAAGGGCTTTTATAATTCTAGTTTCAATATGTACCAAGTGTGGGAAAAAAGGAAAATTAAATGTACAAGAGACTAGCTCTGTTATCCTTTCCCGACCACATATTTGTGGTGTAGTTTTGTGCGGTTGGGATTGTAGACCCACCAAATACTAAAATTCAGGAGGATTTTTAGGATATCCACAAATATTATTATGTGCATATTTCTTGGCCATTCTATGAATTCGACTGGATATTACTATTCTGGGGGTTGGTGGACTCAGCACTTGTTATAGGGTTTAGGTTCCCCAATAGTGTTCTATTTAGGGCTTTCTCAGTCTCATTTGCACTGTTTGTAACTCCTGTGTTAAACCAGACAACGCCTAACGTCTCATCCTGCATTGGCTTTGCCTTCGCAAAGTTGCTTATCATTTATTTGCCACATCAACACCAGCGTTATAGATTGATTTTCTTTCACCTTCATTGCTTTTATCTTTCTCTCGCTGTCATATTTTGTGTTTCTCGAGAGAACTTTCACATTAAAAACATAATGTGTTTTTATAATGCTTTTCATGCTGGATTGCTCCTGTTTCTAAGAGTAATCACAGGTGTTGTTATTATGCGATTTAATCTAATATATAACACATTTGTAGATTCAAAAATATCCTTCAATTGTGCCCATTTCTCTGGTGACTCTAATACCGCTATTTATATGGTATCAGTACATTATTAGATCATCTATTACTACTGTTCCAGGTACCCTGACCACATGCCTTCGGAATCTTACAGGCTGGATCCGGGCACGTGTCCAAGTTATTGCAGCCAGTGGCTGGCTTTACAGACCATTCCCTGTATCAGGGGAACCTCAGACATCAAGTGTTGTACCTAAATCACTTGGTTTATGGTGCTTGGGTGAGCCCAGATGACAGAAACTGGGATCTGGTGGGACATTTGGGGGTGGGATGGGTTCTGTATTAGGGGCACTAATATCGATAAATTGCAGATTTACATGACATTACATTTGCATCTGAGGCAGAGACCTGCTCACTATATATTGCTCCAATTGGTTAGCCATGGTTCGAAGCCAAGTGTCGAGATAATAAGGACCGCGTCTCAGCCACTAGACCACATCTCTCATAACAAATGCAGACTACACCTCACTTCTCCCACGGCCTATGACATTAGCACAACACATCGGTTCTCATCTTTGAAAATGTGTTTATGGTGGTTAAAGAAGGGCAATCTAATTTCTTGTTTTCTCTGGAGAATCAGTGTATGATCACCGAGAAGCCATGTGAAAGAACACAACCTACATTCATGCGTTGGCCCAAAGGAGAGGCTCCCCAGGATCTTTGACACTTTGAAAGCATATCACCATCACGGATTGGAGTGGGGACTAAATAAAGAAAGACCTACATTATGCAGGAAAAAGAAAGACAGGCAAACATGTCAGAAACCCCATAGAGGAGACTGGATCCAAGCACATCTTGGTACATAATCAAAGGAACCGCTATCACTTGACGTGGACATCCATAACTTAAGCCGAACATGTTGATATGTATAGGAGTCTAGTCCAGAAAGCCTTAGGGTGATTCAAATGGGCAAAAACAGAAGGAATATGTTTTTGAAGATTGTTTACTCTTTTTCCTCTCTTTTCTTGCTCTGGTACCAGTGACAGAGGGCCTCATTATGAGGTGGGCGTTAAGGGATACCGGGCACCGGTAAGGAGACCGGCGCCGGTAATCCCTTACCGCCCAATTCCGAGGTCCCTTCGCGGGAACCGTAAAGGACGTGTGGTCTGACCACATGTTCTTTACGGGACCTGTTAAGGGACCTTGGAGCTAATAATGGGCCCGCAATTAGCGGGCCCGTTTTTAGCGCCTTCCCCCTTCCCATTGAGCCCTATGGGGGCTCAAATGGGAATGGGTGATGGCATTTGGAATGGGGACTTACCGAGCCCGCCTAGGGCGGAATGTCCCGGTAAGTCCCCTCTCCACCAGACCAGACCCGGACACGATTTTGGAGGCAGCCATGGCGCTAATAGCGCTATGGCTGCCTCCAAAGTCATAATGAGGCCCATAGTATGTTAAGGCTTCTATGTTATATGTCTGTCACTATGTATGTGAAACATTGACAACATTTTGTCAGCTATAACTACATTAACTGTACATAAAAAGTAAATAATATTGTTGTTATAAGTGGATGGACTTTGTTTGAATCGAAAGACTGTATAGCATATAGAAGAAACATTAAAATAAAATTGTAATCAGGTTGCTCCGAAGATGCTATCCTTCCTTCCACCCGTTTTGACTTTACAGCTTCCGTTCAAGCCTGGATTATATTGCAATGCATTTGTGCTCTCATTTCCACATTTGTAGTGTGGAAGGATTGCTTGTAAAACAGCAATTCCCTGCTGAATTATTCTTTGGTGCATGAGAAAGGATGGGAGAAAAGGAGTAACAGACCCAGATTGGTGAGACGTGCACACTAGTGGGTGGGAAAGGGAAGTAACTCTGTGATGGACTGTGGGTTAGGGGGGAACAAAAGAAGAATGAAGAGAGGAAGGAGACATGGAATGGGAATACAAGGAAAACTAAGATGGGACGAGGAGGGAGAACATTTGCCACAGCGAGGTTGTGAGGGATCACAAGCAAACATGAGACAAGAAGAGGAAGGCACTCTGAGACCTTCCTCGTGGCACAAACTGCAGATTTGATGAGGGGCCATAAAGAGGCAAATAAAGAACACTGTCAAGGTGCAAAGAGAGGATTTTTGGATGTTCGCTAATTTGTATAATTTATTTCACAAACAGCAGAAGAAAGGATGCAGAAACTCCAATCTCATCAATTCCCTCTTTTCCTCCATCTTTGTTTCACACTACAGAATTGTAATGGGACGATATTCCCGAAGGTCACGGGCCAACCCTGTCGCTAACGGCTTGCCACCCAAGTTAAGGGCCTGAGCAAAGCGAGGGTCCCTTAGTGAGGACGGCGGTGCCGTTATTGACAGGGCCAGCCCGCTGCCGAGGGTTAAATCGCCATTAGCAGACCTTGTGGTGCAGTGCAGCGATGCTCCGTAGTTCCTGATGTCCATTTTCTATGTTGATGACCTGATGTCATCAAGAAGGAAACGGACCTCAGGAACTACGATGCTGTGTGGCACTGCACCAGAAGGTACATTTTTTTAAATTAATTTTTTATAAACACTATTAGCACCGTGTATGGACTGCACAGGTGCTAAGAGGTGAGGGTGGGAGCGGGGAAGGAAAAGAGTAGCGGGGAAGGGAAGAAGGCACCAGCTTGGAGAATATCCTGCCCAAAGTCAGCGAGGCGATCAGGCAGACCAGGAGGGGGAAGTGGCAGCTTTGGAGGATGTGGCAGCCGAGCAGCACCAGCAGACCACAGAGTGTAAGTATTGACCCAGTCACATGGCAACTGTGGGTGCGGGGGGTGGGTATTGAGTATTGGAAAGTATTGTTTAGCATTGTCGAGCATTTTCAAAGTATCATTTAGTATTGTCAAAAGTTAGTATGGACAGGAGCGGAGGTAGACATCATTATCTGTGGGTGGGCATATTCGGGGTTAGAGGTAAACGGTTCTGGTGAACAACCTATACTTGTTGACTCGAGTAACGGATGACAGAAGTATGTAAATAGTGGATTTCCTGTGGGTTGGGCATTTTAGCTTGATTCATCGATGACGGTATCCCTGTAAGGCTTAGCAAGGGCGCTGGCCTAGGTTGCGGAAGGTGAGTTGACTGGTTAAGTCTCCTGAAGTGAGATGTTTTGCAGGCGAGGCAACGCAGCGGCTACAGTTCGATCACAAGAGAATAGTGGTATACTCTGGAGGCAGGGAGACAGCTGTGAGGTTTGTGATGGGGCTTGTGCATTTAGGGAGTAATGGGAGGTAACATTGTGTTTGCAGTATTTGATTTCTTGGCACTACGTGGTCAGAAAGACAGTGAAGTCGCCCATAGGTTTGTGCATAGGACACAGAGCACGAGACAGTGAGCAGCTAGCATTGGAAAACTTGGGATTGGCAGACGAGGTGAACGAGCGGCGGTGAGTGGAAGGCGCATGCCCGAGATTGTGGGTGTGCCTGAGGAGGCAGCAATTGTGGGAGGAGGGCGGTGCGCGGAGCACGACTGGTAAGTTATGGAGCCAGAGAGGCTCGTATTAAAAAAGTAAAAACATTGTGATTGCATTGTGTTCCTCCCTTAACAGCGGACAATGGAAACCCTCACTTTGAGGTCAGGTAAACGCAAGAGCAACGCATCAAGGGAAGCCTCCAGCACCTGTGTAAGACGCTCCCACCCTATCAGAAGAAAATATGACAATATAGTATAAAATGGTCTAAAGGGAATATTAACTAATCCATGTCCACGTGCAGAAATTACACCAAAGATGTGCAGCAATCACTACTGACACACATACAGGGTAGCTATAAGGGGAAGAAGCTTGTGAGCCACATGGCTATATTCAAGCTCTTGATGATGTTTCAAGAGCGCCAATGGGACACAGCAAGGCATCAGTGGATGCTAGGCCAGCAGGAGGTTCAGGGGCCCATTGCCCTGCCTTCTGCTCCCCCACACGTCCCTCTGAGTGTGGTCTCTGATGATACAGAGGATGAACAAGGGTTGTACCCCATACGAGAATTTAGAGCAGCAGAGGGGTACTCAAATCTGGCATATAAATGACCACCATACACTCAGGAAGAGGGGCTGAGAGGCGCAGAGCAGCCGATCGCTGAGAGGGGAATGAACAGTGAGGCGCAGAAGGATAATAAGAATGGGCGAGGGGGAATAGCCACGGGTGAATGAATAGGGGGACAGACCCTCCTAAAGCTAGAAGGGAAGACAGATGGGAAAGGAAAATGGGCAACTAAGGCAATAGAGGGATTGACAGGGAGCAATGAAGCATTGGATGGGGCTGAGAAAATGAAGTAACAGACAGAAAGGAGAAGGAAAGAGAAGAGAGACTAGGAAGAGAAGGAGCAGGCACAGAGAGAAAGAGAAGAGGGGATAGAAAGGGATCGCAGAGAAAGAAAGAGAGAGGAGTGAGAGCAGCAGGACAGAAGAATAAGAGAAGTGTAAGAGATTGAGAGATAGAAGGAGGTAGCAGAGCAGAAAAAACGCAAGTTGATTGAGAGAGAACAAAGGAAGTTACAGGTGAACACACTGGCTAGAGAAAGTGCACGCAAGGAGGCAGTCGAGCGAGGAATAAGGGCTGTAAGAACACAATGGACAGGGGACCGGGGAAACGCCACACTTGAGGAGGGCAGATGAACAGATCCAGATAGCACGACAGCGTTTGGTAGGTGTACAACGGAGAAGATGAGGACAGGGCTAGGGGCCTGAGGAGGGGTAAGCAGACATGACTTGCGCGACATCGACATTAATAAGAAGCAAACCACAGACAAAATCATAAGAAGACTGAGCTTCGTAGATTACTTTATCAGTAACGTGGGCTCGGGATCCAACAATGAAGGATGAAACAATGGGGATTAGAGGGGGTAGCAGAGTCAGCCTCAATCAACGGGAACAAGCACAGACAAGCAAGGGACATGGAAGGCACAGACTGGAACAGGGGGAGCAGGAGGAGGCAGCATGGACAAGCAGGCCTCACTGTTGAGGGACAATTTATGTATACTCAATAGCATAACAACATATGTGGAGAGACCTAGAGACCTCCCAGGACAAAGGAAGGGGGAGACAGCTACAGTATGCTGAAGAGAGAAATTAACAGAGGAACATGATGACAGTGTCCAAATACCCATACCAGAACCGATAGATGTGTACACGGGCATCGGAGACACAGACAGACAGGTTAGACTGACTAGGAGTGCGAATGAGGAGATAGGGTTCACACAGATGCCCCTGCTAGAAAAGGGACCTCAGTATATACCATGGAAACACACTGAAAAAGAGAATGTGAGGTGCAGGCTACCCTTGTTGAGTGCAGGCACAGGGAAATAGATTTATGAGATGGAACAAATGACAGCAGGACAGAGGTTAGCAGTGGGAGACGTGAAGGGACTACTAGTGGCGATCCTCGGAGACGCTGCTGATGATGTACAGAAGAGGGCGGAGTTCCCCGCAGTGACAACCCAGAACACGCTGCACAATGGTTTGCTGTTTGCAGACTGCAGAGCTGCCATATGGTGAGCACTGAGGACACAATACCCAGACTCCTCGGACATTAGGGCAATTATGTCCCGGAAGATGTGGAAGATGAGGTGGGACGAAGACCCCATAGAGTACATCCAGGTGACCGAAGAGATTTGGTGCCTTGAAACTCGAGAACCGTCGGATAAAACAGTAGCAGTGTTCTACCATATATTATGCTAGGGGCTGCCACTACCAGTACAGAAGCAACTAAGAAGTGCAAGGGGTCACAGCAACCACAGCAGCAGCAGTGCACACAGCCACCCATGGGGGGAAGGTTCATGGGGCGGGGTCACATGCAGCAAGGATTTAGAGGAAGAGGGGGGCCATCGAGAGGCCATGGGTACAGACCACAGACACATCACAACCAAGGGAGATTTCCAGGAGGGTTCCGGGGGTACAGACAGCAGGTGCAGCTGGGCCCAGGGGATTATGCAGGGGGGTCCCATAGTCAAGAGAGGGGGCTGCCAAAGTGCAGGTCATGTGGGCAGCTGGGATACATTTCGAGAGCTTGCAGAAACAGGCGGATGGAGCAGAATTGGGGAGGGTCATACCAGCAGATGTATCAGGGGGACCAGGATGATTATGAATCACAGACCCTAGGTGCAGCAAGAAAAGACAAAGACAAATGGGGTTCCCCATAAGGCACACCAACCCATGACACAGATACCACATATGCAAGCACCTGAACCACAGTATTTACAAGCACCACAGATTCAAGGAAGAACACAGCAGGTGCCAGAAATACAGGACAGCGTACAGAAAACTACAGCACAGGCCTACTCATGGACTCAATGGGCACTGTACCCATTAGGAAACTGGGAGGGGTCACCATGATAGGGAACAACCCATTTACGGTGAACGGGAAGTCCATGTACCCTCAATAGAACAGCCCATAGACGGACTTGATGTGTTTCATCCTGTCAATCACACTCAACCCTGCGGAGGAACCTTGCATAGGGGTTAGGTGACAAAACGTGTTCCTTTCTTATTGACTCGGGGACGACTAGGTCCTGCATTTGAGAGGGAACATTTAGATTGTCAGGTGATGCCATGAATACTCAAGGATTCTCTGGGGCTTGGAAAGTGGTTCCTTTTACAGATAATATCTCCCTTTCTATAGGGGAGCACAATTTGTCCCTGTCTTTACTTTATTCTCGACAGACACCTGTAAACATATTGGGATGAGACATTATGAGTAGACTGAACATGGCGATTTCATTCACTGACAAAGGGATGGTTTCCTCCACACCAGGAATACAGATGCTCAATCTAAGAGAGATTCTAGCCTATTGTGGACAGAAGGTACAGAGGGGGCATCAGTGGTAGAGGAGCTGTTCTGGTATGGAGCTGACATGGCAATTGCATGGCTCCCAGGGATTACAGGAGATATGTGGCATATGCCAAATGAGTATTTGTTCAGACCAGAGATCTCCATGGATGAGAAGGAAGGGACAATAGTGCCAATAGAGCGAGGCAACAATTCTGAGGAATGAGTGGATAGCAATACATGGGATGGAAGACACAGGACGCTCATGGCGAGCAGTCATCGCAGTGGCAGAAGGGTGCAGGCTAACCAAAGTGACAGACAAAGAACTCTTTAGGGACGAACGATCAGAACACCAGATGGTGTTTCAGATGAGTGTGACATACTGGCTGAGAATACACTACAGGGAGGTGCCACGGAGGACGGCAATGGCGCTGGAAGCACCACCATCCTTCTGTGAGTAGGATCTGGCCAAGGTAGCCAGCATGCTATGGACCTATGATTTGGGTCTTCTGAAAGGAATAGGGGAAGTGAAGTTAAAGTTAAAACCAGGAGCAATTCTACCCAGCGTAAATCAATACCCACTGTCAAAGGAGGCAGACAAGGGCATTTATGAGACAATTGTAGCACTAGTGGAGAGAGGCATCCTAGTACCATCAGAGTCCCCATGAAACACGGCTGTCTACCCTGTCAAGAAATCAAAGCGGAACGTGGTGTTTCATCCAGGACTTATGCCCCTTAAACCACATTGTAGAAGCAAAGTATCATTTGGTCCCAAATCAAGCCACAAGTTTGTGCAGCATTACGGCAGAAGCTGCCTGCTTCATGGTCATAGACTTTAAGAATGCGTTTTTTCAGTACCACTAAACCCAGACTCACAAGGCTTCACTTCCTTTACATACAGAAACCAGAAGTGGAAAGATACAAGGCTCCCACAGGGGTACTGCGAGTCACCCTCTATATTCAACAGTGTCCTCTAGATGGACCTAGGCAATGTACAGATGGAAAGCATGGTCCTGCAGTGCATAGATGACATTTTGATTTGCAGTACAACAGAAGACACATGTAGAAATGACTCAGTGCACATGTTAACAGTGTTAGCAGACAAGGGGAACAAGGTGGACAAGGCCAAACTGCAATACTGTCAGAACGAAGTACAATACATTGGATAGACAATTTCCCAAAATGGCTGACAGATTACGTTAGAAAGGGCGGAGACAATATGCAGGACAGCCAAACCCAAGACAGTAAGAGAAATGCAGCAGTTCTTAGGGTTGTGCAATTACTGCAGAGCATGGGTATTCGACTACAGTACATACACAAGGCCAATACTGGGCACCTGTCACGACCCGTGACCCGAAACCCCACTGGCATGGTCACATGCCAGGTAGGGTTAGGGCTCAGGGTTCACTTGGGGCCCCAAGGGCCTTGCATTATCATCATGGACTCTCTTGGAGTCAGTCCTGGCACCTTTGGTGCCAGGCTCATGTTCAGGTTGGAACATTGTCTTGAGGGACTACTTTTTCTGTGAAGACCTGCAGCCAACATGGGGGCACCCACACAGTCTAGTGCCTAAGAACCAGACTGTGCGGTGCAGTGTTTTTGTGTGTGGTAGCCCGGACTACTTTACCTGGACTACTTTACAGAGGGCTATATATACCACACCCAAGTTACAGAACGTGCTTCGCGTTATTCTGCAGCCAGCAGCGTGACGCTCATCGTGTCCAGAGACCAGCACCCGGCGATCCTTGAACAGCGGACCTGCAGAGGAGAAAAAAGAACACCATTAGTAGTCTCTGCTTAGCTGCAACCTTCCATCCGCTGATTCCTGCTGCTCACGGTCTTATATCCAGTCCGCAGCATCATCAGGACACCACGCACGCACCGGAACGAAGCACCTGGAGGGAGAGTGAAAGAAGGACAAGGTTAAAACAGGTTACTCACGGCATTTACGGCAGTAATCACGAAATCCTCACCTGGCTGGGCATTTCTTGGCCGGTTCTACTCCGGAAATCTTCACACGCCCAGAAAGACCATCGCGACCTGGAAAAGAATAAGGAATACAGTTTAGCAAGAAAAGACATTACTGCGCCGCACTTCGCGCTTAAACTACCATCCATCATACTCTCCTGCGTCCATCATCCTGGTAGGAGCCTGATCCAAGCAGCACATCCACCGAATCTCTGTGCACCTAAGGGGGAATAAATAAAGAAAAGATATTAATAGCAAGAAAGGAAAGCAAGGACATTTTAAGACTGCTATAACCAGCTTCACCTCCTTAAAGACACTTGAATGGGTTAGCACCAGTGAAGTTAACTCGGTCGCTTCAACCCGCAGAAAACTACGTGCCCCTGCACAGAAGGCAGGATGGAGAGCACGCCAGACATCACAACAAGGTGAGGAGTGGGCCATCAGATCGAGTCCAAGGGGGCTGGTGGGAGGAAACAAACTCTGTTCCTAAATCCAGTCCTCCTGTGTTTTCAGGCCCGACCGCCATAGAAGGCATCTTCCGGAATCGGGAAGGGTCCAGGGTTGAATCCGGCAACCAGGGCATAAGGGCATTCCCGTGGGTACCAGGTGAGTGTAACAGAACCCTGAAAGAAGCACAAAATGGACACAAGGCACTAAACAGGACGACGGAAATTACTGAGGCATTTGAGGAGCTGAATGAAGCCATCGGCACAGCTCCAGTGTTAGGGATACAAGATTATAAAAAGGAATTTTCCTGTTGTCACACACTGATGGAGTAGTGATGAAAGCAGTACTGACACAGAAGACAAGCTTGGGACACAAGCCAATAGCATACTACAGTGGAAAACTTGACCAAGTAATGAGAGGACAGTAACAGTGCGAACAGGCTTTGGCAGCTGCCGCATTCGCAGTGGAGAAATTGGCAGGGGCTTAACATGGGGTGCACCACCACCCTTTATGTGGAGCATGCGATACTGCAGAAGGCAAAGAGCACACTGACAACACAGAGAGCATCAGGATATGAGGTGATACTATCAAACGCATCCCTCAAGATAGTGAGGTGCAGATTTGGTAACCCAGCAATTTTCCTAGCAGACATTTTACAAGAGGGCGATTATGCACATGACTGTGCAGAAAACATACAGGAATTTAGTGACACTCTCAAGGTATATGAGGACGCACTTAAGTGGGGAGACGTGTTGTACATTGACGGGTCTTAAACAATTGACCAGACAGATGGGGTCAGACATACAGGAACAGCAGTGGTGAGTTTGAGGGAAGATGGAACAAGTGAGTTATTATTAATAATAATAATAATAATAATAATAATAATAATAGGGGTGGTGAGTGTGTGATTGCCAACACATTATTCAGCACAAGCAGCAGAGTTAATGGCCTTAATACTACCACTAGAACACAGCAGAGGAAAAGACATCACAGTATACTCAGGACTGTCACAATGGATCAGGAGAGGATTTAGGAGGGCAGATGGGACACCAGTGCAGCATGCACCTCTACTGGGCAAATTGATCAAAGTAATTGATTATCCTGCACAGGTAGCTATAATGAAGTGCTATCGTGAAGTGCCAGGCACACACAAGAGGGAAATATCCTATTTCAAGAGGAAACGAAGCAGCCGACTCAGAAGCAAAGCATGCAGCATATTTCAGAGAGTTGCTAGAGATGGAAGCAGCATCAAATGTATGTTATGCAAGGACAATGATACTAAAGGAAGGGTGCAGTGTGTTGCCAGAAGCACAGATCATGGAGTTTCAGAGAGCTGCACCCAGAGAAGAGATGGAATTATGGATGAAAAGGCGATGTACAGTATCTCCAACAGACGCCATATGGCGGCAAAACAAGACAGGGAAGGTGGTGATGCCTCTGGCACTATTGAACACAGCATTGACACAGTTACACAATCCAACAAACACAGGGAGAGAGGTCATTGCCACCCATATTGGAGAAACAAGGTTCTGTCCTAATTTGGGAGAACATGTGGGCAGATTTGTGAGCAATTGTCTTGTGTTCAAGCAGTACACAGCAGGACATACATTGAGAGTTGTGAGAGGTGCCATACCACGTCCAGCAGGTCAATTCCAGCATCTACATGTTGACTGCGTTGACATTATCCAAGTGTGCCAAGGTTACCACTACATGGTAGTGTTTGTATGCCTATTCTCTTGGCGGATTGAGGCAGGCCCCTGTTCTTATCCTGATGCCCTCAGGCCAAACAAGTTTTTGATCCAGGAAGTGTTCTGGTGATTAGGCATGTGCGAGGTCCTGCAGTCTGACAACGGCCCACACATCACCAATGAGATGTTAAAGTACATCACTATGTTGCTGGGCATTCAATATAAGTTACCACCTGCAAGAAAATGGGGTGTGCGAGCACCTGAACAGCCTTCTGAAGGAGGCCATAGCTTAGACAAAGCAAAACACAAAAAGAACTAGCTGCACTGCCTACCACTCGCATTGTTTGCATTACGCAATAAGCCCAGGTACGACCACCATTTAACACCCCATGAGGTGGTGACAGGATGATGCATGCAACTCCCACTGGCTCCTCCCACTAGAGCATTGAAGGATGCTGAAAGTAGTGCAGATGTGTTAGGCCAGGAAATGTATGATTACATTACTTCCTTGATTGCTAGTGCCTCTTTTATCTCTCACAAGATACAACAGTTCCGGGCAGGCCCAGAAGACAGCAGAGAAAGCAACTGTGACAACAAACAAAAAAACTGTGGAGTTAAAAGACAGGCTAACATTGCAGATTCAGTGCAGCTATGTAATTTAATCCAAAAGTGGGATGCTCCCATATCTACGGGCCCCCACACCATTGCAGCAGTAGCTGATAAGGCTGTTTGACTGGAAGGAAAGAACGTCTGGGACCATTTGTCTGACATCAAGCCCTACAAAGCAGCGGCCTCGCCTGGCAACGAGATCGACAGGGCCAACGGTCAGCAGCAAGAGGAGCAGCGAGAGAATTCTGAACTTACTCTGCTGAGTGGAGAACACCAATGGTTACTCGCTCAAGGGCAGTGGAACTAGGGAATGGGTTTTGATCGATTTAGAGTGAGGATACAATATCTGTTTGTTATTTTATCCTCTACATACATTCGTAGGGAAAGTCGACTGTGATATTACTGATTGTTTATGTTACCCGCTGATTTCCACCCTGTTACTTTTTCAGACCAGATTGTCCAAGGTGTGAGAAGGCACAGCAGATTTTGGGCCAACTCCCTTAGAGTGTATTTTTTGCATTTTAAGAATATTTGGTCAGAGTCTACCCACAACGTGAGCAAACAATCCCTTCAGTTATCACAAATCAGAGAGACTCTGCAATTAGAAGGGTGTGGGAGGATATATTCTTATTTGCTGTTAATGATTATTTGGTTTACAGGGCTTAAAACTAAAGACACCAACCCAATAATGCATATTCTTGCGCATTTCAAGCGGGCAACTATATCTTCAAGCTGCACGGATCAGGCAGCACAGGTAAAGATGGGTGAAATAATAGAAAATATGATAATATTGCTGTGTCTCTTTATCCCAAGTGGGGTTTTTGCATTTATATTTTGGAGGATTTTGCTTGTTGCTAATGCTACCGCTGTATCCTCTACTAACATTCCCTCGACCCAAGCAGGTAGAACAACCATGTCAGGTGGACAGGAGAGCTTTGCAAGCATGGTAAGGAGAGGTAAGGACAGTGCTGACACAGACATGAAGGGGGTAAACATGTATCTCATCGACACTGCTTGAGTGTCTAACAACATGTGGCACAAGCACATGACAAAAGTAGGTAAGGAAACCACCGGGGAGAGCTGTTATGGCTGCTGATTAATCCCCTATGCCATGAATGCCTCCAGAACATTTATAGCAACTGAAATACCAGCAACAAGAGCTCAATGCCTGATGTACCTGTTGATTGTAAGAACTCGAGGAAGATTTCAGGGGAAAACAGCAACACGAGAAGGCTGTCCCGAGCAACATTCCCATATGAAGACAATTACATAAAGACATTAGACATGATGAACAATTATTGGCAGTTGGACAAAGCAATACAGTATGTTACCAACGGGCCTGAGAAAGGGGAGACAAGGACTATAACACTGAAGGAATTGCCATGCACATGGACAAGAGTCAAAGAGACAGGAGGAGAACCTGAGTGCTGGGAAAGACCACAGTTACTGGTGTATGGTCAAATGTACACTGAAGATGGGTGGAAAGATGGAGTAGTGATAACCAAGGTGTTTTCCTTAGCACAATCACCAGTGAACAAGGTAAAAGAAGAAAATGACAAGTGCCTGAAGGAATGGGATGCAAGTGCAAAATTGCTCACCGGGGTGGAAAATGAAGCTGGATCAATGCCTATAATACCCCTGAAAGTGCCTGCAGTCTGTTACCAGAAAAACAGTGAAGTAGAAGTTGGCGAAAATGTAGGATGCCGAAGCATAAAAAAGCATGCAGTGATGAAGATGGGCACTGCAGTACTGATGGATCACTACTGGGCATGCAGGTCAAAGGCATTCGAGAAGCTGCCACCCAACGGAGGAGGAGTTTGCTTTTTGGTACACACCACTATGCCGTCATTGGTCGTGCCATGAAAAGATGTGAAGCTTGATGAATTCCCGAAGATGGACTCCAACAAAAGAAAGAAGAGGTCTGTGCAAGAGAAACAAGTAAGCTGGAGCGAGATGCCCACTAGATTGAGTACCGTCAAGAGAGGAGGAAATTACTTCTCAGAGGCATTGGAAACAGCACTGGATGAAGTACTAGCAGAACACCGGCTGTTCAAAAGGACGTAAATGTTCTTCACATCAGTAATACCATCTGTACAGACATATACAAATGCGAAATAGCTGAAGATTACCTGTTGGGAGCTGATGTTGACGATAAATTCCACAGTGAATGGGTTCAATACAATAAAGAAAGAGCTCTGAGCAGTACAGTTGATGGCACTCCAAAACCAATATGTTCTGGATTTACTAACAGCAATGGAAGGAGGAGTTTTTGCGCAAATGTTGTGAGTTCCGGTTGTACATTCGAACCTGCCAACGACAAAGCTAACGGTACACTGACGGAAGTGGTAAATCATCTATCTCAGATGCATGTGAAGAGGAAGAAGCCAAGAGTACTGGGAAGGACCAGAGCTGGATAGCATACATATGGTCATGTATTCCGTCATGGCTATCAGATGGGCTGAAAGTGATACTGGGAGCGCTAATATTGGGAGGAGTGACAATGTGTGTGGAAAGGATTAGTCTTACCCAGTGTCGAAAGACAGCAGAAGAAACTATTGGAATGAAGGTCCTGATGGTTGTGAATATAGGAGGTGCAAGGGACAAGATAGTAGAAGAAAGAGAAAGGCTAAGGGAATGTATAGTAAACTGTCAGTTATTCCCACATGAGGCAATGGAGCTACACAACTTGTTCAATGTGAAGTACTATGAAGGAAAATGGGTGTGGTGCAACCCGGAAGGAGTGTGCAGTTATATGGCATGGACGTTTGACGATCATGTGAATTACTATGGACAACTCGGAGGAATTATGAAAATATGGCAGCCAAGAACAAATGATTTATCATATTGGGATGTGGTCGACCGGTCGACTAGAGGGGGTACTGAAGATGGAGTCCTTAGACCTCTCCTGCAAGCCTGCAAGTTCATGTCAAGACGAAGGGCTAGAAATGCTTGCCCCCATTCTTCTTATGTTGGACACATTCCGAGTGCACCAATGATCGACAATTACAGGTAGCCTCTCAGCCAGCCATACAGACCGAATCCTGTACATATCTTCACAGGTATAGAAGAAGAAACTGAGATCATGGATGGAAATACCCTCATGGACTATCTCGACTGAGCACAAAAGAAGCCATACTACTGACGTCATTCGTGACACCACGACATAGCAGCATTACTCATGAAGTAGACATGCAGTCCACACTGCACCACACAAACATACACTTGTATACATGAAGAACACGAACGCACAGTTATGTAGTTAGAGCACAGATACATATACATACTGTCAATGCTTTATTATATTTGCCATTAGCCAAATGCAGTAAAGCAGAACCGCAATCCCTAAGAGATCCTGAGCAAGCTTGCTGATGCTTCAAGCCAAAATTCGAGTGGATATACAGGAGTATATACGGAAACTGATCGAACCACGTATAGCTAACCCATAAGGGAATGTAGCACAACATGGACAATGTAGAAAACCGCATTCTATAGTTTAGGAAAATTACAGCAGGCCTAAAGCCACAGAGCATTAGATGCGGAGAAGCTGATTCAGGCTGCACAGAGAGCAAGACGTGGGAGGACGAGCTCACACCCAAGTTTGGAGATATGAAGGCACATTCCAATATCCAGATGACAAAGGGACCAGCTGCAGAAAAGCAGAATAAATCCACGTAATTATGAACTGCAGGACTCAAATTTGTGGTCTCTAAACACGTGGTACAGCTGAGGCAGACAATGGACAGGCATCCACGGTGGGAAAAGGGAGCCGATCCCAGCAAACAGACACAGACTGTAACAAAGTGTTGCAACATGAACATGGTCTCATAGGCATAAGAACTGGATTGGGTTCCAGGCCTGGAGACATCAGCTCTAACCAATCATAGCTTAGAATCCTAGGGGTGGATGACAAGGGGCAAGAACCAATGGTAAACCCACTGCTCTGCAACAATGTAATAGAATAGTTTTTGGGGACGGGGCAGGTCAGCTACCTGACATGTAAGAGCCAGTAGAACAACAGCTATAGGTGACCATATAGATTATTAGACTCTCGATATCCAATCTCTTACCCCGATAAGTTTTCTGGAAAAGGGCCCAAGTGATGACGCCAGAGTCATACAAAACCGGCCTGTGAGCTGTGGAACTGCGAGTTGTGCCTGAATCTTTCTGTGTTCGGGTTCTGAACCCTGTTGGTTCTATTTGCAATAAACCACAGTTTGTACTTGCCGTCTGACTGAGTCCTCTGTGTATTCTGGGGAGGGAGTTAGGCCCTCCGAGTCCACGGACCCCCAGCATCACTCGGCATACCTGGGAGTCCTACCTAACTGTACAAACACTGTAAACTGGCTATTTTTAAGCATTTGTCTTTTTCTAATGATCACTTTCAGTACATATTGTAGTCGTAATAGTGTAACCAAAAGAATGTTAAACTTGTTTTACTGGGAAAAGAATAATATCAAAAGCTAGAATTGCTAAATAAATCCTTTTGTTATCGAATGTTATCATTCCAAGAGGAAGGTTTTGGGCCACGCCTTTTGTAGAAATACACCTATGAAAAAGAGGAAGGGGGCAAATAACACCAATCAATTTTTTGAACACATGGGCACCCAACAAAGCAAGAGAGGGAGAGAGCGAGGGAGAGAGACAGCAAAGAGAATGAGAGAGAGAAAGGAAAAGATGGAAAAAGATCTAGATTGGTGTACGATACACTGGTGCCCCTAGTACAGCTCAAAAGAGAGAACACAACAGGAACAGGAAAAGAGTGGCATTGACAGCCGACTGTGTATGTGACAAACAACAGTCCCAAATAGTTTAAAAGGAAGTCTATTAAACAACCCAGAAACATTAACATGAGATGTTGCAGGTGTTGCAACCCTATTCCCTAACCAATTGCAAAATGTGTACTGCTCTGAGAGCGTAATGCAGAAACTGGTCAAACGGACAATTGCATAGTTTGCAATAGGCAGAACAGTTCTTCATCAGCGACATTTGCAAGGGTTTCGGGGGAGGAGAAGTCAGATGGAGAATGGGTGCTAGTGGTCATGGGTGAGATCAAGAAAGCATTCGGGCGGAAATTGAAAGGAAATTGAAGGGCTGGAAATTGTTTTACTAGCTGGTTTGGGTTTTCTGCATGACCTGTGGTGAGTGAATAAATTTTTGTATGACAAGGAATATGACTGGAAATCTATGCACATGTTTTGATAGAATTCAAGGATTGGTCAGGCTTCAATACAAAGTATGTAACAAACATCTTTTTGGGGTTGCACGTCTAAGGGGCATCATTCAAAGTAAAACGTGACCCCAGTACTAAGAAACAGATGTTGGAAATCACTGGAGAACCATGTAAAGCAAATGTGGAAACAAATTGCACGCCTAGAATTATTTCAGGATGTTTTTTTCAGATAAGAAAGTGATATTGAAGAGATATATCAATTAAATAATACTTTAAGAAGGTGTCATCTCCAAGGAGTATAAAGTGAGTGATATGCCATGTTGTATAAGAACTTAAAAAATACATGGATTGCTGTTCACATGAAGACATTATTGAACAAAGTGATGCCACTCTATGGTTGGTGCTGTGCCTATGTCTTCTGCCATTCTTTGGAGACCGTCAGGAAGCTAGTCAAAATGGTCCGACTCAAATCCCACACTCTGAAGGATGTTGTGCCCATTGGATGTAGTCCACACTCGAAGGAATGGGGCATTGACACTGAAAAGCCTATCCCCATAAACCAAAACTCGGTTAGAAAACTGTCAGTAGAGGCAATCTAATTAATAGGAAGACCCAAACCTACCAAAGTACAAATAGGCATATTTTCCCTTAAGGCAAATCATTTCCAGGCACTTGGCAAAGGCAGTGAATAATTTAATACAGTTGTAAGTGCAACACAGTTCAAAACAAAGTCATGTTCTGTGAATGAAAAGAAATGGGGCACAATGCTTTAATTTCCCTGCTTAGGTAAGCTTTTCAATGGGAAAGAGGATTTTCCAAGCTCAGCAAGGTAACCAGGGTCTCCAGAGCAGCAGAGACAGTGCCGGCAGCACCAAAGAGGGTCACAGTGGGGAAAGACAAATCGAAGATGGTGGCAGGCCCTAATATAAATGAGGCCCATCACCTTCTGAACCCACCTAACACAGCTCCCATTAACATATTAGGCACACCTCAGCCCAGGATCACACAGTTGCAGAGTGTCATTCAGATCCCTATGCAGGGGGAGGGAAGACCGCAGTATATAAACCAGGCAGCTCAGTTGGTCAAGGGAGGCATTGGTGAGAGAGCGATCGTGAGAGAGACCATTAGAAAAGGAACTGGAGAAAGAAGTTTGAAGAAGAGAGGAGAGAGAAGTTGAAAGCCTAGGGTGAGAATGAAAGGGTGTGGGCAAGGGATTTGGAGGTGTTGGTGCCGGGGTTACACAGAGACTTGGAGGAGAGGATGCATGGGTCAACCAGTGATTGGGAGGAGCCAGTGCAGGGGTCAGCCACATATTTTGAGAAGTAGGGCAAGGGTCATTTACAGATTTAGAGAAAGGGGTGCAAGGGGCACTCAATGATTTGGAGGAGGGTGTTCAGCTGGCACCCTGAGATTTCTGAGGAAGGGGTGATGTTGTCACCCAAAAATTTGGAAGAGGGGGTGCACGAATCACCCTGAGATTTGGAGGCATCAGTGCAAGGGTCTCCCTGAGATTCAAATAAGAGGATTCTGGAGTTATCCCAAGATGTGGAGGAGTGGACACAGAAGAAACCTGAGAATTTGAGAAGAGGTGTAGTAGTACCCCAACACTTGGAGGAGGGGGGACGGTGCAGGATTCACCGGGTGATTTAGAAGATGAGGTGCAGGAGTCATTCAGAGAATTGAGAAGCAGAGATAGAGAAACAGGGCTGGAGAGTTAAGACTGTTGTGCACAAAGGGGTAAAGGAGGAGGTAGAAATAGATCCTGGGGTGCTTGGAAAGTGAACCTCAAGGGTGGGATGGGGAGATACCCCTAGAATAAGGGGATGGGGAGGTGTGTGGCCAGGTAGGCCATCTAGGAAGGTTCCTGTGGATCTGGTCAGTCCAATGCATGTACAGAAGACAGAAGAGGTTGAGACTGTGCTGCTACACTGAAGGTTGGGGAAGTTAGAAAAGGATTAGAGAGGGCAGAGGGAGGTCAAGCTCTGAGACTCTAGAGAGAAAGAGAGAGAGAGAGAGAGAGAGGGTTTGAGAGGGAGGTTAGGTTGACAGGCCCTTTGTTTCCATTAAACAAACTTGAAGAAAAGGGGCCCAGTGAGCAAGAACGTGGAGTGGTCTGTAGGACCACGGAAGTGAATGCCTTGTTGCACTAAGAGGCCTGGTTTGGACTTTGTTGTTGTTAATGGCTTGTCATGGCCTACTGCACCGCAGAAAGGCCTGTACTGCTGAGAACAATAAAAGAAAGAATTTATCAAATTGCCCAACCCTAAAAAGGAATACCGGGAAGCATTTCCTTATGTTTATTGTATCTGCTCCTTGGTTACTTTGAACTACTTAAAATGCCACCCTGCTGTTGTATATTCAACAAAGTTACAAAAGAAGAGTCATATGGGTCTTGGTTTCATTTCTGAACCAGGTCCAGTGATCCTTGTGATTGAGCTGAAATGGGTCGATAAGAAATCTGATAGCAAAATGAGAGTATGTATTGACCTAAGGAGCTTAAAGACCACAATTCTATAGCTGCCTCTTTGAGGAATGCTGCACTAACAAAGGTTTAAAGTGGGTATTTAATTATCTCTATGAACCCAATTGAACTGGATAAGTGGAGAGTATCGAGTTACTGCTGAAAACAGATGACCCTCTTTGCCAAAGAAACTTCACTGGAAGGCAACCCTCTGAGAGTTGATGTAAAGTTATAAGATTATGCACAGTGAGACCATTGAGGAACAGTCCATGTTTGATAATGCAAAGGTGGATGCTTAATTCCAAGTTGTTTCCAGCTTGGGTAAATGAAAATATGGCTGACTGGGGAAGCAGAATGGTTTAATACCAAGAAAAACCTTCCTGATCATCAAGAGAAATACAAAAGCCAAAAGGACAAAAAGGTGAGATTATCAAAATAATAATCTCCTTCTTTAAAATTGGATTCATTTGAAGTTTAAAAGACCAGTTAGCAACAGTTTTTGCATGTTTTTCCAACGCCATAAAAGAACAGAACGTTTGAAAAAATGCTGTGTGGCGTACTAATGGTCAGACATGGAAGATGAGCAAGGTATCCAAGTGGGTAGCAGGCTGCCTTGAGGTGCAAGCTGCAAAAAGGGAGAAAGTGGAAGGTTGCTTTGTCTGTTGATAGCGCTAACTATGAACCAGTATCTTTGAACCGTTGAACCAGTAACTTCTCTCCACATTTACACCCATGGACGGCGAGCCATGGTTCTGACTCTGGGGAACCTTGCGTCGAGGATGTGGAGCCCTACGCATCAACTGAATATGGAGGACAGCATTTGATTCTACATGATTGTGAGAGTATGGATTGCTTTACTAAGGTTGAGGAGGGGCTCTTATCAAATATCCAGCTACTCATCCTCACGTGCTGTGCTCTGAATATGTTTGAGTGCTACATCATATATTGATTCTAATTTCCCACAGCTCTCATTTATGTTACTGCACAAGTAGCTGTTGTAGTCAGCTATGCTCTCAATGGTACTTATCATAGGTATCTGCCCACAATATAGATTAACAAATGCTGAATGCGCAGTAACTGCGCATTCGGCTGCAACTGAAATACTGGATCACATTATACCGAACAAGGGGAGTGGGGGTTGCCGGGTGTCCCCCACTCCCCTTGTTCGGTACAATGGGTTCGGGATTTGCGGGGGTGACCCCCGCTCCATTACATGGATAGTAGGGGTCAATACAGTTTAACAAACAGAAAAAAAGGACCCTGCGGCGACAGATTCAACCCGGTACGTGGCAGGGAACTGATGTTGCCAGGATAGAGGGGAGCCAGGGGCACACACAGAAGAGTGTTGCCGAAGGGTAGGCAGGGAAATAAAGGGGAAGCGGGTATGGGCATGCGGAAAAAGTGATCTATGTGATCACTGCGCCTTCTCTGTTTTTTGTATTCGTCATTTTCTTTGTCGGTCAGGATTTTCAGTGCCGCAGTGATCACATAGATCCCTTATCATATTGTTATTGCACTGATAGTCCCTAAAGGTAGGCACTGTGATAGCATCATTTATTAATTTAGTTCGCTTCTGGGCCACAATGGGGAAATGCGTAGCATCCCCTGCTCGTGCTCTATGTTATCATTGGAATACCTTATTACAGTCGCTGAAAGAGTAGGCGAAGGAATGGATACAGTGGGGCTTTTAATAAAGAAACAGATACAACGTATCTTTGCCTCCCCTTCAATTACAGCACTACCTCCATTTATTGTATGATTTCATGAAAAAGAAAACACATTCACTTTACTTTTAAACTATGCGTTATCATATTTTGTTTCATCACCGACGTGACAAAGGTTTTTTGTTGTGATAAGGGACACTAAAGTGGTGGAATAAAGATCGAAGTGGGGGTTATGCATGGATTATTCTTCATTACTCCTAGTGTTACTCTTCCATGGCAAACTCCTTATGGCATTCCTTCTTTCTCTCTGCAGGCTGTGATTGATGTGTCACTCCTATAGGGCTTGCACATGTCCAGGAGGCCTTATGGGAAGCGCTGCCCTTATATAGCCATCAGGCTGTTTGTAGGACGCAATGGTTTTCCTTTAAGATTATTCCTTTAGGGTCCTTTCTCGAAGGAGTGCTCCACATAACTGAGACAAGAAAGGCATGAGGAGCACAGGACTAGGAGTAACAATACATCTTGGTATCCAGTGATATTAACGAATAGAAACAAGAAAATTACTGTAATAACTATACAATAATAACCAAAAAATATCTATTTAAAAAATGTATATATATGAAGGTGCGATAAAGGGTTAAAAGGGGTGCGGAGGGGTTTGAGGAGGGTTTAAAAGCATAGGGAAATGGGGGGGAGGTTGAGAGGGGACCCCCACAAATAACCAAATACAAAAAATTCAATATTCTTTCTTTATAAAAGGTCTGTTGTAAAATCATTCTCTGTAATTTAATTTGGTAAAATCACATAGAACCGAAATCCCTGTCTCTATCTCAAGTCTCTTTATATATAAAGCAGAACATGTGTTAGTTTGTTCCTTATATAATTCCACACCTTTCCACCAATCTGCACCACATTTTCCATAGTTACCTGTTAGTGCTCTCTGGATATTAGTGGCTACATGATATTTGGATACCCCCTCCCTATCCCCAGATTTCAGCCCCTTCACACATGGGGTTGTAGGAGGACCGGACAAAGCTAATTTTAAGAGTCTCGAAGCAGGGAACAAAACTCAAAGGCTTGCAAACCACGTTTCAAGTCCATAGGATGCACCGTTGCTGAGATATTTGCACTGCAGAGCACTGCAACACACTGCACTATGCCAGGGTGAGGCAACAGGTGGGGAGAGCGCACAGAAGGTCCCAGTGTGCTGTATCATGCCAACTCTCGCCTCCCCTCCACGTCTGCTCCGGGGTATGTCAGCCAGCCACATGCGCCCATTCGCAGTGCAGTTTACTTCAGAGTGAAAAGCACATCAATCGATAATTGACTCGGAACAGCGACCTACAGGATCAGTGATTTTCACCAATTGATTAGAGTGTTGTCATGTCTGTCTACAGAACCTGTGAGGAGTACGGGTACTTTTTGATAGTAACATATACAGTCTATTGACTATTTGGAAAGACAATACTGGATCAGGGGCATTACCCCCTTGAGGCCACTCAATGACCAAGGTGACATTTCACAGGGCAGTATATAGAAACGAGTTGAGAGTATACGTGGAAGACATCAGTACAAAATTAAACTTTCAGGTTCAGAGGGACAATTTGAAGAGCATTATTCATGTGCAAATACTGGGCAGAGCAATGGAAAATCAGGAAACACTGCATGGAATTGGTACTTGGAAAACACATATGATGATCATTGAACCCCTGAGAGAGGACAGGCAGACAGCAGCATCCTGGGTGGTGAGGACTTGACACCACAGGAATCAATTAAAGCTCTGTGATCCTCTGTGTTGAGCCAGAAAACCCAAGCTTCTCAAATGTGCAACAACGTTCCCAATCTAGCAGCTTTCAGAAGCACACAATTGAGCCCAAAGTCTCCTTGAATCAGTCAAGTTCACACCCTTATTATAAATTCGCTTAATACCTTTTTAAGTGCAGATCAGGGATTCGAACCTGTGTTCCTCTGCATCATATTGCTTCCAAGACAAGCGTGTTGCCACTGAGCTATACTACCCATGCTAGATGATCATTTCCTTTCCTTCAGGAGATGCGAGATCCTTCCTGACCAAGGTACACTCCGAAAAGAGCGTGTTTCCAGGACAACGGCAATCCTCACAAATGTACTTGTGTATTATCATAATTTAAAATCAAGCAAGCATTTCATGTTATAAAATGCAGTGAAAATCAGTGATTGTTATAGGAATGTTGTTAGAAGATTTTCTATCGATTTTACAAACTTTTTATTTTATTTTTCCTAATTGGGAGCAAACCCATCAAATCACTCCTTTCCTCCGGGTTCTTCTCTCACAACACCCACAAACTTGCCTGATCCTGCCGCTCCTGTGATAAAAGCAGTGCAGAAAGTGTATTGTTTCAGCAACAAAAAATTTAAATTGCTTTTCTGGTTCTAACATGCATAATCTTTAGCACTACCTTTCATTGAGAGCAAATATATTGACTCAATGTTATTGAGTGAATAATGTAATTATTTACGAATGTAGGCCTTCACATTACCATCCCAACCCCAAAGGCCTGCCCAGCATATACATCATACAAACATCTATACAAAAGTGAATGAATGTAATGCTTACAAAAGCCAGCCACCTGAAAACCCCACATAGAAGTCCTTTATGAGGACTGGCTGTGCCAGCCTTGGGACGTACAGCAGCATGGTTGAGGCACAGCACTGTTGGAATGCCACTCCACTCTGATTGCAAATGGAGCTCAGTAAAGGCATCCAATTATCACGGGAAACTGTTGTATCGTGCTTGGTGTGAATGCAGGTGCTTGGGAATGCTGGTGTGCCTGAGAGAATGTTTGGTTGTGAGTGCAGGAATGCCTGTTGTGAAGGTTCCAGAGGATGTCAGTTGGAGAGGCCCAATCTGGGTGATGGGACCCAGCGGTTTGTGTTTGCCATCTTAATGTAACTGGAATAAAGCCTACTTGTGGAACACTATCCAAGATGACTAGGGAGCTTTCTTTATTACAGAAACATTTCAAACTCATTGATTTCACTAAATCACCAGTTTCGGAAGTGCCACGCCTGTACACACACTTGCTCACACACACATCAAGGGGCACACGCTAATCACTCTCCTTCAGAAGCCCATGGGAAAAACTAAACCTTAGATTGTTCATCAGGAAAGCACCCATTGTTCTTAAATTTGCTGCCAGCTCTATAGAATTATCTGTTTATTATTTTTATGAACAATGTTGTTACAAACAAATCTGGGACCGCCGAAGAGTGACAAATGTTCTGTGAGCGGCTTCTCTTGGGGTTGTGGAGTTGGGGCTGCCGTTGGGGGTCTTCTTGCGGAGGCGCAGAGCATGGAGCAAGACGTCAGAAGTTACATTGTCCTCTGCAGGTGGTGACGGTCCAATATCTCGGTAAATATTTGGCTGTGTTACATAAAGCCAGCCACATCAACACGGAAATGGGCACAGCATTCCATGGCAGCACTGTGGTTCTCCCTCCTACAGTAGCACAGCCAAGATCCCCAGGAGGCTGATCAGATGGATTGGAAGTCCTACAAATAATGAGGAGAACAACTTTTAGTGGCTGTGATCCCAAGCTCTACGAACGATAGTATATTTGTAAGGAAACTTGGAATTGGCACCTGATCTTACCTGAAAAGCTGGTGTGTATTGAGAAACCATTACCTACCAAAAATAAGAAATGAATCAATAATCAATGAAATACTATCCTTGAAATAGACATCACAGAGTCATTTAAGGGATGGGTAGCAGGAGGACTAGAAAAGTCATCAATTAGTAGTACACAGACTTCTGTCATCCAATGAAAACTGTTTATTACTATAACAGCAGGGATGGATTTCACGAATCCACCTACACCGCACCCGGAAATTGTCTTCATCGAACTGGAATGGTGACAAGAAGATCTTAGCCTTCATTGAAACAAACATTCTAACGCTATATCAGGTGCAATCGGGCTCGCAGAAAAATAATCCCAAAATCAATAGTTTATAAGAGATGGCACAGAGGAGAGAGCAAGGTGCCTGTTGACCTTCCATAGTACTATGGAGACAGGATTAGGCAAACACCCCCTACCTCTATCCCAGGTTGTCCAATTCCGGGCCTCGAGGGCCAGATCCATGTTAGATTTTCAGTATACCCCTCATTAATATTAATTATATACATTTACATACAACGATTCTAAATGTATGCACATTTTCCTCATGAATATTAATGCGGGATAGCCTGAACAACTGTCAGTATCCCCACCCTCAAGGACGGAAGTTGGATAACTGCTACACATTCTGACTTCCAAAGAGCCTGAATACTTGTGTAAATTAAGAAGGAAGCCAGATGCAGCTCTCTCTGACTTCCATACACGCTAACCTACAAGTGAGCACAACCATGGTGCTGGATCTGCAAGGAACATTGTCCTCTTTGCATCAGCGACACATAGATTAACGGAGTCATATACAGGTTCTTAAATTAAACAAATAAAGACATAGGGCCTCATTACGACCCAGGCGGTAAGGGGTTAACGGCAGCGTTAACAGCGCCGACCCTTACCGCCTGAGTACGAGGTCCCTTAGCGCCATGGCGCTTTTAACACTTGCTTTTAGCAGGTGTTAAAATCCATGGCGCTAAGGGACCATGGAGTTAATTACGCCACCGTAATTTACGGTGGCGTAATTAACGCCTTCCCCACTCCCATTATGCCCTATGGGGCAAAAATGGGAATGGGGAAGGGTAAATGGGGATTGGGGACTTACCGCCCCGCCAAGGTCGGAATGGGGCGGTAAGTCCGCCAACCACCATGGCGTAAACGTAGTTTACGCCATGGTGGTAAAGTCACGGCCCAGGCGGTAACTTACCGCCTGGGTCGTAATGAGGCCCATATGCTATTAATAAAAAAGGAGACAATCCGAGTATGGAGGTAGCCATGCCTATATCTGCGGCATGGCTACCCCATACCGGGTACCGGGTCCGAGTTCCCTGAATGAGGAAGTACCAGGCCAATTCGACCTTGGAGGACCTGGTATATCCCCATTCAGGGAACCCAGACCCTGTGCATCCCCATTTCCATTCGAGCCCCCATTGGGCTCAATGGGAATGGGGAGCATGCTAACAATGGGCCTGTTAATTCCATACTAGTTATTCTGTTGCCACCACTTTTTTCCCACACCACCATACTCCTATTGAGCCCCAATGTCTAAAGAAGTAGAAATGTTTAGAATGTCTAGTATCTTTCAGAATAAAATACCTTACTATAAAGATTGGTTGAATTGAAAGTGAATGCCTTAGTGGACTCATAATAGTGAGATTCAGATAGGCAGGAAAATATGTGTTTGATAGACTGTTTGATTTAGATTTATATTGTATAGAGCTCCATGGTGAAAACCCGGAGACCAAGTTGGTGGAAGTTAAATCATTATTTTAAATTAATTTTGATTACTGAATACCAGACTGTTTGTTCCTTGCCCAGAATTGTGGGGTGGAATCATATTAATGGGGAGGTTAAATTGGCATGGCACCTCTGCATGAGCCAACATTAAAATACACAAATCTTTCTACAATGGTATGGACAAACGCTGCTCTTTATATTCCAGAAATGGAAGGACTAGGAGCTGAGAGACCTGGTGCTATATATTCCCCCTCTGTTTTCCCTCTGACATCTCCTGATCAAGCAGCACAGATCTCCAGTGGCAAATATGCAGGCAGAGTGCTAGCCTGGGCATAAGGAGAGGATATAGGCACTGCTGTCTCCTCTAGATTCTATATAGATGTGAGCCTACATCCCCAGAACTCCCCAAGCTGTATCTTGCCCACCTTGACCTTCACATCTCCGAGTCAACCTGACGAGCAGATTGCACAGTCAGAGGAGTTGCAAGGGTGCTACATACTTTGCGATGTGGCGGCATGCTGGTGGAGTAACATCATGACCCACTCCTACCCCTTCTCCTCCTTCGCCTGTCAGCAAAGAAAGCAGCCGGATGCAAGATATTCCTGACCTTCTAACCAAGGTTCTCAATAGTGAATTTCTTAGAAAATTAGAAAAGAGTTGTCATGGACTATGCTGGTGCCAAAAGCACGTTTGAGGCTAAGAATGGTTCATTGATCTCTACGGCTGCATTGGATACAGTGTATAAGAGTGTTAACAGATGTGTTCATGGTGAGTGATGCCCTTGTTCAGGATCTAGTGTAGTGGTTGAAGGGAGAAAATTTGAGGCTGGAGTCTTTTTTTTCCTCCAGAATCTAAGGATGCCAACAGGTTGGAGAGCAAAGGTGTAGTTCTTGAGTGGGGACCAATAGAGAGAAAGGGATAGAGTTTACACGTGATATTCATATTTTGGAACACACAGCTATCAAATTATTTTGGCAAGATTTCCATTCCCACTTTCAAGGGAAGGAAGTGATTATTTTGATAGATGGCCAACAGGTTTAGGCAGCTGGCATCATTCAAATTATTTAGGTAAATCCAGAGGTTGTGTTTATATAATGACAGGTTTTCTCTTAGCGGGGAGGGGGGGGGAATTTGAAGGTGCGTGCTCTTAGTAGAATGCATTTATTGTTGTGTGAATGGTCTCTACGTCAGTTGGGAGTGCATCGCATTTTCAAGATGTGTTTTTACCACTTCCAAGAGCAGGAAATGTTGACATTGTTGTTTCCAATAGATTCCCAGGATTGGTGCACTGGAAGATGTTTTGATGATTCCATTGACATTTTAGTGGCTACATACTTCTGCACCAGTATTGTTTTTGCAGGGTGGGCCAAGGATGTTTTCCCAAAGTCGATGGACAATGAATATTGCAATCCAAGCTAGTACAGCTTGAGCAGTTGGGTGATCCTGAGATTTCATGTATTTTTGGAATTGTCTCACTTAGAAGAGCACCATTTATTGGTTAGCCTGGAACAGCTTGAAAATCCACAGCTTCACCTCACTGATGGGGCCCGACTAGGTCGAAACACATGTCTGGGGTTGCTGTTGGTACTCTTGTTCAGAAGAGAGTTGCCTAGCATTTTGGTGCTGGACTGCCCAAGGTGGTGGGACCAGACTGATATGCAAATGGCGATTTCTCCTCTGTGGTTGTAGATCCTCACGAGTGGCCTCCTTCCCAGAGAACAAGCTATTTGGCAATGTTTGTTCTTTTTATAGGGGTTCCGATACCTTTCTTTGAAAATCAACATTTGGCTTCTAAGCGATTAAGGATTCAGTATCATGACCTTTCAATGGGATTAATGGTGCAAATGCTCGAGGCCAGAATAAGAAAACTATTTTTTTTTTTTTATTGTTGTTTTGGTCACGAAAATTAATCAGACCTTTCAACATATTTATATACAAAAAAGCATTAAAAGTAGAAAAAGGATACAAAACAGATTATTCTCATAAAAGTTGAATTATACATATAATAACTCCGGTTCAATTATATATACATTCATTCAATTAATCTAAAAAAAAGATTTATGTCCAGCAATATGAATCACCGTAGTATCACTGTCAACTTCTACATTGTTGCCATGGACTTTAATTTTTAAATGATTCAAATAATTCACAACTGCATATCTTATGGACTTTAAATTCCCATTAAACATTTTCGACCATAGTTCTTCAGTGCATAACCGTTGATCAGCTTCAAACAGAGACTTAAAATAAAAAATTTGCAAAGGCAACAAAATTTGACACTCCATCATAAGATGTTTCAAAGTCTCAAGGATTTGATTACAAAATCGACATGTATTGTCTTTTTCAGAGATTTTTCCCCATTTATACATTATTTCCTTAGTAGGCCATATGTTTAGTCTAAAACTCATATAGTCCTGACGATGACTCGGATTGCGAGATTGGTGTAAGTATTTTTCAACCTGACCATAAACTTTATGTACAAACGGATTTCGATTGAATTTCTGTATATTCATACATGCTGCTCTTGTCTTTATCCAATCCGATTGCCATAATTTGATTTTAGCCTTGTTTGGGTTTTGTATCAACAAAGATTCAGGTATGTCTGCGCCTTTTAAGATTTTTCTTGCAAACGCACACCAAGATCTTGCAAATATTTCATTAGATGTTAATAGATAATTGGATAGAATCAAGAATAAGCCATTATTGTTTTCTCTCAGAATACATTTTCTATACAGTGTACATATTTTCCATTTGTAAATTGCAAATACTGAGATGAGACCCAACTCGTGCCTAATTACCGGCATGGATTCAGACAATGGAAGTAGTAAAGACTTCTTCCAGTATTGATTTTCGTATTTCACCCAATAGGTATAATTTCGAAATTTTTTTGATTCAGAACCATACATGATGGTTGGAATGTACTTCTGTTTATAGTATACAATTAGTGGTTCAATGGAGAATTTACAATAAGAAAACTATATACAAATATCTGTCTTAGACTGTCTTTGAAGAGGGTTTAATAATAAAAACTAAAATTCATGTTCTTGCTGAAGGATAGCTTTCAGGACATATGGTATTTGCTCGTTTAGACAATTTTTGCAGCAAGGTTCTTTGTTTAAGATATCAATTGTGGTTCAGTTGGGGGCGTGGCCAGCGGGCTCAGCATGAAGACGTAATCTCTGCGAGCTCCCGGGCCGCCAGCAGAACCCTGCAAAATCCTGGAGAAAATCGAAAAGAAGCCAACGTACACTTAAATCAAATTGAAGCATACAGCTACTGCCATAACTTGTGCGACTCTGGAGGTGAATCGGTGGTCAGAAGCAGAGAAAATCGCTGAGGAAAATAAGGGAACTGGCGCCGGCGCATGTCCAAGATGGCCGCCGGGTGCTGAGAAGGAGTGGTTGCCGCCCAGGCCGACGCCTCTGGAGACGGACCCCGCCATGGGGAGACGGACGCTGTGGAGGTGGGCGAGGAAGGTGTGGCATTGTCCTTCCCGCTGTGCTTTGCTCTGCTCCTGCTGGGGAGGGCAGCGTGTGTCGGGAGTCAGGTCCTCTGCCTCACGCTCCCTCATTTCTGGGCGGGAGATAGGCACGAGTGCCCGACTGGAGGACCGGCAGCTTGGAGCGAGGGCACGGACCGGCTCCTCGCGACTCGTTTGAGGAGTGGAAGCGGAAATCAGAGTGACTCCGGAAGATGGGGGCTGCTCCTGGGGGTGTGCTGGGCGCAGGCCCTCCCAGCCCTCTGCTCCGGTCGAAAACGAACATTTGCGGGTGCTCCGTCTAACATCAAACGCTCGCTGACACACAACAAACTGCAACAGCGAAGGCCGGTGGGGTGAGGGGAGAGCGGAGTGAACGCGCCGGACGTTGGGACAAATCGCAGCCCGGGGAGAGATGGAGGAACCGGGCCTGGCCCCCCCGCTGCCCCTGCCACCTGCCTCCCTGAATATACCAGCCTCGACCGGCGGCAGATGCGGACGGCGCCGCACCAGCACAGCCCCCACGCTCAGTGTGACCGACATTTCCAAGCAACACATGTGACCACAACACAGGGGAAGAAGGGAGCTGAGAATCCACAACCAGCACAGCAACCGAAGACACCCACTGGTGGCGCGGCTTCAAAACATAACATACAAGAAGCCACACAGTGCATCACCCATATGAGATAGCAATTTTCCGCATAGGCAACCAGCATCGGGGACACCACCCCATAAGACGAAACGGCACACTAAAGTCCACACCCTACGCAATAATAAACAGGCAAACAGTTGCCACAATGGGCAAGTATAAGGTGACGACAAAAAAGGTGGGCAACCAGAGCACTATGGAGCAATTCACAACTGCTACCCTGCCTCTGCCAACTGAACCAAATAGACCGGAAGAAACCCTCTCCCTAAGGGATGTGATGACCGCCATTGCCAACTCACGGGCATCCATGGAAGTCAAAATGGATGGCATCTCAACAGAAGTTTCCCTGTTGCGGCATGATCTTCAGAAACTATCATCCCGCACCGGAGAGGTCGAAACTCGCATATCGGTCGCGGAGGATGAACTGAGAGGTATGGGCCAACAAATGAACAGAGCGCTAGAACGCATTAAGGTACTGGAGAGCAGGGTGGAGGAGGGAGAAGGCAGGTCAAGAAGAAATAACATCCGCATTCTTGGGCTGCCCGAAAAAACTGAAGGAGAGAGCATGGAACTCTTCCTGGAACAATGGCTTGTCGATCTGTTTGCTCCCAAGACCCTCTCGACACTGTTCTCAATAGAAAGAGCACATCGAGTCCCAACAGGCATTCCGATCCCTGGAAAACAACCGAGAACTGTTGTAGTGAAGATCCTTAACTACAGAGATCGGGACGCGGTGCTGCAGATGGCCAGGACAAAGGGAGAAATAACATACAATGGCTCCAGGATTGGCTTCTTTTCAGATTTCACTAGGGAAGTGCAAAAGATGAGACAATCCTTTGACCCCCTAAAAAGGCGCCTACAGACACTAACGTAAAATATGGCCTCCTGTTCCCTGCGCAATTGAAGATATATCATAATGGCACCACAATGCATTTTACTGACCCCAAAGAGGCGTGGACCTGGGCCGAAAGGAGCCTGAAGGGGGAATCGAACCCACACAAACGACAATAAACAAGAAGGAACAGGCCACGCCGAAATGAACCACCGGATAGACCAGACCATCAAGAACAGGAAGTGATACCCCAGAGAGACGATGAATAACTGCAACAAAAGATGTAAAATGGCAGAGCACATGGCAAGCATGAAACGTAACTTGCCCAACACAAACAGCATCCGGTAACAAAGCTGGCGGCCCGAAGACCAACACGGCATGATCCCCCACAGCAGGAAGTGCATACGGAGGTACTCTCGAGCTAAAGAGACCTAAGCACTTTAAAAATAGTTAGAAAAGTTTAATGTTTTGTTTAATGGGCGACAGATGCTTCAGTTGGGGAAGGAGTATGGGGAGGGGGAATCGGGAGTTACACAGGTATTCAAATGACGCCTGGCCCATCAAGGCCACTTCGAACATGACATATATGAAGATCACAAATGTCAATTATCCGTATACACCAAGGAACTCAGTGAATAATGGCTACAGCTGCACATAGGGAAAAAAAGCTTGCCTTCATGACATGGAATATGAATGGCCTGGGAAAGAGGAGACTAGTAACATAATATATAAACCGGCACGATCCGGATATAGTGATTCTTACCGAAACACACCTGGCGGGCACGAACTGCCAATTCTTCAAGAGAACAAAGTATAAAACAGCAGTCCACGCAGGTTTCTCCATGGGTTTGAGGGGAGTGTTAATACTGATAAATAAAAGAACCCTGATAGACATAACAAAAGTAATCCAAGATCCAGGGGGCAGATTTGTGTTTGTGCAAGGCACACTATGGAACCAAACCATAGCTACAATGGCGATCTACTCACCCCCAGCACTAATGACCCCTCTAATTGAGGAAATCACGCCCATAATAGTAAACAACCCAGCGGATACACTGGTGATGGGCGGGGACTTCAATGAAGTGATGAGCATTGTTGAGGACCGCACACACCAAAGGGGAAGAAATCCGACACTGCCGACCAAGCTGGCTAGCTTTGCATCAGCACTGGGCCTGAAAGACGCATGGAGGGACCTTCATCCAGAGGAGAGACAATTCTCTTTCCACTCGGGTGCACACGGATCAATGTCCAGGATTGACTACTTTTTCCTCCCCGGCGAGAATGTGCATAAAGTAATTGAGGCAACTCTTCAGCCCCGAGGAATAGCAGATCACTCTCCACTCACGATGCTGCTCGAGACAGAAAGACCCCGTCCTCCACCGAAGTGGCAATTGAATGCATATTATCTAGGATTCCCAGAGCTTACATAGAAAATTCAAGAAGCAACTAAAATGTACTTTGAATTAAATCAGGACTCCGTGGATGATGCTGGAATAGTATGGGAAGCATACAAGGCGATTTTAAGGGGTGTAATTCGGAGCTGGACTTCAGCACACAAAAAAGCACACCAGCGAGAAGTGGCAGAAGCAGAAGCGGGGGTGAAGCGGGCTGAGGAGAACTTCATAAGCTCCGGTATGGAGGAAGACAACACATCCCTACAAGGGGCACAAAAGAAGCTATACAACATTGCGCTAACATGCGCAAAAGAAGCACACAGAACTATGCGTGCAAAGATATATGAAACGGGAGACAAAGCCAGCAAGATGCTGGCATGGTTGGAAAAGAGAGAAGAGAGCCACCCACAGGTACGTCGAATAGGCATCACGAACACTGAATGGGCCTCAACGGACTCAGGCATCGCGGAGGCCTTTGCGACCTACTATGAAAGACTATCTGCCCCGCCGACGACCCCACTGGATCCCAGCATGTTGGACACAATGACCATCCCAGCACTAAACGAAACCTAGAGGATGAATCTTGAGGCCGCAATAACAGAGGAGGAATTGACAACTGCCATCTCCCAGCTACAGAATGGGAAAACCCCGGGGCCTAATGGCCTTCCTGTGGAAATATGGAAAAAATGGCACAGGAGAAGTGGCGCCACACATGCTTAAAATGTTCTTACAGGCGAAGGAGAAAGGCATACTACCACCGAAAGCTAACATAGTAGTGATACATAAGGAAGGCAAACCTCCAGATGCATGCAGCTCGTACCGACCAATCTCTCTCATTAACACCGAAGCCAAAATACTGGCAAAAATACTGGCCAACAGATTGCAAACAGTGATACCCTCCTTGGTCCATCCGGACCAATGCTGATTTATGCCACAAAGATCCACACGAATGAACATTCACAGACTCCACGCTGCCATTGAGAAATCACCCACCCTACAGGACCCACTAGCATTGCTCACTATCGATTTTGAGAAGGCCTTTGATTCGGTTCACTGGGAGGCCCTGTGGCTCATTATGGGCAGAATGGGATTTGGAGAGCACTTCACAAACTGGGTTAAACTCCTATACAATGCACCAATGGCAGAAATTAGAGTTAATGGCGGGTCCTCACGCACCATAGCTCTTGGAAAGGGTACTAGACAGGGGTGTCCCCTCTCTGCGATGTTATTTGCACTCGCAATTGAACCACTAGCAATAATGCTAAGAGACTCCCTAAATTGGAAGGGGTTCCACTGGGCATAGAACTGGGAGGACAAGGTGTCCTTATATGCAGACGACCTCCTAATCTACCTAAGTGACCCAGCAGTCTCCTGTCCCATTGTTATGAATATACTAAACACTTATGGAAATTTTAGCGGGTTAAGGGTAAACTATGATAAAACCCTGCTGTTTCCGATCAAGGGACTTGATGCAGAAACCCTAGATACTTGCCTATTTAAGACAGAGAAAGTGCAGTTCCGATACCTTGGGATACAAATCACGACAGACCTAACACAATATATAGAGAAAAACCTGCATCCAGTGAGGGATAGATTTGTAAATGACGTAAGACACTGGATGAACCTTCCGCTCACCCTGCTAGGGAGAGCTGCCTTATTCAAGATGTTGGCCCTCCCCCGGTTCCTATACGTCTTGCAGAACGCACCACTATATATACTTAAAATAGAATTTCACAAAATAGATGAACCACTTAGGAAACTGCTATGGGGAGGAGGGCACCCCCGAATTGCACTAAAAACCCTACATCGCTCGATATGGGAAGGAGGAATCGGACTCCCACACCTGCAGCCATACTACAAGGCAGCCCAAATGTCAGTGGTGAATGACATCATACATGTCGATCCAATGTTACCCCATAATAGAGCAGACACCCAGGCGGACCATGGGATCACCCCGCTAGAAAGCCTCTATCAAAAGAAAAAACGACAAGCTACACCTACAATGATTGCTCAAAGAACGCAGATATGGATAGATACACATAGATACCTGGGATGGGAAGGGAAAGTCACATTGAAACAACCCCTGTGGTATAACAAACATCTCCCAGAACTTAAAGATATTCCCAAGTGGGTAACCTGGGAGGAGACGGGGATAAAGACATTGGAAGACATGGTACGGGATGGAGAAATCAAGACATTTCAAGTCCTGAGAGATGAATTTAATCTCCCCATCACAGAGCACTTCCACTACCTGCAGATAAGACATGCACTCACGGCGAGCGAAATAGACATCCCAAATGTGCCAGAATGCACCCCGATCGAGAGAAACATTGTGATTGATCGAATTGAACACAAAGTAACATCTACAATGTACAACGCCATCAACTCGTTTGCCACGAAGGAGCTCATAGGGCTCAAAGAGAAATGGGAAAGAGATGTGGGTCAAATACAAGCAGAGGACTGGACAGTGGCTCTTATGTACCCCCGAGAATCAGCAATCTCAGCCAGAATTAGGCTGATCCAGCTAAAAATCCTACATAGGATATACTATCCCAGAGAGGCCCTGCACCAATGGGGAAGGGCGACGGACCCCAACTGTCTAAGATGCCACCACCTGAGAGGAACCTTCTTCCACACTTTATGGTAATGTCCGCAGATACAAGACTTTTGGCAACAATGCTGCGATAGACTATCAACAGTACTTGGCCGCGAAATTCCGATGGATCCCAAACTCCTGATACTGGGGATAGATGCAGATATAGAGCTATCAAGATTTGAAAAACTCATGTTCGCAACAACCACAAGTCTTGCAAAAAGAAATATTGCTCAATTGTGGGGCTCACCCACACCATCGCGGTACGACAAATGGGTAACGGATGTAGACGTGTGTGTGCCAATGGAAGTGAGAGTGTATACTACAAGGGGGTGCGCAGAGAAAGCGGCGAAGATATGGCAAAGATGGGAGGACAACTGAAGGATAATAAAGAAGAGCCATAGAAACACTGAATGCTAAGCAATGAACTGATATAAGTGATCGAAACGAACTCAAGATCTATTAGATGTAAGAATTATATAATGCATGCGAAGATAAGCCGGATGCCGGGAAGAAGTGTATACCTATGTGTTTAAATGTAGTGACTAAGGGTTAATTATGTATCTTGGTTGTGTTTTGTTTGTACCTATAAAACAATAAAAAATATTTTATTTAAAAAAAAATTGTGGTTCAGTTTTTGATAGGTTAATGAAAACACATCCACCGGCTCTATATGTGCCAGAACACTGGGATCTGATCCCAAATTATTGTTCAGTTGATGGAATCTCAATGTAATCGTATGCATTGGTGTGATTTCAACTTTCCCTCTCTATCGACTTTATTTATATCAGCTAGAAGGGTCTGTGAGTTTTAGGCTGTATCTGCTGACAGCCATTATACAGTTTTCACTAAGGAAAAGGTAACACTTAGGCAGACACCACCACTTTTCTTTTACCAAAGGTGGTTACTGAATTTCATATAAATCAGTCTATCTAATTGCCAGTGTTTTTTTTCCTCTGCTTCATCCATCCAAAGCTGATAAGAGATTGAACAGACTCCATTAAGTCTTTTTGTCTTTACATTTTCACATCAGATTTGCAAAGGACAGAAATACAGCTTTTGGGTTCGATTTCGCCATGAATCAAGGGGAGCAGCCGTATCTAAACAGACTATTTACAGGTGAATAATTGCATGTATATGACTTTGTTATGAATCAGTACACACACGATTTTTCCTGAAAGGATTAATGAGCATTGAATTATGGCTAGACCGGCAACAACTGATTTCTTTCCGTTCTGATTCAGGACACATGTAGAACAGCTGCATGGTGTTCTCTCCACATGTAGGCTGAAAATATCTGTTTGGATTCCAATTCTAAAACAGTAGCTTTGCGCGACATTGTAAATACTTAGGAGGGTTGGAAGCCGACCGGTGTTGGCCCTTGATTTTATGTTCTTCACATATGTCGATCCAAATTGCAACCATTAATTTTTTGACAAGTTTGAAATTAGAAGCTTTGGTGAATTGATATTTAAAGACTATTCTTATTATGAAACTTATCATTTTTCATTTATATGTATATGGATTCAAGCATGGAAACAACAGAAACGACTTGATGCTTATGTAGGATGTTTGATTTTATTTTATTTTGTTTTATATTTGTAATATTGTATGCATACATTTTGAAAGGTTGATTTACTTCAGCTAATTCAAATAAAAAAAACAAAAAAAACCAGAGGCTTTATTTGGGAAATGTGTGATTCAGCATATCTTTAGTTAGCAGACCATTTCCGATATGTGCAGCTGAGCCCATATGATGTGATATTATATGATATAATATGATATGTCGTTTAAAATGCGCCAGCACACAATTGCTACATTCTTTAGGCAGTAGTCTGCAACCTTTTGCTCTTCAGATGTTTTGAATTACACGTTCCAATAAACCTAGCTGGCATGGTAAAAAGTGGGGGACCATAAGGGCTATAGTACAAAATATCTGGTGAGCCACTCCTGTTTTAGGGTATTGCTGAAGGAATTATTCATGGATAAAGTTAAACATGCGCACCTGTAACATAATCCATTCATTCATAAGTTATGTGCCTTAGAGTAACTTTGGTTTTGGCAGGTTATTTCTTTTCTTTGCTGATTTTTGATTGCCCCCCCATCTTCATCTGACTTGCCTCCGAATTCTGAAAGTTCTCCTTTGGTGGGAACTGTCATGATAAATCTATGTGGAAACCCTGGTGCCGAGAAAGCCGGTACTCTTTCAAATGGCAATAAAGTAATGTTTTATTTATTTAGAAATAAACAGGGGAACACCACCCCACTCACTTTCTTATTTAGACATTCCCTGCCCCATATTCCAATCTGCTTTTTATCTGTTTCTAAATACGACTTTGCATTTGTGCCAATAGAAAATTTGACCGGTATACTTGCACCAAAGTTTGAACATGTTTAGGCTCAGGTAGGTGGCACCATTTATTTATTTATTTATTTATTTGTATTAGGTAGCTAGGCGCTAGTTACATTAGGTGGAAGAATACATCAGTACAACGGGGAGGGAAGGAATAGAGGAGGCAGGTATCAAAGTATCTGAGTGTTTTAGCTCAGGGAGCTTTACAGACGAAAGTAGGTGTAGGGAAAAGATGAGACGGGTATCGAAAAGCCTTAAGGCCTGTTTCACAGAGTATTTTCCAATGGGATTGTGCCATTATAAAACAGGTTTGCGATCAGGCCCTTAGTGTCTTAGCTCTGGGAGCTTTAGCCTAAGAGAGAGGTTTATACGGTAACCAGTGATTATACTGTAAAAGAAACCTGAATAAAATCATTCTGAAAAAATACCAAAATATAAATAAATGGGAGGTAAGGGATGGAGTTAAAAATGCGCAAATGGGGAGTCTGGGGGTGCCCCCCAATTAAAAACACAAAAGAGATTTTTCTTTGGTATTATGTCATTCACTATTTTTTGATTCGTTGTAATCACATAGAACCGTTGCTACGCTACCACCTAAAGGTGTTGTGCCGCAACTGTGCGGTGTTCTGGAGTGCACATCTCCCACTTGTGGTGTCACGTGTCCTGACGGACGAAGTCACGTGACACAGTGCGTGGGTAAGAGAAATAAAGGTATCACCGGAACTGGCGGGGTTACGCCAGTCCGGGTTTAAGCAGCCAAGCGAGTGGTTGTGTCCTTTGTCCCGCGCCGGCCCCGCGGATCGCGTGCCAGCGTAAGCCTCAGCCCGAGGCCCTCCCTCTGCCTCCTACCGCCGCCCACGTCCTGGCGGCTGTAGACATCACACTGGTGACGAGGCGGTGAGTGGTTTGTGAGCCCCGACATCAAAGGGAGCCATCGCATCCACGGACCCGCGTTCTAAAAGCATCACGAGTGCCGGTAAGCACCGACACCGGCCCGCCCACTTTCATCGGCATCCACCCGCATCAGCTGCGCACGGAGCAGCATTCCAAAGCTCCGGCAGCTGAAACAGGCAATAGCATCACCCACGCCACATGTGAGCTGCAAGCCCACACATCATACGCGACCCGCCCTGCCGACAACACCCCACGTGGGTTCACGCGCCCTTGCAGCACACAAGGCCCAACAGCAGCAACAAGGCCAACAGCAGCATAGCCTCCAAAGACACTGCCGAACAGCGGCAACAAGGCCAACGGCAGCACAGCCTCCAAAGACACTGCGCGGCATAACATGTCAGACCCGACCTCTGGCCCAACAGGGGCCGGCATTTGGTCTTCGTCAAGGAGGAGCCTCACTGACGAGCGCACTGACCCCGCGCTAACAACCTTCATGCCGCCATTCGACCCTTTCACCAATGGAGCTGCCATCAGGTGGGAAATATGGTTACAGCAGTTTGAGATGCACCTAGATGCAAGAGATATCACCGCACCCAAAAAGATGCGCACCTTTCTCCTACTCAATGTAGGATCTGCTGTCCTGCGCTTATTCAACGCCATGCCAAACCGCGGAAGTGACGCCAACTACGCCGCAGCAAAAACCGCGCTCACCAACATGTTCAAACCTGACCTCAACCCGGACTACGAGCGCTTCCATTTCTGCATGGCGAGACAACGGGAGAAAGAGACAGTGGACAAATTTCACGCTCGCCTTCGCGAAATGGCCGTAGGCTGTGAATTCCCAGACGAGGAATTCGCCATCCGCCTCCAAATCATCAATGGAATTTTCATCTGAGAAACTGAGGAGGGCGATACTCTCAGAGAAAAATGTACGCTTATCCCGCATCCTCGAGATGGCGCGACTCCGCGAACAAACGGAAGACCAGGTGGCGGTAATGGAAGCAGCCATCCAGAAACTACCGCTAGACAACCCCGGACCCGCGGAAGACGTGGCAGCCATCTCCCGACAACAAAGCACTCGCCCAAAACAGAACCAGAGACCTCACCCATCACAAGGACGAGATCAAGCCTGCAAATGGTGCGGAGGTCCATGGCACAAAGGCTAATCCTGCCCTGCGTGGGGGTCCACGTGCAGGAAATGTAACCGTTTGAATCACTATGCCGCAGTCTGCCTGAACCCGCCGAACAGGAATGACAAGGACCCAGACCCGCGGCCAACACAGGAACCGCGAAGGAGATTCGCGCCCAGAGGATCCTCCCGCCAACACACGCGGAAAGGCAAAGCCAGAGCAGTCGATGAACCCCAAAGGTCCCCAGCCACGAGCGACAGCGACGACAGTGACAGCGACTCCTCTCCCGAAAGGCAAGGCAAGGAGAGGAAGAAAAAAGGGAAAAAGCGAGTACACCGAGTACACCTAATATCGGCAGTTGACCCAAGCAAATCACGCCGGAAGAGGAGGCCATCATGCACTGTCCTCTCCAACGGAGACCCACTGAAAGTAATCATTGACACTGGTGCAACAGTAAACGTCATGCCCGTGACAGCGTTCAACAGACTCAACCCAAGACCAGAACTCCTCAAGAGGAAAGTCAGGCTGTACGCCTATGGATCCAAGAAACCACTACCAGTGCAAGGGTCGTTTAAATCGGACTTTGCTCACAATAACGCCAACTGCCGTGCACGGATATACGTGGTAGATGCCGGTTGCGAGACCCTACTGAGCTGCAAAACGGCCGAAAAGTTGAAGCTGATACACTTCGCATTCAGTGTGCAACACGATGAACTACACAACCTCTTAGGACGACATAAGAAGCTGTTCCAGGGCATCGGACGCCTCAAAGGGAGAACCATCAAGCTCCACATAGACCACACTATTGAACCTAAGGCAGTACGACATAGACGAATCCCATTCCACCTGAGGGATGCCGTAGAAAAGGAACTACTCAAGCTCGAAAAAGCAGGGATCATCGAGAGGACGTCTGGGCCAACCCCGTGGGTCTCACCGATGGTAGTAGCCCAGAAACCGAAACAACCAGATGCGGTAAGAATATGCATCGACATGAGGCTCCCCAACGTAGCCATCGGCCGTGAACGCCACGTCACTCCCACAATTGACGAACTCATCGTAGACCTCACGGGAGCAACGATCTTCAGCAAACTCGACCTCCGGTCTGGCTACCACCAGCTGAGATTATCCAAAGAATCCAGGTACATTACAACATTTTCGTCCCACCTTGGCCTGATGAGGTACAAGAGACTCAACTTTGGGATATCGTCTGCTGCGGAAGTATTCCAGCACGAAATCCGCAAAGTCATCACAGGGCTTGAAGGGACCACCAACATCAGCGACGATATCCTAGTATACGCATCGAACAAGGACGAACACCATCGACGCTTAGCAGCGGTTCTAAAGAGGCTCGAAGACGCAGGCCTGACCCTCAACGCAGAAAAATGCGAGTTTAACAAAAAGGAACTATGTTTTTTCGGATACATATTCAGCGCAGCATCACGTCAAACATCAACGAATTACCCCAAGATGGCCTCAAGCAAATGGTGACGCTGAACGCTTCATGGGGTCACTGAACAAAATTATCAGGATTGCCAAAGAACAAGGACACCCCTGGTTGAAGACGGTGTATCGGTTTCTGAGAACACACCGGCAAACCCCACACTCAGCCACTGGAGTCAGCCCGGCTGCCCTCATGTTTGGAATACCAATACAGGCGGAAGTCCCTGTGCACCCAACTGGACAGCGCCAGATCCGGACATCCTCGAAATGGATGCAAAGCGGGAAAGACACAATGAGCGAGAAAGCATCGCCAGACGGGCCTGCCACAGAGAACTGAACCCGGGTGACACAGTCCTCGTCAGGAACCGGGCACCGCCGAAGAAGATGTCCCTCAACTTCGAGGTTCGCCCATGGACCGTCAAGACCACCAACCATAGCATGGTCACCGCAACCCGAGGAGAAGAAACCGTAACCAGGAACGTGTCCCACTTCAGGAGAGTGCCCCACGAAATGTGGGAAGAGTACCCGTCACCCCAGAGAGGAGAAGTGACACGCACACCCCAAAGACCCACACCACAACAGAGCACAGAAGCGCTGCAAGAAGAAGAGGTTGAAGCGGAGGCCGCCACCGAAGATCCGCCCCGGGAAAGGAACACCCGATACAGTCTGAGAGAAAAACCCAAGCCGTCATCCCGCCTCCAGGGATATGTTGTGGACGGAATACATCGTCAAAGACTGAAGCAGAGACACCTGCCTGTTCAGAAGTAAGACATAGTCTAAGTGTTGTTGTTAGCCACTGTGAATTTGCCTCCAAGTTGAGGAGGAATGTGGTGTCACGTGTCCTGACGGACGAAGTCACGTGACACAATGCGTGGGTAAGAGAAATAAAGGTATCACCGGAACTGGCGGGGTTACGCCAGTCCGGGTTTAAGCAGCCAAGCGAGTGGTCGTGTCCTTTGTCCCGCGCCGGCCCCGCGCATCGCGTGCCAGCGTAAGCCTCAGCCCGAGGCCCTCCCTCTGCCTCCTACCGCCGCCCAGGTCCTGGCGGCTGTAGACATCACACCACTCATGGCGGCACTAAGCCTGAAGACAGTTCAGAGGTTGCACCCTAGCACTGAGCTATTTGGGACATGAAGATAAAGCAGAAGGAGCACAGAATCCATCATCACCAAAGTCACCCACAGGCTTGCAACCTTTATCATTTCAGTGATATTCACTTCTAAGATGGTGAATGCCCTCTGAAATCCACCGTGAAAAATGAATGCCACGCCCTTCTATCTTCCGACACACCTTCCAGTAACATAGTTCGCCACACATGTGTACATCCATGCAGTTCTGTGGATATGTGTAGCCCAGAAATGTAGACATGTAACCTGTGCCTTTGAAAGAATACAATGTGAAGCATTTAACTTTTTGAGATCTAAAAAGTAATTTATTTTTTAGACATACCCTTGGTAGTCCAGGGTGGATTGTTTAGTGGTGGTCCCAAGACACACTTGGTAGTGATGGTTTCAATATAGCAATAAGGGCCAATAAAAGATGTGGATCGGGAGCACGCCAGCATAACATTTTCCCTAAAATCTTGTTATAAAATTAAATGAAGCAAACACAGGATTCCTTACAACTGCTGCGCTTACAAGGCCATCGATGCTCAAAGATGTTCAAAGCTGGCGAGCCCTCTTTCTGATACAAAATATCATCATGACGGTTGTGGTTGATGCCCGCATGTATTCAAGGCCCTCAACTGTACAGTGTGCTCCCTCCTGGTGTGGCACACGGACCACTGTAAGTGTCAGTTAACAGGAATCTTTCTCTTTGGTGGGTCTCATTTACAAACACCTACTAATCACACTAAAAACCCATCTTTTCTGGATGATGGGTCTTTAATCTAACCCACTGTATGCCACTCCGACAGCCTATGCAGGCAGAGCCATATTCCCCAATTTCTAATCGCGTAGCCCAGCTGTGACAATCATTGGTTCTTATATGATTTGTTTGGAACACCAAGCTGTTATTTATAGAATGTCTTTCCATCTTGCGTTGCAATATATGACCCTTACCTTCCTCTTTGATGGTTTTAGATTCTGTGGAATACAATGTAGTTGTTACATTCAGTGCTGGCAATCAACTGAGGGTTATAGGTGATCACCAGAAGACTAAAGCAAAAACACAAATTGTTGCCAAATGTATATTGTATTTTGGTGGAATAATAAATATTTGATGTCCTTAAGAAATCCTCGAGTTGAGCAGATTTGTATCATTATGGAGCCACTACAGCTTGGCTTTGCTATTATTAATAAAGGGTGCTTCTGTTCTGTATATATGTGTGAGATTTGTAAAGTGGAAACATTGCTGTACTTGGGGGCAGCACAATGGGGGCTACAAGTATTGGTGAGGGTCTAGAAGAGAGTCTGGGATGTTAGGGAATGATGTTTTCTATTAATACGGGTTGTGCATGATTTATATCTGAATTTTACATGATAAGAAAAGTGAACTTTATCAATACTGCGGCACACATTGAAAATGTAATTAAGTATTCATTTTTTCAGTCTACGAAAGCTGCTAGTGAAGTTAATATGCAAAAATAAACATAAATTGCTCACTACATTTGCCAAAGTATGTGCTAAAGTGCATGATTACATAAGTGGCAAACAGAAGGTTGTGAGTGGTTTTGCAGTATGTCTCTGTATGATACACTTGCATGAATGTCTCGAACAGCATTTAATCCTCATAGGAAGTATCTTTTCCAAAACCGGGATCATACCGCGGTCCAGGCCATAGACATTCACATCATAGAAAAGGAAAATTAAAACTTCAAAACTCACTTTGAAGTGAAAATTCTGTAACCAGAACCCCTCCAGTCTGTTCCACCCGGGCTTTCCGTTTTCCACATGTCTGAAAAGAAATATAGTCACTTGAGAAACAATGAAAACAGGCAGGTTCTGAAGTTCTTTCGATGGGCCGGATGGAGATTTTATTCACAGTCCAACATTAAACTTGAAAGACTTTGGAAGGCTTTAGACATTGACACAAGGCTAAATCCATGCATTTTAGAGGGATATCACTTAGTAAGTGAAAATACAAATATTTAAGAAGCACTCAACATATGTTTTGTTCATATTTACAATGTTAAAAAATGATTTACTTTAAACACACATTGAAGTGGGACAAACAAATGAATTCAAACTTGAGAAACACAAATGTCATTGCTACAATCGTTTGGATAATATATAAAAAATGATTTAAAAATATAAAATCAATTTTAGCTACATCACTTCCCTATTACAGTGTTAGAAAAACGGACCATGGATTTCACAGCATTTCTCTTGTCACAGAATACGTTATTTATTTTTCATTTAGCCATTTAAAATTGATCGGCAAAGTAATGGAATTGTCTCTGTATTCGAAGTTTTTGTTTTGATGGAATTCTTTTTGGCAATAGTTACATATTTTTTTGTAGACTTGTAAAAATTGCATGAAGGACAATGCGATTCAGAGTAATATATGGAGGATAATATTCTTTCTAACGTGAACACGGTGTTTGGATTTTATAGTTACATATTTTTATGATGAGTTAAAAACAAGTTGTGATCTAAATAAGATAAGCGTTTGGTTTTTTAGTAATTTGCTTTGAGTACCTTTAAGTTGGTTAATTAGAACACCTAATATAGCAGCATGATGTTGTGAGAAACGTGAAGGTGTCTCACCCGCTAGTCCCCGGCGATCTGTTATCCAGGTGGCCAGGACACGACCATCCCTTTTGAATCCAGTTCCTGGGGGTGGACCAGTGTGGGAGAATCACCTGGATGAGGGATCTTCAGGGAGTGGGAGTGGGACACTGGATGGGGAGACGCAGTATTCCCTTCCCTGTAACACCTTTACCCCATCCTACCAGGTAGGATACTTAGAAACGCAACCCCGCTCCCTTTTCCAACAAAAACACTTTCTCACAGACAGCCCACTGTGAGAGAAAACAGACTAATACCCGAGCCGTATACCTGAAGTATCCCAATACAATGGTCAGGCAGGGTTAGGCAATTACTGATCATTATATACACCTGACTTCTATCACACTTCCCCACACAGATGAAAGGCGCAGCACAAAAGCATACTCTGAGCAAGGCACAGCACACAAGGAAGCAGCAGTTCCAAGATGGCAGTTTAATACGAGGTGTAAGACGGAAAGACGGAAGAGGATTGCAAGGAGGGAAGTGCCCTTGAATTTTTCACCAAAAGACCACGACTTTCATGAGCCTTCGAGAACAGGAAAAGTAAGACCTGGAATCAAAGCTGATGAACCCGGCATTGTGTGCGAGAGGTACCCAGAGCTCTCCTGTGTCTATAGTCAAGACGTTTGCTGCCACGGTACTGTCCTTGGCTCCTACAACAAAGCAGCACCAGAGAAGTCAGGACAGCCAGTGAGTTCGGGAGACTGATACCAGACCGGTCTGTGTGGAAACCAAGGTGGGAAGCGGCAATATTGTATAAAGAAAATTAAAGAGAACAGTGTATGAAGCATATATGGCAAACAACGCAAATATAATTAAAACAGCAGATGATTGACTGAACTTTGAAGCTAAGATACGATACTGTAAACAGAGTGGTCCGGCACCATGTGGGTGATCAATCGAAAGTCTCTGTTAGGTATCCAACTAAAAGGAGGAAAATATTAAGAGGAAAGGAATTGTGAAATCAAAGTGGTCCTGCAACGGGTCAAGCCAAACCCTGTGCACATTAAAAAGTCTTCGATAGTTGATATACATTGAAATTGGTCTGAGCCCAATCGAGGGAGACTAATTGTTTTTAAAGGGATCTGAGCCTGGGATATGGGGTGTACCGTGAGGAACCCAAAAAAGAATATCCCACGAACATTGTGTTAAAGGGATCTGAGCCTGGATCAGGGGGATCCAAAGTGACAAACATTGTGCTAAAGGGTTCTGAGTCCAGATGAGGGGGATCCAAGGTGACGAACATTGTGCTAAAGGCCCTGATGCTACTGATTGAACTGCATCCTTATGCTAAAGAAGCCAGAGACTGTGCTGCACTCAAGTGAACCACCCTTTCCTGAGCTGAAAACGTGGGGAAGGGAGGCCAACGGCCTGAACATCCTGACATATCATTTTGTGAACACTTCTTTCTTTTCGTAATACTATTTCCCTCACTATTTGTATTTAGAGGTAAGGCTTGGAAATAGGTTTATTAGTATAGGCCCTTTTATTTTAACAAGACACCACTGGGACTGCGCTATTATTATTTGATGGTCGTAGCTTGCTCCCATATGTAGATTTAGGATTAGATAGGCGTTTATCAAACCCTTTTTGAAGTTCAATAAACACCCATGAACTGTGGTCACTTGCGTCTGTCTTACTGTTGATACCATACCTTCCTTACAATGTGTAGTGTTATATAAAACAATGTTATTAATAATGTTCTTCTGTTTTAGTTTTTGGATTTCTATTATTTGAAAAATACCATTTTATTTATTCTATTTTGTATATTTGCAGTGTGCCAACTTGCAGAAACTTCTTAAAAGCACATCAAGAGAATATCAGTTGTACAGCAAGCACAGGGGGACAGAAGAGGGGTGCACATGCGCCTAGTGATAGGAAAAAACAAGTGAGGAAAAAGAGTACTTTCACAGTACTCGGCAAGCAAATTCCTGGTTAGTAAGGGAAATGTAGTGCTTCTAGGTTCATAAGGTAAGTGCTTTTTCCAACTGGAAGGTAGGAGAGCTGGCTCCTAGTATGAGTGGAATCAACAAGTGAGACATACAGAGTTGTCCGCTTCTTTTGCTTGGTGAAATTCGATGGTTGTTGGACTGTTGAAAATGAATTGGTTATTTTTCTTATTGGAGATTTCAAAGTTAGAAGCGTGTTTAATGAGGCATGTTTTCAAATACTTTGAAATTTCATATGGCAGAGTTCCAGCTTTAGCTCTGCTGGTAGATTGTCCCAACGTTGGAGCATGTCACTGCGAGAGTCTTACAACTGTGACTGAAGATTTTGAAGGTTGGTGTGATCAAGTGATTCTTGTGTTCAGATAAGGAGGGCCACTTAGCTCTACGTTCTGATTAGTGATGTATATTGATTTAAAAGTTGTTTTGTTGTTATGAGGGTCATCAGTGCTGAGCTTGCAATGTGCCAGTGATTGGATCAGGTGGTTTAAGACCTAGGATGTGCCTATGCACTTTGTTCTGAACCAATTGGAGTTGCTGCATAAGATATTTGTTTAGGACCAAGTACAGACTGTTGTGGTAGACTAACTAAGAGAGGGCTAGGACTCTGGTCACCTCCATTTTATTTTAGCATTTCCAGGTAGAGTACAATTATCCGTATGATACGTAATCGGAAATTGCACTTTTGTGATCATATGAGATTCAAAGACAAGTTGTTAATTGAACTTAAGTGCAGTTTTCTAGCTTTACCCACTGGGATAGAGGAGGGAGGTGTCAAAAAGCAAGAAGGTCAGGGCAGGCAAGCCAAATAAAATGATCACCATTTTACTTGCCTTTAAACAGAGGTTGTTATAAATGGTCCAGCCCTGGCATTTGGGAGGATTGGGGTCGTATGTTGATTAATATTTCCATCAGGGTTTAGGTTTAACAGCATCCCATACAATTGGAAGGAGTAGGCGCTGACAGATTTGATTAGGTTTACTAGTGGTCTCATATACATATTGAATGACAAAGCAGAGATGATGGATCCGTGTGGACAAGTTAGGTCCATTTTGTTAGATTTGAAGTCCCTGCTTTGGGCTGTGCAGTATTTTTGGTGCTTGGATAGCTAGTGTCAATCATGCCAATGTAGTGCTTCAGCCTATGGATCAGTTGTTGATGGTGGATTGCACGCTAGGGTGCAGCCGGGTCCAAAAGGTATAAGGGTGACTGGAGTATTCTTAACATGTGATTCCAAGTTTCTCCTCCCATTCATCCTCATAAATAGGAGTAAGGTCTCGGTGCTTCTTTAGGGCAGACATCTAATTCGTTTGAATTCACTCATTTATTTTCTTCACTATATTGGGGTAGTTGTTTGGTTGTTATTTTTTCATAATCATGGCATTTATATGGCAGATATTAGTAGCATGGGTAAGCTTTCAAAAGTTGAGAAAAGGTGGCTATAGACTATTTGATTAGGCTCGCCAGACAAGGGTGGTGTTGGTCTGAAGATGCTTTTAATTACATTTGTCTATAGTTATGTTTTTGAAATAGAGGCATTTTGAGGGTCTTTTCATAACCTCTTCAGGTACGAGGTAATCTGTTGATTGTTGTCAAACATTAATCTGGATTTTGGTGACCTTTTTTCAGGGAGTAATGCATTAGTAAGTAAATTGCTTACTTCGTGGTGTCCTTTACTGTGCATTTCACTTTCTAGTTTATCATCTGAGTGTTGGATTGTTGGGGGTTTCTGCCTTTCATGTCCAGTGAGGCCAGTTCATTGTGAAACCACTTGTGTGGCTTTTCTTAGCTTGAGTTTTCATCTTTTTTTTAAGAATTCGGGATCTAGAGATTTCTTGGCGTCATGGTCTATAGTGTTCACAAAATGTCCTGATTGAAAATGCAAAAGAATGTACATTTGCAATCTTTGGGGGGGGTGCACTTGTGGGCAATGAGTGAGGAAGGGTTTCCACAAGATCTTGCTTGTGTTCTCAGTGTTATGGTGCTAGATTTATGTTCATATTGGATTTCTCATTGGGTTTCATGGTGATGGTTTGGGGATTTTCAGTCAGTGATCATCTCTTTCTCTCTTTTACCATTACCCTGCCCCCTCAACCTTTTCCCCTTTCTCTTATACATCTTTTCTGTGCCATGTCCTTCATCACTTTGATGCTTTTGTCCTCCCATAATGTTCACTATTCTCTCCCTCCTCTTGTAAAGGTTTCCTCCCTTCATTCAGACTCTTCTTCTTCTATGTTCTTATTACAATGTCCCCTACATTGAAATCCCTCTATCTTCCTTCAGCTTTTGTTCTTTTTCAAAACATCTCCAATGACAGTTGACTTTTTCTTTACATTTTCCCTGGAGATTGTTACGTAAACTGGAAAGTTCTTTGAAAAATTCGTACTCCCTTTGTGATCTTAATGCACTTTTTTCTCATCATGTTGATTATGAATTGGATTTATTTCATGCTAAACACTTCTATGATCAATCAATTATTCTACCCTCTTACCTCATCCTCACCCTCTATTTTCTCTTATTAATACTTTGCTGTCCCCCATCATCCTGAGCCTTTGCTGAATTTTCCTCTTACTGAAACAGACTTTGCTTCTCATTTTACTTGAAAAATAGATACAAATAATGTTCTCTCTTCTTCTTTTTCTCTCCCCTTGTTTATTTTTCCTTTTCCACTTGTACTCCTCTTTTCATTATCTCTGTAATCAGGGTGTTGTCCTCCTCGCTCGACTGAAAGTGCTCATTTGCATCTAGTAATTTCCTCACTTCTTCTTGGCATACTATGCAATCTTGTTGATTTGTAGGATGCTTTTGGGATGGTGGGTCTTTCTATTCTTTGCTCTTCTCTCTCTTTCATTGGTTTATCAAGTGTTGTCCTCGCTTGTTTTTTCTCTTATCCTTCTTAGAATGCATATTTTCGTGGGCAGGGAATCTTCCTCCTTGTGCTTTTGGGCTCCACACGGCTTGGTGGATGGCCCTCTACTTTTCCCACTGTACACCACTGCTCTCTCTTCCATTAATCAATCATTTCTCTTGCAATATCATTTCTTTGCTGGTGGCTCTCAAATCCTCTCTTCTTTTTTATCTTTTTTCTGACCCTACCCACTCCTCTCATCCTGACTGCCTGTTGGCAGTCAAGCTATGGATGCTCTTTCAATGTTTTCATTGTATTCCCTTAGAAAGCCAAGATCCTCTTTATCCTGCTTCCTCTCTTTATGATTGCCCTCTCCCTCTTCTACCTCTTCCCCCCTGATTTTTGTTTACTCTTTCTGCATCTGCTCATGATCTAGGCTTGTCTTTGACCTACCACTTCCCTTTCTTATCTTATTTCCATTCTTGCTTGATCCTATTGCTATCATCTCTTCTGTTTTTACAAGATCAGTCCTTTTCTTACTTTTTCTGCAGCTAAAACTCGTATTGTTTTTTGATATTTTCAAGGCTTGATTATTGTTCTTCTCTGCTTCTTGGTCTACCTGCTTACACTCTCTGTCCTCTTCAATCTGTATTTAATAACTCTGTGCTCTCCTATTGCTTTGTGTCTGGATCCCCTTCAGTGGCCCCCTTTTCATGCCCGTTTCCAGTTTCGTGTATTGTTTTTAAGTGCATCCATGACTCTTCTTATCTTTCCTCTTTGATATGACTCTATATACACAGCATGTACTTTGTTCTTTATCTCTGTTTCTTCTGACTCTCCCTTGTCCCGCTTGTGCCACTTCCCACTTCGACTCCTACTCTGTAATTGCTCCCCTCCAGCAGAATGTTCCCCTCAATGTTTAAAGTCAGGCCTTCATTGGACATATACAAGACCCAACTGAAGCGCCACTTACTAGCATCTGAAGGAGCCTCTCCTACCCCCTGCCCTCCCACACTGACATCAAGCCTTCCTTCATGGCAGTAATACACATTAGCACCCTGGGAGCTATCAAGAGTGGAGCAAGTGCTTCAAACTAAAGAGGAGTAGAGTACAAATATGAAAAATTGCATTAATACATGGCACTGGAGGGAGACATGAGGTCAGGTAGGGAGGCTAAGGCAGAGGCTGGGGGAGCTAACAACAGAAAGTAAGTGTGTTTAAACCAAGCTGTGAAAAGATTCACAGTCAGATATGCTTTGATTTTGATGTACCAGTACCTAGTACCTAGCACCTAGTGCCACGTCTGAATAGGAATAATGTACGTATTCACATTACTGAGGCGATATTAACCGAGCCAGCAGGCCGACACTGTTGGTAAAAATGGCCTGCTGCCCAGGTTAAGGGCCCGAGCAAAGCGAGGTCCCTTAACGAGGGCGGCAGTGCTGTTACCGACAGGGTTGGCCCGCCGCAGAGTTTAATATCACCATTAGCACCTGTGTAGTTTCGCTACACGGGTGCTAATGGTGTTTTTTTTTTTTAAAGAAAAAAGTAAACTTACCTTTATGTTGCAGATCAGCTCCAGCAGTGCTGTTAGGGAAGTCCATTTTCCATGTTGATGACAGTGACGTCATCCTTGGGCAATGGACTTCACGAAGTATTTTTTATTTTTTATTTTCCTTCTGGAAAAAAGGACACCATTAGCACCTGTGTAGGGAAACTACACAGGTGCTAAATGGTGAAGGGGGAGTCGGGAAGGGAAGCACCCGACACCAATGAGAATGCTCGGAACGCTGGCTTTCCTTGGTGAATACAGCCCGCATTCCGGGCATTCTTATTGGTGGATGGCACCTCCCAGGGTGCTAATGTGTATTACTGCCAGGAAAGAAGGCTTGATGTCAGTGTAGGAGAGCAGGGGGTAGGAGAGGCTCCTTCAGATGCTAGTAAGTGGCGCTTCAGTTCGGTCTTGTATATGTCCAATGAAGGCCTGACTTTAAACATTGAGGGGAACATTCTGCTGGAGGGGAGCAATTACAGAGTAGGAGTCGAAGTGGGAAGTGGCACAAGCGGCACAAGGGAGAGTCAGAAGAAACAGAGATAAAGAACAAAGTACATGCTGTGCATATAGAGTCATATCAAAGAGGAAAGATAAGAAGAGTCATGGATGCACTTAAAAACAATGCACGAAACTGGAAACGGGCAGGAAAAGGGGGCCACTGAAGGGGATCCAGACACAAAGCAATAGGAGAGCACAGAGTTATTAAATACAGATTGAAGAGGACAGAGAGTGTAGACCAAGAAGCAGAGAAGAACAATAATCAAGCCTTGAAAATATCAAAAAACAATACGAGTTTTAGCTGCAGAAAAAGTAAGAAAAGGACTGATCTTGTAAAAACAGAAGAGATGATAGCAATAGGATCAAGCAAGAATGGAAATAAGATAAGAAAGGGAAGTGGTAGGTCAAAGACAAGCCTAGATCATGAGCAGATGCAGAAAGAGTAAACAAAAATCAGGGGGGAAGAGGTAGAAGAGGGAGAGGGCAATCATAAAGAGAGGAAGCAGGATAAAGAGGATCTTGGCTTTCTAAGGGAATACAATGAAAACATTGAAAGAGCATCCATAGCTTGACTGCCAACAGGCAGTCAGGATGAGAGGAGTGGGTAGAGTCAGGAAAAAGATAAAAAAGAAGAGAAGATTTGAGAGCCACTAGCAAAGAAATGATATAGCAAGAGAAATGGTTGATAATGGAAGAGAGAGCAGTGGTGTACAGTGGGAAAAGTTTCCTTTGTAAACCACCGGTTTCTTATATTTGTTTTGTTTTGTCCCTGGTATATGTTTTACTTTTTGTACACCCTCATAAACTAGCTCACCAATTCTTCTTCTCTTGGCACTCTTGTACAGGCACCCTTTGGGCAATGTCGCAGCCTTCTGTAAATGTGTTATTGTTAGTCATTTCTACTCGAAATTGACACCCCTGTTCTTCAAATAAATACAAATACTAAGACTCTAAATATAGATCCTATCTACATCTGTTCCATAGTCTTTCTCCACCCTCTATGTCCCATTAGGCGACACCACCCACCAATCACCTGCATACTCTCATCCGATAACCATTGCAGACTTTAAAGCCAGCCTTTCCAGGGACTGCTCTGTCATCTGTAATGATTACTTTGTTTTTTTTGTTTGTTTTTTTATATAGTTTATTACAAACTCTCTCTTAGAGATTGCATCCTTATTGTTTACTAAATACCCATTAATAAAGAAATACAAATGTGTTTGTAGGAGAATTGATGCATGGGTGGATGTAGATATTATCAATGGAAAAGACCTAAGTTCAAGATGACCAATGGGGAGTTTCCAAACAACATGAATGTTTTAAGCATGTAAGGGTGATCATGCATACCCTGGCACTTCTATTTTAGATAAACATTTCAAACCAGAAAAACACTTTTGAGTAGAAGTACAGGTTCACATGTCTAATTTGAACACCATTCTATCATTATTTTCCCTTAAACCTGTGTCGTAACTAAAAGCATGCTAGACTGTGGTCGTTTGGCGGATTTACCACTGGAAGTACCATTACTGATGTATCACCACTTCAGAACTGGAGATAAATGTTCATATTCCGAGGTGGGGTTATTCCCCATTTTGGAGTCTCATAGGACTCCACTTGGGTTTGGTGGCACTACCGCCAGTGGTAATTCCACCAACGGTAATTCCAGCATTTTTGCAGAGGTATACCGGCAGAAATGCCTCCAGCGAAGAGCTGGAGGTTTTTCTTCCACTTTGCCTCCAAAGCGGAATTTGGCGGTGTCGTAAAAGTGCGGTAATTCCATCAGCCCTACAATTTTACCACACTGCCAATCTCAGAATTACCGCCATAGTGCGGTAATTAAGGAACTGCTCATAGTAGGCTCCTTCTGTTTCTCCCACTGGACCACCAAAGGTGGGTCCTTTAATAGTGATCAGTGAAGCTTCTCTACTCGTGTGTGCCTGAATGCCTGTGATGTGTGGAACCCTAATCCTTCAACTAGGCTCAGTTGTTAGGCAACATTTTTATTTATTTATTTATGTATTTATTTATTGAATATTTGTAAGGCGCCTATACAACAAATGGTGTTTCAAGGCACCCCAAGATAAGAAAGGTGGTGGGGAGGGAGAAAGATAACAATAACGGTCCTACTAGGCCTTGTGACATTCAGATTGTGCAAGTGCAGTAACAAGAAGTGCGAGGGAGAGGGGTGTTGGGGGTGCCGGTCTGCGTGAATGCGAAGTGCTAAGGTGGAAAGGGAAGTGCAGGGTAAAGAGGAGAGAGTGCAAGGAAAAGGGGGGGTTGGAGGAGGGGGAAAGGCCACAGGGGCTAAGCGAGTGCTAAGGGGAGGCCAGCAGGGAAAGTGCCTAGGATTGCATGGGGTGCAGTTAAGAGGGTCCACATGCTAACTGCAAGGAGGGGGTGGATTTGGCGTGGGGGGGCGCACAGTGCCCTGCAGAATTCAGAGGGAGCCAGGCTGCCAGTGGCTGTGGCAGATGGGGGTGTTAGCAGGGGAGGCGGAGAGGGAAGGTAGAAGTGAATAGGAGGGTCTTCACGAGCTTTTGGAACTTAAGGAGATCTGGCTCAAGCCTGAAAGGGGCAGGGAGACCATTCCAGAGAGACCTACCACCACTCTCTGCTTAGAGAAGCGTCTGATCTGAAGAAAGCCGGAGCTAGAAGAATGAAGAGCTCTAGCAGGGAGGCATTTTGGGAGAGAGAGTTGGCTGTAGCAGGGTTGCAGGCCCCAGAAACCCTTGTGGATGATACAGAGGCTCTTGAACTTCGGCTTAGCAGCAGCCGGGAGTCAGTGGAGAGATTTAGGTCTGGAGAGATGCGGTCCCTGGACTTGAGGCCAACAATAAACCTCGCAGTCCTGTTCTGGATTATTTGAAGGAAGCGGAGGGAGGAAAAAGGAAGATTGAGGATGAGGCTGTTGCAGTAGTGCAGCCTAGAGAGAACAAAGGCTCTGGAGACATTGAGTTTCTGGGGGAATGTGAGGAAAGGGAGAATGCCTCTGAGGAGGTGCAGCTGATAGTGGGCGATGTCAGGAGAGAAGGAGAGAGAGGAGTCAAAGATGACACCAAGGTTTTTTGCCTCACAAGAATGTGAAGGAAGGGGACCCACAGAGGGCGGCCAGATGATAGGAGGGAAGGAGGGAGTGTGGGTCCCAATGAGAAGGATCTCTGTCTTACATTCCCCCCAAAACATTTTTTAAAAAGGGTCGCTGAAGATCAGGAACAATGTCAGGTCTGGTTTGGAGGGGACAGGAAGAGGTCAATAATGATGGAGTCGTGATGTATTCTGTATAGTATATGAGGTTGCATTATGTTCACGTTCTCATAAGTCTTGTGAACCTTATAATAGAACCACAGCATTACTTTTGCCCACTCTCAGTCAAATCTAAAAGGTAACAAAATAAAAGATGGATGACGCACAATGCATAAATCCTGGGATATTGGAGTTTTGCTGATTAAGGTCTGCAAGGCCCTGTTTTTATTATGGGTTTAACAGATTCATATTAGACAAACCAAGAAGGACAGGAATGCCGAAAAACATGGTCTAACAAAGTAGATTTGCTTATAGATCAAATCTTTTTATTTTAAAATACAGATCGTCGAGGACTAAAAATGTCAATGTACAATAGCTGTCAAAGAATACCAGCTTTACCAATTAAATATAGATTTTCTGGAACCAGAAACCCCCAGGTCCCCAGATATTTTCAAAGCAATGCCGCGCAGCTCTTTTAGAAAGCTCAGTAATATAAGGTTTGGACGTAGGCAGGGAAACCAATCATTCCATAACATTTGGGTGTCGTTTTTTCTCTGTTTGCCTTAGGGATTTCTAATCTCAGGTTATTCTTCCTACGGGTGGCATACATACCACCTGAAATCAATAGCTTTTAGCTAGTTATGCACGTTTTTCAAACCTCAGGGCCTTGTATATAAGGCATCCTACCTTCGAGAAAATGTGTGCTTCTAAAGCTAGCCGGTGTAAGTTAACCAATATAGGGGACAAAGGATCAGAATGCCATCGATGTATCCGCTGCCTGAAGAACTGCTTTTAATGGAAGTAGTATGGTTTATGGTAACCCATAAACAGAGCATCCCTCCGTCTACATGATAAAGTACGAGACCTTGCACCACTGTCCCAAAACTCTCTATGGTAAGAAAAGTGTAATCTTTTTCAACAGTATAGTTGGAAAAATGCTGATAGTGCATCTAAGTAGAAGCCCAACGTGTGTGTCTGCATTGATAGAGGCGGGTGGAAAGAATGCTTAATTTTTGCAGGCCTCTATATTTTTGAGTGTTTTGTAGTACTAAAAGGTTTGCTGGTGATCCATTTAATTTACAACATGCCAACTGGCATACATTCCGGAAGGCAATTTAAACCCATTGGAAGTGGCCCCCAAAAACATTCACCATATCCTCTATGGGTGTTTGCAATCTGTGTTGCTTGGTCCCGAAAGCGTGCTGTTGCAAATTTGGTGTAAATCCATCCAGTAGTTTTTTAAAAAATGGCCAAAAAGTAGGTCAAAATAAATTTACTGATTCTGAGTCTGCATACGCCTCTGAGCCAGTCAGGGGGTGACATCAAAGATGCACACTAATCACCAACAGATTGTACAAATGGATTCCCCCAGATCACCAACTCTACCTAACACCTGTGGAGTCCCACAAAAATCCATGCTGTCCTGTGATCTTCAATCTTTACATGGAACCGCTCTGAACCCTCCTCGCTCCACACAACATACACATCGCCCAATACGCAGATGACACCCAGATGTACCTCAAGATATCCTCCATTGAAGACATCCCCTGTCTCACATTGATCCATGCCTGGATGTCCAGTGCTTACCAGAAGCTCCACCACTCCAAGACTGAATTCCTATTGCTGGCCAACAACACCAAACACCCAGACATCCAGACCTGGCTCTCTGATATGAATCTTGAGGGTTTAACACACCTGTGGGCCAACTGCGACAAGTCCCTTGGGTTTGAAATCGACAGACACCTGACCTTCAGCCAGCATATAGAAAGGTAGGCACAACCGACTTGGTATGAAGGTTCTCTTCTGTGAAAGATTAAGCCCTTCTTCAAAGAAAACAACTTCAGATCCACTGTCCAAGCTTTGTTCCTCTCCCAACCTGAATGGTGGCAATGCCCTGTTGGAAAGCCTTCCAGCAACTTCTGTCGCATCCCTGAGATCTGTCCTGCATGCTGTAGCACGACCCATCAAAGGACTCTGAAAAATCAACCACATCACCCCAACCCTCATTGATCTGCACTGGCTCTCACTGCAAGCCTGTACCATCTTCAAATAATGTTGCATCATCTTTAAAGCTGTCAATCTGAAATCCCCAAGCTACTTCATTGAGAAACCGCATCTCCAGAGGCCTGCAATCCACCAGAAGTGAGGACATGTGCAGGCTTGAACTCTGCCAGTGCAGGAAGGAAAGAACTAGAAATAGGATTGATTAAATCAATAACAGTTCCTGTATTTAAACATAGACTTTACTAATTTAGAACTTCCCCTCTGGATAAAAATCAATATATTAACCAAGAAAATGGCTGCTTGCTGATGCCAAATTAAGACATCATTGCAAATATTAGGAATATTCCATCCTAAACCTACATAAAACAAGGCAACAACCAAACATCATAGCAAAGACCAATCCTGGGGCTCAGAAAGAGCCAACACATCACCTCCCTCTAAAAAACATACAATGATTCCTATTAGTAATAGAACAATGCCAGTTTATAAACCTCCCAGGCCCAAAAATGCCCTCAGTGGAAATGCTCCAGATAATCCTCAATTCAAGAAACCTCTGCGACAGATAGAGCCTTGTCACTAAGCCCCCAAAGAGACATGCTAAGATTACACCTATGATAGATCTCAAAGGCCCCATTCATAAAATGCCATGAAAACATGGCTACCAAAAAAAACTCTAACCCAATACCCCAATCACTGGACACACCAAAAAACCTTTCTTTCTCCCCCCACTCCACAGTCTATACCCATTAAACCCAATATACCCAACTGCTACAAGGCTATGCACAGTGCTCCGTTGCTTTCCAGATGGGCTCACACTTTATACATCCCAGACATATAAACGTGCAGGACATTTGGGACATATTGCCAGGTGAAAAAGTCCAAATAAATAACAACAATCTGAATAAACATTAGATTTATTGACCCGTCATGCTGAACACACCTTGGCATATCTACCTTACCTTCTAAAAAACAGTGACTTACCACAGGGCAGGCAAACTTCTCGCTGTCACACACATACGTTTCACAGTGCAACCAGACCTTGGACAGCTTGGGAATGTTCTGGAATCGGAATGCATTAAACTGGAAGGTGGCCCTGCTGTTCTTGCCATTCTCATGCACGAGAACTGTGTTATCTGTGGCACATCTGAAAAACAATGCACAATAGACATAGAATACGAGGTCAACACTTAGCCAAGTGGGTTCCATGTCAGTTCGCCTACCCTCTTTTTTCCAATTGGTGTTTTGCCGTGGGAGTTTTGCTAAAACCGTTCATCGAATTTTGTTTTCAATTATTTTTCGGGGGGTTCCTCCTCCTTAATGTAATTATGTTTTTATTTTCCTTCCCCCCAACCCTTTACTTACCCTTTCCCACCCCCCAAAACAATGTCAATTGAAATTTTCTGCAAAACTCTTGCGGCAAAACACCTGACGGAAAAACGGGTGTCGGCAAAAGGGTGCAATACCACCAAGTGATATAGAGTACAGCGCTCGCTTTCACATCTGTGCAGAGCCTGCTGACGCAGGTTCAAAAACACACACCGTGGGTAATCATAAGCAGCACTCAGATAGCAGAGGGTTCGTAGCGCTATATAAATGCTAAATTATTATCATTATTATTCTATACTTAGTGAACCAGAGAATATCATGCATGCATTGTACAATACTTGGATAACTATGAATATTGTGACTATACTCCACCAAGAGGATCCACGTTTGATCTGATCAACAACCAGATCGAAGCTTAAGTTGTCTATGATGTCACTCTGAACCCTGAGGTGAAATGAAGCGGGTTGTTGGTAGGCTGCAATTTTACATTGTGAATGACCCCTTCAGCATCCCTTTCCCATTATTGCACTGTCCCCATTTACATTAAATTAGTAAAGTGAGTGGATGTGGGGCAGATGAGAGGCACAAACACACACAACCTGGGCTAAAAACATTCATGGAGTCCTGCTATCGTCGCATTAGTATCACATCACTTCACGCAAGATCACAAGATACCCGGGGGCGGGGGGCAGACGAGATGCTGTGCTGCCCTGCTGCAAAGCTAATCTAATTAAGCAATAATCATCCGTTCCTTCCAGCCCGTGAAACGGGTTGGTGATGCTATTGACACCCTGGGTTTAAGACCTTTGTATTTTATTTCAATTAATAAAATTCTTTGCTATGTCCCTTTCATTGAAAGAAATACTTTCTTAAGATGGCTGCCGTGGATCAGGTAGGCATGGGTCCAAACAGAGCCCCTCTTCCATTTCCATGGCAGTGAGGACAGAGACGGAGCGGCAGCAGAAGTGGCAGAGTGGGCGCTGCTGAAGAAAAAAGGTAAGTGTGCATGGACAGGAAATTTAACACAAAGGAAAGGTATGGTGGGAGGAAGATGGTGGGGTGGGGGAAGCAGCTGTCAGGCTGCTTGGAATGTGGGCTTGGATCGTGGGATTCAGCCTGCGATCCAAGGAACCTGATTGGTTGCTGTTCCCACCCCGGGAGCTATTGCAACGTGATTTCCATATTCCACTCATGTGATGTCATAGTAGGAGGATACATTTAGAAACATATTTATGTGCTAATGATCCAGGCACAACTTCAGTTCACATTTACAATCACCTCTTCTAGAATAACTTTTCTGTGTTGTCAGAAATAAGGATCAATGTGGCTTTGAAAGTGAATCCACAGTAGAATGTATAGTATCTTCTTTGATGAGACTGAGGGATGGCAATTTTTTATTTATTTTTTACATTTATAAAGCGCTCACACAGCCCGCAGGCATCGAGGCGCTGTTACAGGAATTGTTATTTTTTTTTCCTTAGGTGCGTAATTGTGTTTTTTTTTGTTTTGTCTTAGTTACGTATTTATAACGTGCTTAAACACCCAGAGGTTTCTAAGCGCGGACCCGGGGATCGAACCTGTTGTTGATTCGTGTCGTCTTGCTTCCATGACGCGCACGCTGCCGCTGAGCTATCCTCCCGGGACGATATACAATTGCTTTTCTGGTCAAAGAGGGTACACACAGCAGCGGCCCACTTTAGGGGTGAGTGTGGGCTACTTCCGCTGCCTTCTCTGATATGTTCCTAAGACATTTTACCAATTTATGTAAAGGCTGTAAATGTAAGAGCACAGGTCAGTCTCTTCTCGTTCCCCTCTTCTGTAGTGTAAATAGCTATTCATGGGAGAGGCAGTATCTTCCTTGGCTCCAGGAGACACCCTGTGGGGAAGACCACACACCTTGTGCATTTGCTAATCCACGAAGGCCCCTCTCGACCCTTGGAAGGAAAGCCTTTAAACTCATGATGAATAAAGCATGGCTGTTTTTGACCTGGTCCCATCATTTAATTGTGGCACAAGTAAGGAATTGCTCCTGAAACCCTTACCTAGCAAGGTGCCAGAGAGAGTGTAAACCTGAGATGGCATCTTTTTTAGGAAGTCATGTCCCCTATGCCCAAACCCCATCTGCCAAAGCCAGTACACTTCAATATCTTGCAGCCGTCATAACTCCCCATCCCCTTTTTTAGGCCAAGACGCTACACATTTGATTTGTAGGGCTCCTCACTCCACCTCCCATCCTTTCTGCTCCTCATTTCATTGTGAAGAATCCCTGCAGGGTTGCAGCATAACTCTGAAGCAAAAGGCGTGGTGCTATATCAAAACTTGGTTAGTTGTGGTTGTTGGTAGATGGGGTAAAATCTCATTGTTTTTTTATTTATGTGTTGGTTAATTCAAACTTACACACAATGAAAATAGGAGGCTCATTTGGAACTGTGTGAGAAGAATGTGGTACTTGCAGGAGACAGCAGGGTTACCCCACTAGACTGAATGAGATTGGACCACTGAGGGAAATGAGCACAGATGCTGGCCCCTATCCTGACCAATCGCCAGACAACTGCCTAGGCCTGCTTTAACTGGTTCTGCCCACAACGAGAAAATGTCCCAGCAAGCCACTAAGCATAGCGCCTGAGCCTGCTACAGTGAGGTTTGAGGCCTCCCTCAGTCTACTAACCAACATAATAATGATTGTGAAATGGGTGACTGCCGTCTTCAGTGTTTAAGCTGCCTTTCCACGACCCTTATGTTCTTGCCTCCAATAGATCTTAGCAGGTTATGATAATGTCTGAGTTTCCGCACCTCCCCTTTCCCTCATATGCCAACGCACAGATGGATGTGTTGCTCCTCATGGGGTACAATGTATTTATTAGAGAGAGAGAGAGAGAGAGAGAGAGAGAGACAATGAGAGATAATGAGAGAGAGAGAAAGAGAGAGAGAGAGAGGGAGAAAGAGGGAGAGGGAGAGAGAGAGGGAGAGTTGGCATTGGGAGCTAGAGAAATGACACCTGGCTGCACATGGCCTTCTCCTGCCTTCCCCTGACTAACTGATTGCCCTCTAAGATCTCCTACCACCTTTCACTACACAACCCCTCTACAGAAGGCCACCATGGGCCTAGCCATTAGCATATCAATGCTAACCGAGCCACGACTAAGATCTCCTCTTTAGCCCTGTCAGACCCACAGTGCTGTAGTCTATCAGATCTCGGGCTCTTCCGTATGCATAACAGGAGCTATTGAAGACCACTTACATTACAAAAACAACCGTATATCATCCTCCAATGAACATCTATAAACAAAATGTATTCCTAGTTTTATTTTTGATTTTTAGTTTGGGCTATTAGGTGCCAGAGTAACCTATAAGCCAAATCTTTTGCATTAGGGTACAGATAGGGAGCAATGGCATATGAGGAAGGACACAAAGCTTGAAGGTGTTGCTTGGATATTTGCCAACCCACTGACTGGCCTGGCCATGTTAATCCCTATGGCCATTCCCACCCAGTTCCTGCCCCTCCCCCCCAAAAACACCTCTTTGTGGGAACTCTTTCAGCTTGCTTGATTCAAGCCTTCCCATCAAACTTTGCACTCAATGGGCGTCATTACGAGTCACCCGGTATGGAAATAACAGTGGCGGTGAACCCGCCACCACCGTTGTTTCCATACCGGGTGATCTTGAGATCTGCAGGCCGGAGGTGTCCTTCCCGCCAGGTCTGACCTGGCGGGTTTAACACCACCCGCCTGCAGGCGGATGTGGAAACACCAGCACCATCACGAGATGGTGCCAGTGTTTCCATGGTCTCAATGGGAATGGGGATTTAACAAATTCCGCCTCCGGAATTCCCGGGACACCAGGGTCGTAATGCCCCAGTAATTCCGGGAATCACAGAGGCGGAATGGTAATACGAGTCCGGCAGTAACCTGCCGGAATTTCAGGCATGGTTACCGCCGGACTCATAATGAGGCCCAATGTGTCTGCCAGTGCAGTCTTCTGGGAGTTAATTACTTAATTGGAGCAGTAAACATGCTACTGGTGTAGCGAAAATGTCTAGACTAGATCTGCCTTCAGCCACCTGATTTATAAGCAGTATGCGTGTCCTTCTCTGAAGTCCTGTTAAAAACAAGCACTGGCAAAGCCAACAGTTTTGGCTTGTGTATAGGTATTAGGCATTTGCCAGGCTCTGCTATTAGATGCCCATGTACTCGCACCATGTTGCACCTGCTACCATCAATGCCCAGTTAACACCACTACAGCAGTGCCTGGCAAGTGCCTTTTTCATGTTTGCACAAAAGCCCAAACTGTTGGTATTGCCATGTGAACAGTGATTATATGATAGAGCCATTTGTGCATTGATTACATCAAAAGGTTATAGGTAAAAATCCCAGACTTAAACTATATTCAAGAAAGTGGTGTTTGTAGCTTGTTTCTCTCCTATTTGCGATTTAATTCTGTTTTCTTCTTTAAAAATCCTCTCTCAATGACGCCTGCAAACATTGGCTCTCCAGGTGTTATGTTATCTCCTACAGGTCCACACCATGAGAGTAAATGGTGAGGGGCCATGGGAGTCGGAATCAAAAACATCTGGAGAGTCAAATGTGGTGGACTCCTGGGCTCCGCCTCCTCTTCATGATGTGACTTTTTATTAACACTTTGACCCCCTGTCCCTCTTCAATGGCGGCGCTGACAAGCAGTACGTCAAGCAGCCAAGCAGTCCGACTAAAGGCTTCTAGTTAAGGAGGTGCGATGTGTCTTCTTGTATCATAAAGACACAGTGGAGGTGTCAGGAGTGGGGTAGTGGGAGTTTAGGTGGGTGGGAAGGGCTGGTTTGCAGGGTGGTGCTAAGGACGGCAGCATAGGTACTATGCCGAGGACGAGCAAGCAGTGTCATGGGTGAGGATCAAGGTAAGTGCATGGGCAGGGTGTTGTTTGTTGGGATGGGGAGAAGGGGGCAAACCCCCCTTTGTGTGCATCTGAGGCATGGTGGGTGTTAAGGGTATGTACCCCCTTCGAGGAAGACGGTCAGGGAGGGAACGTGATGTGAGGGGAGAGAATCAATGTATTTAATTCATGGGAGAGACCTGCGCAGTAAATAGATTTGATAAAAATATGCAAAGACATGGAAACAGGCACATTGGGTCTCATTCTAAGTCAGCCGGTGCCGTAAAAACGTGCCGGTATTCATGGATACTGGAACTTTTCCACACCGGCCGACTACATGTTTGCTGGTGGGGCACCTGGATTACCTCCAGGAGGTAATCCAGACCCTTACTGGCAAAAAAGCCCTCATTGCCGGTGCCGGTAATGACAGCAAATCCCCCCATGAATGGGGATTTACACCGTCACTCTGGCACCCGTAATCAGTCTGTAAAGCCGTCAGAGCAGGTGTCGGAAACAATAACTACATTTGCTGGTATCCTGGCGCCTCTACCTCCAGGATACCGAAAAGGGTAGAATGAGGCCGATTATTTGTTGTTTCTTGTGATATTTTACCAAATGAAGCTCACAATAACACCAGTTTTTATATAGCACTAGCTCACCCGAGAGCATTAAAGAGTAACAGTTGATATTATTACCCACTTCATGTACTCAATTTATCAACCTCAGAAGGATCTGATATTGAAGAATGTGCTTGCAAGTGCCATTGCCAGAGGTCTTATGTGCCCCACTAGGGTCGGATCGGCAGTGGGACGCTTCCTCCATGGTAAGTCTGGGAGATAATGTTCTCCCCTTATTGACAAGCAAGGTTCTGCATGCTATTCAGGCCCAGTAGAGTGGTAAGGCTGTAAGTGCTGATATAATCCCTATGGCCAATTTTTGGCTTACCCGTACATCTGGGCTTTGGTGCTATATGGGTTCAAAAGTTCAATTTTACATCTGGGGAAAATCTAAAAGTCAAGGAAGGCAGCTGACATAAGCCCAATATTTAAGAAAGGGCATAGAAGTAACCCAGGCAACTATTGCCTAATGGCCTACATTTTCTGCAGTTATTTTATATTGACAATTTAATGGATATTCCTAATGTAGCTCTGGAGGACTTCAGGGGCGGGACTATGGATCAGTATTTTAGGTCATTTCTAATTATCCTTGAGTATAAACAGTCCTATTTATTTGTGATTCTTCAATTTAAAGCAAGCTTTTGACCATGTTGACCATGTGTTCTTCTCGGAGGCACTAGAGAAGATAAGCTTGGATTCAAATCTTCTGAGGTTGCTGATAAATGTACACCTGGCACTTGTGCTAGGGTGCGCTATGGAAGGGAGGTGACATTTCATGAACAGAAGGGTTTGCCAGGGTTGCGTCCCCCCAACACTGTTTCATCTTTTTATAAAAACGATATGGTGGCCTGGATAGAGGGAGTCAGTGAAACATCTATCAAGTTGGTGATAATACAATTCCTATACATTTTTTTGTGGCTGACACAATTCTTTATGCACATACTATCAATAACCTTTTGGCTTTGGTTAAGGCCTTGGAAGAATATTATCAAGCAAAAGGCCTGACTGGGAACTCTATTAAGAGCAAGGTGATGGCGATTGGCCTGCAATAACAGATACGCGCTGCTTTGAAATAAAAGTAGGATACCTCCAGGTAGTCAAATATTATGACTACTTGGGCTGGGGCATATGGATTGCGTTTAGTGGATTATGGATTCTGCAGTGGTAATTATATGGTTAGGTGCGAAATGTGTATTTGCAACTGTAAAGGATTCTATAGGGACCTGCAGGACAAGGGTTTTGCAAAGGATGTATATGGTGCGAACCCTGAAGATTTACACATTTTGTAAATATCCAGGTTGCTGAAATCCAATTTGTGAAGAACTTCCTGTGGCTCCCCTGAAGTTCTCCCAATCTTCCTTTGCAATCTGAACGCCTTATTATATTGAGTGATATTGGATGTAAGTGAGACCGATTCGATCTACAAATGATATCTTATATAAGTTGCAGCCTTAGAGGGAGCTGGAAAGCATCAATGGCTCCGGCTTGGGGCACCGGGATTGGGTGACCTGTTGCATTCAGCCAATGAAACTCCCAGGACCAGGATATCAATGCTTATTGAACGCAGGAAAGCATCACCTTGATTTCTCATTTAAGGGCGGGAGTGGATCCAGGACGTACCTGGAGGACCTGTCAAAATCCAACATTCATTCACTTTTTAATGGCGTTCCGTTTGGACCTCCTCCCGCTGAAAATTGTGCTTGGGAAATGGTGAGGGTTGGATCCTTGGGACTGTCTGTTGACAATATTTCATTAGAGACAGTAATCCATCTTCTCTTCCTTTGCTCTTACTATCCTCGTCTAAGAAGCAAATGGCTAATTCTGCACTTGTAGGGATCTGGTGAACACAGTGATTTGAGAGGAGATGGCAGGGGCAAACAAAGCGACATCATGGGTAGTATCATGTTGTGTTGATTCCTTTCTGGGTAGAGCTTGGAGTGGCATGTCCAGAATGCTGCAGGGGTTGCCCACATTTTTGGAGCAATGGGTAGTATAGTGTACTGCATGGAACATAAGTTTTCTAAGTGCATTGTTAATATGCATATATGAAGAGTAGCAGGGACTGTGAGTGTTGACCCCAGACTACTCTTTCCTTTTTACAAAGAGTGTGTTTAATGATATGACTTGAATGGTTTATATGTCATGGTATATATTGTAATTTGTTGTTGTGCACTAAACAATACTTGACTTGACTTAAGTAGGACTGTTGTTCATCAAAGGGGGTTTCCTGACTCCTTGAAACCTGTGTGATTTGTCTTAATCATTTTAAACCACTAACACCTTTGTCTTTTTCAGGAAAGTCCATCGAACAACTGGTTCAGGTTATTTGAACAGCTTTGTACTCAAGAATAATGGCCCTGGCCCTTACCAGTGTGGGGTCAGAGCAGGGGTAACTACATAAAAGGCTTCCTCCGGAAAGTAGTCATTGACGAATGAATGCATAGTTGAGTATCTCGCTAGTAAAGGGCTGGTCTCTGACATGAGGGAAACCTGCACTTCACAAGTTCAAATCCCATGGCAGGGGGGACTTAGGCTTTCATCCTTCCAGGTGTGATTGATACATTGAGTTCCATTATTGAATATTATTGCCCAAGATAATACTGCTTTTTAAGAGCCCGGAAGCCAACATTTAATCGGTAGTGTTCTTTCATCGATGGGTGAAATTTTGATGGGTATTTTTCCGAGTACATTTTACCAGAAAAAACTCATCCAAATATATAGGGAGGGTTGGGAAAGTATATATAAGAATGGGGTTGTCGGGAATAGATAAAAAAACAATAGAGGATGGGGATTCAGGGGGAGACCCCCAAAAATAAAAATAAATCCATTTCAATTAGTTTTTTTGGTGAACAATACTCTGAAAAAAAAAAAAAAATTTCACCCATCAATGAAATTACATAGAACCTTTTCATCAGGGCTAAGAGCTCTCAGAAAACTAAACTGCATTGTCCAGGTGCTCGAGGCAGTAATGACATTCACAAGGACTAAAAGTGAAAAAAGGAAAACCTATTTTTAGCAAGGGCCATTAATCAATGGTCACACAGCATGCAGGGACTAGTAGTGCTTCAATTTCTACACTCGGCTGGTGACTTGGAGGAGGGAGGCACTCACTCTTGTGATGGAGCATGGAGATGGGTCAGATTAGTGAGAAAGCATCAGAGACTTGGAGTCAGAGGGAGGATGAAGAGTACAGGCTGGTGAAGCAAAGAGGATGACCGGAGAGAAGAAGCCGGCTTCACAATAAGGATCCATGTTTACCCCGGCAATTGTCATGATTGCCTAGGAGCTATGAGTTCTGATTGGCTCCTAGGATTCCATCATTCTGAGTGCTAATTAACCTTTATGGACCATGCCTGATGGCAGTAGCAGATGTTATGCTCCCTGAAGACAGATTTGGAGGCCAGATCACAGCAGAGTGGGCCATTGAAAATCACCCGTCTACAGTGTCCTTGAGTCCTTGAATCCCTGTCCTCATACAGAGATTGCAGGACAACCCTTCCTGGACAGGTTATGTGTTCTTGTTCTATTGGGGATGGGTGAACCTCATTTCCGCACAATGTAATCTTTTATCCTAACCATCATCTCCCCTTGTCCCTGGTGCCTGCTGGGCTGGGCAGCTCTTTGTACTGGAAGTAGCTTTCACACCCTATGTGGTAACTCACTCTTTCTCTGTTTTTTTTCCCCCTTCGGGAACCTGCCTTCCTCCATTTTCTCACTCTCTCACAATGTATCTTCTGTGTCTACCCAATGTATGCTCTCTCTTTCTTAAGAGTGACTTAGCAAAACAAAAGGGGAGATGGCTGGAAGGTTATGAACTCATCCTGACCTCTGGCATAGCACTGGGCAACCCTCCAGACCATCATCTTCACCTGCAAAGCATTACAGAAGGTGAAAGGCCATATGCACATCAGACGTGGCCCCACCCCAAAGGGGCATTCAAACCCAAACTGCCTGGTCGCATCCCTTCTGCACGAGAAGACAAACAACCCCATACATGTCTCAGCCTCATTCCACATCATCACTGAAGTGTAGCTTGGGTCTCTAGGCATGACAGGCTTAGGATCCATGTCAGGGCATACAACACATCACACTCAGGGTGATGATAGCAAAATAAGTAGGGTGCTGGCTGAAAGCTTTAGAATTAATCTTAACCTCTGGCATCGCTCTGGGCAACCCACTAGATGATCGTTCCTGATATGACAGGTTATTTATAACACACCTAATACCCAGAGGTTCTTAAGCGCGAACCCAGGGATCGAATCTGTGGTTCTCTGTGTCATCTTGTTTCCAAGGCGAGCATGTTGCCCCTGAGCTATCCTCCCGGGACAAGCCTGCTAAGCCATTACAGAAAAAGGAAAGGCCAAATGTAAATCAAGCTTGATCCTGCCCCAAAGGTGCACTTCCCTTCCCTTGCGTACACCTTCGAATAACATTATTCCTAACTTTCTGATTCATCATCTTCTTAAATTGTGATTAGCACTTCCCTTATAAAGGTCCTACGGGATGTGTCTAATTTCAGTTTAGCCCATATGGACTACTTCCAACAAGATTTCCCTTTGGAAAAGGTGCAACAGGAATAACCGTGGAGGCTCTGCGAAGTCACAACAGTGCATGCCTTTGAACAGCAGGTCCAGTACCTGTACCTGCACAGTACCTGATCACATGCTCATAAGCCACAGCAACCTTGAAGCTCCATGCTCTGCACAGGGCCTTACTGATGAAAGTGCCATGCTCAGCACAGGGCCTTACTGATGAAAGTGCCATGCTCTGCACAGGGCCTTACTGATGGAAGTGCCATGCTCTGCACAGAGCCTTATAGATGGAACCTCCATGCTCTGCACAGGCCTTACTGATGAAAGTGCCATGCTCTGCACAGGGCCTTACTGATGAACGTATCATGCTGTGCACGGGGTCTTACTGGTGGAAGTGCCATGCTCTGCACAGGGCCTTACAGTGCCATGCTCTGCACAGGGCCTTACTGATGAAAGTGCCATGCTCTGCACAGGGCCTTACTGATGGAAGTGCCATGCTCTGAACAGGGCCTTACTGATGGAAGTGCCATGCTCTGCACAGGGCCTTACAGATGGAACCTCCATGCTCTGCACAGGGCCTTACTGATGAAAGTGCCATGCTCTGCACAGGGTCTTACTGATGAAAGTGCCATGCTCTGCACAGGGCCTTAGTGATGAAAGTATCATGCTGTGCACGGGGTCTTACTGGTGGAAGTGCCATGCTCTGCACAGGGCCTTACAGTGCCATGCTCTGCACAGGGCCTTACTGATGAGTGCCATGCTCTGCACAGGGCCTTACTGATGGAAGTGCCATGCTCTGAACAGGGCCTTACTGATGGAAGTGCCATGCTCTGCACAGGGCCTTACAGATGGAACCTCCATGCTCTGCACAGGGCCTTACTGATGAAAGTGCCATGCTCTGCACAGGGTCTTACTGGTGCAAGTGCCATGCTCTGCACATGGCCTTACAGTGCCATGCTCTGCACAGGGCCTTACTGATGAAAGTGCCATGCTCTGCACAGGGTCTTACTGGTGCAAGTGCCATGCTCTGCACAGGGCCTTACAGATGAAAGTGCCATGCTCAGCACAGGGCCTTACTGATGGAAGTGCCATGCTCTGAACAGGGCCTTACTGATGAAAGTGTCATGCTCTGCACAGGGTCTTACTGATGGAAGTGCCATGCTTTGCACAGGGTCGTACTGATGGAAGTGCTATGCTCTGCACAGGGCCTTACTGATGGAAGTGCCATGCTCTGCACAGGGCCTTACTGATGGAAGTATCATGCTCTGCACAGGGTCTTACTGGTGGAAGTGCCATGCTCTGCTCTGGGCCTTACAGTGCCATGCTCTGTACAGGGCCTTACTGATGAAATTGCCATGCTCTGCACAGGGCCTTACTGATGGAAGTGCCATGCTCTGAACAGGGCCTTAGTGATGGAAGTGCCATGCTCTGCACAGGGCCTTACAGATGGAACCTCCATGCTCTGCACAGGGCCTTACTGATGAAAATGCCATGCTCTGCACAGGGTCTTACTGGTGCAAGTGCCATGCTCTGCACATGGCCTTACAGTGCCATGCTCTGCACAGGGCCTTACTGATGAAAGTGCCATGCTCTGCACAGGGCCTTACTGATGAAAGTGCCATGCTCTGCACAGGGCCTTACAGATGAAAGTGCCATGCTCAGCACAGGGCCTTACTGATGGAAGTGCCATGCTCTGAACAGGGCCTTACTGATGAAAGTGTCATGCTCTGCACAGGGTTTTACTGATGGAAGTGCCATGCTCTGCACAGGGTCTTACTGATGGAAGTGCCATGCTCTGCACAGGGCCTTACTGATGGAAGCGCCGTGCTCTGCACAGGGCCTTACTGATGGAAGTGCCATGCGTAGGCGTTTTGTATTCGGAAGAGGATGTCATCTATAGGAATTCTGTGACCATACGTGGCATGGTGGTGGTAGGAGACACACCACATTTCTGGGAAATAGAATACTGTTCGGTCAGTAAACGAGATGACACCACACCTTCCTGCCCCTCAATGCCTCCCTTTGCCCCCTGTACACCCAGCTCCCTCTGCTACCCCTGCCCTTCCACCCCCCGGTTGTCCTCTGTTGCTTGCCAGCTTGATGTATGTTACATAACCTCCACATGCATATAACGCTTTGACACATACAGTGTCTAAGATCTAGTTAACCATTTAGGTGCCTGTGATACCCTGAAGTTAATACTGATCCCTTTGGGCTGCGTTCCTAGTTTGTCAGTATTTCATCTGGCAATACAACCATGCGGTAAAGGTGCAGCAATGGGAAGCATTTACATCATTTAAAGTCATGCAGACCCTTCAGTTATTCCCCATTTTGGATTCCCATTGGACGCCATTGGGGAAATGCAGCCTGCAGTAATACTGCATGCATATGCTGCATCCAGCAATGCATGTGCATCAAGGTTTTTACGTACGCACAAAAGCAGGTGGATTTTTGGGCTATGATTTTCAAAACCCATAATAGTGCAAAGTGGTAAAACCCCAATACCGCCCTACCCGTAATGGGGCCTTGTACCTAACACCTGATCCCAGCAAATGGCAACTCTTGAAGTGCAACTCACTGCAGCACCTTCTTAAGTGACCTCTTATTTCTTCCAGGTGGTTCCATCAGCTTCAGTCTATGAAGCGCAGAGACTTCCAAAGCCTCCTCAGAGTGTACTACACCATGACGTCCATCTTGTGGCCATTACTAGAAATCACTATAAGGGTATTGCTCATAGCTCCCTCTTTTGTTGTGAATATTGGTCGATCATCTGGCTTTTCGTCGCCATCCGAAGACCCTTCTATTCAATAAAAAAGACATTTCTCCAATCATGACTGTTTCCTCGGTTTCTCACTGGTTGTCCCCGCCGCCATGTTTCCTTAGGGTGGAAGCTGCGCTATATAACATTCTATAACATAACATCACAGCAGAACCTTGGTCTATATAGTGTGATCAGCTCCGGCGTTGGTGGTCACCCGCAGCAGCGCACAGTAAAGCAATTCAGCGGTTGCCACATTTTGACCAGTTGAAAGGCTTACGTACCCTTTGCTGATCAGATGCCACTGAATCTGGAAGGCGTAATCATTGGAAGGAGTTGCCCAGCAGTAGTTTAACACCACTTTGAATCTGAAGCGACAGAAACACAATCACTGGAATCATAATGGACCAAGGACATTTGGAAAATAACACATACACAAAATGTGTTGGTTGAACATGAAACGTCATAACTTTAACTTGTTATATCAAAGCGTTCCTCCTTTCTGAAGAGCCTGTTGCCTAGCACTCTACGTTACTCGATCACCCCGCTTCCCTCTCTCCACACCCTCACAGACAAGCCAATAGCACTTTCCGTCACCCCTCCATTCTTAATTCAGCACTTCCTCCAACATCCCTTTCCTAGTTCATTCTATCCTGTCCTCATCCCTGGTTTATGTTTCCACCTTCACCTGCAACAGCTGGTCTTCAAGTCACATTCTCTCACCCCACTGTAAAGGACCCATGTCCTCCACTCCATTATAACATTACATTGCGTAAGCGTTTTTGTGCCAAAAATGCATTGCTTTCCTGTGATTGCTATAAATAAATAAATATATTATATCACTGGGTATTCGGCAACTGCCAGAACTGCAGACGTCTCCTGACGAAGCCTCGATAGTCCCTCCAGAGTCCATCCAGTCAAGATGGGGACCAATTGAGAAAATAACAATTAGTGTAGATAAGGCACCAGTCATATTGCCACATGAGCTGGAGGAGACAACAGAGAATATATGGAAGTGCCTAGAGGCGGACAGAAAAGGGCAATGAACAGACTGACAGATTCCTGTTTGCAAAACTGGGCCCTTGCATGCTATTTTAATATTCTTTTTAGACATGTGCAGGATATGAATTTTATCGATACCGATCTATTTTGGGCTATGGTGTTTGCAGGTAATAATTCGGTCATGAATTTTACTCTGTTTTATATGTGGCGGGAAATTATGAAGATTTTAAACAATTTGTAATTTGGCATCAACATAGAATCCGATTTTAAGATGTGTAATATGCTTTTAACAAAACTGAATTACCTTTTTAATATTGTTAAGTGGAAATGAAAATGTAATGTAAGCTATTCAAGTTTGTGGAAATGTGTTAAAGGTTATATTTAACGAATGAAACACAATAATAAAAAAATAAAAAATAAAAAAATCCTTTACCTGTCTCCCTGAAACGTCCTCTGCGAGCTGATGGGGTACACGTTTTCTAATGGCTGGGATACCTGCTACGAAATCGTGTTGAAGAGCGGGCATCAGACTGGCATTTCGTGTGAACAGCTTATGGGACTCTGGTCAATGGGAGACACCTATGCCATAGGTGCCCTCTTGACGGAGAGTGAGAAGCAAGTGAAGCATAGTACTAGGGCGTCCTTGAGCGGTAGGATGGACGGAATGTTGGCGATAAAGAAGCTTCAGAATAAGTAAGCGCACAGATGTTCCTGGTTAAATGTTAATGGACTCCTCTGCCGGCTGGCATGGACCAGAGGCTGTTAGTAAGCATGTATCCTAACACAGTTGAGGCACTTTGAGGTTAGTAGTGTCTGCTCACAGACACACAGTGACACATTCTAGGTCTGGACACCAGAAAGGGGCCTGCACATTGCGAGTGAGGAAAGAATTGTGGTGGCCACCTAGGCAATACACAGCCTCTGATTGGAAAATAGCAAAGACTCGCACTCCCTAGTGATAACGTTAGTGAGGGCACTGAGGCCTGTAAGGGAGTGGTGTGATATTATGAACAGAGAGACCTTTGCTGGCCTGGTTCCCACCACTTACTCTAAGATTAGCACATGGAAGAGCCATGAGCGGGTTCTCGGTCTTGGAGCAGCTTGAAATACCTTGGCTGCAACATCTTGCATTTGGCAGGCAGGCATGAACTACACAAGATCTGGATCACGTGATCCCAGAGGGCAAGTTGTCATCCATGTACGGGTCAGCTGAAGTGGGAGAAAAATAATACATGGAGTGGAGGATGGGCGTTCCTGCCAGCAGAACTATATACTGTACACAGCTGGGCATGGTCAGAGACCATCTTGGTAATGTGATGCTCCATCAACTTCTGATGGCTGTGGAGCAGTGAAAACAAGCTCATTGGAATGTATGAATGAACAAACCTTCCCAAAAAGACAGGGGCAGAAGAAAAACGTGCTTTGGCAGAACAAGAAAGAAAAATAACTAAAAACCTTGGAATATTTGGGAGGGATGAGTGTCACGCTAATTATCATCAAGCAGTTGCAGGGTTGCGGGAGTGCTGGTTTAATGGAAACGTGTGATGTTAGATGTAAGTAAATAGACATGGTCTGGGAGCAGCAGTGTGTCAATTCACCTCGTAATAATAATAACTTGCATTTATATAGCGCTACGAACCCTCAGGTACCTGAGCGCTGCTTATTAACCCACCGTGTGTGGTGCTCATTTATTGACCTTAGAAGGATGAAAGGCTGAGTTTGGCCCTGCCAGGATTCGAACATGTGACAGCAGACTCTACACAGATGTCAAAGTGAGCACTTTACCCGCTGTGCTATCTGACCGTCGATACTCATGTTCGTTGTAATAAAGAAAATATTTGAGACATTCTGCAGATGATGACGACTATGGGGTGCAAGAAAAATAACTGAAATACACTTCCATGCACTTGAGGGTTCTTCGTATGGAACCATGTTTTATTTCAGAATCTTCTTGGTATACACATTTCGACGGCCTGTAAAAAAGTCATCCTATCGTGGCTTCAATGGCCAGTCCCATTATTATAACTCTGGATGAGTAGACAAAGATCCCAAACCTGATCAAATTTCAGGAGATTTATTTAAAAGAAAACCTAAAATGTAGGCTCCTTTTTTTAACACAGTTTTATAATAATGTTAAAGCAGGCCTTTGTTTCCCTTACAGGTGGCATGGTACCAATTTAATTCAGTTTTTTTTAAGAAGAGAAACTGATTGAACCAAACAAATGATCGTCTTATTTCTTTAATAGACTCCCAAGCCAAAATGTATAGTAAAGTTTTATTGGGCCGAATTCTGTAATGGGTCCCTCATAACAGTAATTTGGTGGTTGTACCGGCCGGGTTTTTAGCAAAGAGTTTTTTTCGATGAATCAGGTTTTTAGGGTGCTCTTATTAAAATAATTGTGGTTTTACACGGGCAAGCTTTATATTTTGTTTTTAGAGATTTACAGACAGCATTTGACACTGTTCCAAGAGCATACTTCCAGAGAGAAATGGTCAAGTTGGGAGTTTGGTCTCCCCTAATAACAGCGATATGTACTCTCGGTAAGGACATTACTGAACGAGTTCAATTTGGACATGAGGTTAAGACCACCAAAGGATTTTCTGTAGAACAAGGCGTAGGGCAGGGGTGTTACCTATAATCGTTACATAAAGATATAGAACAATGCTTGTATGTGGCAGGTACTAGGTAATAGTTTGCAGAGGTGATTAGCATTAGGCGTGTTCAGATGTTGCCTATGGTTTGCAGGTCCCGCGCAAAGAGCCATATTTTTAGGTGGTTGCGGAAAACCCAGTATGAATGCTCTGATCTCCATGATAGTGGGAGGCCATTCCAATTATGTGCCGCAGTGACCAGAAAACGGAGACCTCCTGATCTTTGCAGTTTAAATTCTGGGGGGTTGAGGCGATGCTTGTAGATGGATCGGGTAGTTCTGGTTCATTGAGCTTTCTTAAATTTGCTAGACAAATATCTCGGTGCAGTATTGCAGATGCATTTATGCGTGATGTGCTTTTTGAATAGTATGCTGTCACGGATGACGAGCCAATGCACCTTTTTATCTGGCTGAGTAGATAGGGTCTTTTTCAGTTGTACATAAACTTCTTAGACGTAAATGGCTTGCGATGTCATGCCAAAAACTAGAGTAACAGGGCATACCAGGAATATCCAAATACTGTGACCTGGCCTGGATAGAACATACACAAAATTAACATAAAAGGTCAGAGTAGTAAAGTGTTCAGGTGGCCACTGTTGGTGTAGTAACAAAACCTACATACTCATACTAAGTTCTGTGTACACACAACAACCGTGAAGCACATGCGTCTATCATGATATAACAATTCTATGAGATGAAACGATTAAATTCAGCCCAGTAGACGCTCAAACAATTAAGTGTTTATTATTTATTAACATTTATTAAATAAATCACTAGAAAAAGTCATATTTTAATAAAAAACATACAACAACATTAGTATCAACAATATTTCATGTAGATCAATCCCTCCAATTCATTATCGGACTGATCTGATACAACATTCTCATCCATAAATCACATCCAACCACACTGCAACCATACCACATACATACACAAGTCATTCAGAAAATCATTCACAATCCATACAATGATAAAACAATTTATCCTCAGTAAAACATCAAACAATCTAAAACATCATTATACCATATCTAATCCATTGTTAGTACGAACCATAAATATAACACCTAAGAGCCTATTCCATGTTATTATGAACTTTCCTGGCTCGGGTGGATTTGACTTCTAATTTTGCTCACAAATAACAAAACATCCCCAACCCGACATGTTTCTTTCTGCATAACATCCAGTAGACAGAAATTCTTCAGGGGCACTATGGTCCAGCGGAGTCAGATGGATTGTACATGGAGAAGAAGGAAATATGTAGAATACACCAACAGAGCACACCTAAATACAAACAAAAGAACACTGAGTCAATCAAGCTAAAATGCTCGAATTATATGATTGACCATTACTGCCATTGTGTTTTCAATAAACGTGGCGTAGATTAGGTTATTAATACCTTTTGACTCTCTTCAACTGAGGAAACAGAAAGCGGACCGTGATCCACAAACCGATAGAAGACACCATAATAAATTGGTGCCTCTAAAATATATCCACCATCACCAACACCTCGTGGTGCCTCTTAGACACTCAAAATCAACCAAGTAATACCTCACCGAGGAGTGAGACCTCGAGTTACCCGGAAGTCGGCATAACCAGGACCCCACGGGATGAAAGAGATCCCACAGTGAGAGTAATTATTTAGAAAACACTTACATTGCGTCTCTTGAAATTTTGTGATGGGAGAACCCAAACGGGGGTAACCCACAAGATCACAATGTTGGGGGCACCGCGTCACCAAGAAATCACCCGGCGTCCAGGCACGGATTTTTTAGAAGAGAAAGCCTCAACCTGTGTTCAGTACATGAGCGATGGCAACTTGATACCTGTCTGCAAACACGGAGGTGGAAAACAAAAACAAAATGAGAAGCCATACACTATGGGAATCCATAGAGATCAACACGGACAGCCTTCCATATTAGCGTAATGTCTGGAGGGCAAAAAAAAAGAGGTGATCCCCGTCAAAAATGCCAGTACACACCATACACTTCCTTAGTGCACAAGCCTCCTAACGGGCAACAAGCTCACCTATGTAGAGTAGTCAAACTCTTTTCAATCTCTGCATGAGTCTCGACCGTGTCACGATAGGACTCTTCTAATTCAGTCGTATAGACCACGGCAACAAAGTTAGTCGTGACCATAAAAGTATAGAATTCTGGGACAGAAAGGAGAAAACCACAGAGAGAAATGGATCAGAAAACAATAGTTAATCTGTCAAGTGTCCCATAAGATTACGAGGACCGGAATCACGTATCTACTTAAAACACCTAATACATGAAGCGTGTCATGATTATATGCACACATAAACTTGACCTCTCTCCCATATACACGTTCACCGCTAAATAGTCTTGAACATGAAAAAGATCACACATATGGGGGCTACGAGAATATGCCGAGTGTGCTCTGTCTACAAATCTATACGGCTGCAGAGTCAGAAAAAATTCAACATAATAACCGAACTTAGGCGGGAATGTCTTGCACATGAAACGGAATTGCAAAGGGAACTGTCCCTGAAACCCCTCTTACCTCAGTGACTTTCTTCCGACAAAGAAATACATAACATAGTAACCGTACTTAGGCGGGAATGTCTTGCACATGAAGCGAAATTTCAAAGGGAACTATCCCTGGGACCACTCTTACCTCAGTGAATTTCTTCCAACAAACAACCGGGGTGGCCGCGTGAATCCCATCTACCGGTGTATCCACCAGTCCGGCTCAAGGGATCTGATTTAAAAGCCCTCCCTGTATTGTCATGTGACTCGCACGTGACTCGCACGTAACGCGAGCCGAACCAGCGAGGCACGCCCCCCAACAGGCTCAACGGGGGCACAGCCAGATATTCAACCAGCAAAATCCCGCTGGTCAAAGTAAACATACACCTCAATTGTGCGATGTCATGCGCCTTTCTAAGGTAGGAAAACCTGGTACATTGCTAGTTGCGGGTGGCGTAATATTAATGTCTAAAACCCGGTATGGGCTTCAAAGGCAGCTAAACGTATGTAAGCTTTGGTGTGAGGGTAAGAAAATGATGCAGATTAACGCGAAGAAAACTAAATCTGTGAGCTGGAGTATAAGGGCAAAGAAACATAACATCTCTGTTACTTTGACCAACAGTAACTTGGAATAAATAATCATTATTCAACTATCTGAGCATCCAGTTATCCCAAAATGGGAGCTGGTCTTCCAAGCTCGAGAGGAGCGCTTGCTAATTTTGGCCGTACGGCGGAGGGCAGCAATTCGTTTTTCAAAAAGATTTGGTGGTCGTACAATTGCTGGCTCCCTTGGAGTTCCTTGTTTCCAGGCCATATCTGCTGCACTTTGACGGGGCTTGGAGTTGAGGTTTGTCCGCTTGCATTTCCTTGAGATAGCGGAAAATAAATTATTAAAATGTCTATTATCTCTCCCTTAAAGCGCACCTAATGCTTTGATGGGGATGGAATTGGGCATCAGAGGGACTCGAGCAGAGGCCGGGCTGAAACCCCTCTTACATTGGTCTCCAAACTATGGCGTTCCCTTCTTTAGGCTCTTATACGGAAGCAATGGAAGAGGTACTCAAGCTCCATGGGGCAGAGTCATTACCATGGTTTGCGCGCATCCGAGAGAACAGCGCAGCTTTGGATGTGGCTTATCTTTGGGATGACCCTTCCGGTATGAGCAATGCAGCGATCCATGCACATTCGATTGCAAGTATCAGAACCTTTCTGTTTCGCAGCTGTAACATTATCATGATTGAAGATGTCTGTTGTGGGGGACATTTGACCATGACAGTCACAAATATCATCCAGTATTTGTTTCGGACTTAGCTTATCAGACACAAGGAAGCCAGTGGTTGATTTCATCCTTGTCTGATGTATCATGTTTCAGGTATTTAAGCTGAGTGTTTACTAGGGACAGCCTAGTGTATACATTTTCGTACATATCATGTGTTTACTGAAGTCTAATATTTGAAACAGAGTTAAAGTTGAATTTCTGCTTGTCTGATGTTGTTCATATTATGAAATGTATCATTTAAAGGAAACTGCACAGGCACTTATTATACCTGTGATTACTTGGCTAGATATATTGCAACATGGACTGTTGATGTAATTATTAAAAGTAGCATTATATAGGTTCTGCAATTGATGTAAGATTATTTGTTATATGTGAATTTTGTTCGCTCGGCATCAATTGTTTTATATTTGTCACGAGTTGGGTTTTTTATAGCTGATTGTGAAACAAAGCTGTTTTTTTATTTGATTGATTGAAAACTCGTATTCAGCCTCTTTTATGTCTAAAACATGGTCATAATTCTGTTTGTATTTTCTTCTTGTTCGTATCATCCAGGCACACACTCTACACACCAGGAGAAGCAACACATCCAGATACATACGCTCTGCCCTCAAAGGCTCATCACGTGTTTCTTAGAAGATTGACAGTAGGTTTGCTGCAAAAACTAAGGTGAAATGGATTCTTGATCAATGGGAGAGGGGAGACTGAGGTCTAACAGATCCAAAATCGTGTCTTGGCAGCAGCATTGGCAGTGATGAGTAGCTCTGGCCAGGCCACATCAAGGTAGCTCTGTTTACTTTGCATCTCTGTACCCCGTTCATGGCCCTCATCATAAGTGAGCCGGTCCAGAAATAAAAGTGCAGGTCAAAAGTTACTAGCACCTTTTCCGGACTGGCTTACTTTGAGTCTGCCGGTGGGGGCCATGGATTTCCCAGCAGGCCTGACCTGCCGGGATTACAGGTTCCTACCGACAGGCTTTTCACTGAAGCACCGGCAGGCTTTTCACTAACGGTGCCGGTGCTTCAGGGTTCCCATCCCCATGGAGTCCTGTGGGCCTCCATGGGAATGGGAACCTACCGTACTGTTGCTGCTTGTGATACCCGGTACCACTGGAGGTTACATGTCTTTATAACGACAAGAAAAATAGTGGCAAACTTTTTCAGCGACTCTAAAATAATGAAAACAGTTCACATTCTTTGGTCTTTTTTTATTTTGGGGGGTCCCCCGAAGACCCCTGTTTTCCCCACTTTACTAACCGACCACCATGCCCCCACCCTTTTTAAGCCCTTACCCCACCCCCACATATACTTAATTTAAAAGAAAAATTAATTATTTATGTTTCACTGAAAAAGTCTCACTATTTTAATTTCGTTATAAACACTGTATACCAGCCCTGGGATGTCAGGCGGTGGTAACAGTGTTACGCGATTGCTAGCGGGTTTTACCAGCAACCGTGTAATGAGGCAGGGACAGGAGCTTGACTCTCGCCCCGAAGACATAAGACATTCCTGAGTTGCCATTATCAGCCTGGGAGCCCTCTTGCATTGCCCCCAACGAAGCACTAGAGACAATCTATTGTATAACTTAGTGTTTATAATTGGAGCGTTATCTACAAGAGTTTCATAATTCACAATTACACACAAAAAACAAACCTATGCGGCTGATAACCTAGATGTTGTGAATTGTTTTGCCTCTGTTAGGTGCGCTATGCATCTCTGCATGGGTGGAGTAACATCATTACCAGAGGAGGTGATTATAGAGAAATATCAAAATCACATCTTTACTTGTTCAAAGATATGTGACTCAAATCTATAGCAACAACTATTTTCATGCTAAGTTAGATTCAGAACTCTGGAGTTGGCTTAATTACCGCAGCCCAAAAGAATAATGTGAGGCATTAGGGGGAAGGGAAGAGTGAGAGAGAGATTTGGAAGCCCTTATCATTGGGAAAGTGCCTAGTTTAAATGATGTCAGCAGGAGGCACATTTTACAACAATCGTGGTGTCCGTCAAGGACAGCCCTAGATTACCCTGTATAACTTCACAGAAATAAATGTAAAAAATGTACTCATGAGTTTCAGTAGCTCCATACCTGTTACTTATTCCTTTAGCCTCCACGCCGGCAAAGATGTCCGTGCCAATGTCAGATGTCTCCACCACAAAGGGCGCTTCTTTCTGGGTGGCAAACTTGGCATTCTTTAAAAGAGCAGACACACATATAAAGTATCAGAGAGTTTCTGTGCCCAGTCTCATTTTGTATGCGCAGTTGTAGCATGATAAGAAGACAATCTGGATGGCCTAGAACCAAACCATCCTATTCAAGAAATGTGTACATTCAAACGTTCTGGGGCACCCTTCCTTTGTTAGCTATCATACAATGGCTGAATCCTATATCAAGTGATTGTTGTTACAAGTTACTTTTGGAGAGAAAGAAACTAGGAAAGCCTTTGTTTTTTGTATCCTTTTTTAGCATGACCTATTTCGAACCAACCTGAACACATGTCCATTTAACCCTGCCATAAGAGGTTTACAGCAGCCACAGATGTTATGCAAATCTACCCAATGTTTTATTGTCTTATTTGCAGTAACACATTTTTTATAGGTCCTATTTGAATAGAGAAAGGTCCCTTAAAATGACCTTAATTATAGATATTAGAAATCCTAAAATGGATCTGATCTATTTGTTTGGACTTTGGACGAATGGAATTGGATCTATTCTGAATGGCATATAAAATATGGGGGTTTGGGTTGTTAAATTGATCTGATCTATTTGTTTGAATTTTGGATTAATTACACTGGATCTGTTTAGAATTCCTTATGCAGGAAGGGTGACATGGCCCTTTAACTCCTGAGGGCTTTAAGTTTGCTTTTAGAGAAATAACTGTTGGTATTCTTTAAAGCCCCATCTCATTTAGGAGTTCTTACAAACTGGCCCTTGTGGTCCTGATTATCTAGGTGTCCGGACCTGCAGAATGTTAGCAGACATAATCAGGGCAGGGGAACTGTGGGCTCTATTTATTTTGTGCAATTTTATTTCTGAACATGTGGGGTCTGGGCAGCTTTTAGAGTTATAGTTTTCTTCTCTGTTATACTTTGCTACTATGCTTTTGTACTGCACAAATTCACCACCATCCTAGTTTTCAAAGTCTGAATCCTTGTCCGAGAAATACGTCTTTTTACGGACATAGTTAAATTAAGCTCCAATATGAAGACGTCCATACACAACACAATGAAGAAATGCTTGATAGTGTGTGATCTGTGAAAGCCATAGATATAAAGAAGTGACTCACATGTACGTTCATTAGAAACTCATAACCCCACATTTACACCAGGAGCGAATTAATGTATATAGATGTATATAAATGTAATTTTCCCATGCAACCATTTTCTGGTACCAATACGTGTTTTTTGAAACTATAGAAAATAAAATATGTTAAACTGGTCATCCATTAATTGAATTTTGTAGATACAAACTGAAAAGAGCTTTGATATACTGGCTGATAAGTGGCATTGTGGTCACAGACTTAAGTGCTGTTTAGAGATGGTCTTGTATTATTTAGGAATAGAATTGTTAGAAACATTCTAAATTATGCTATTTTGCGCCTGAATGTACAAATATTGTATTTGGTGAGTTTGTCACAGGTAGGCCAAGTTTAGCTGGGTAATTAAGCCCATTTAATGTATATCTGATGTCTTGTGGTGACTTCCCCTAAGGAGACCACCTTTGCATTGATTTTATTTTTCTAAAACTAAATAGTGATTCCTACATTAGTCTGCTTTTTATCCTGGGATTGTGGGGTGGGATTGTCTGTTGGGGGCATTATAACTGGGTGCAGTTAGTATCTTTTACAGGATGAAGATGACTTCTGGGGTTTAATGTTCTCAGGTGCTGTCCCCCCAGAGTCACATCTAAACCATCAAAGTTGATATTGGCTCATGCAGCCTTTGAAATCCATGGCTATCCATACGCTCCTCTGCCAATTACCATTCATTCACATATATGTGATAAAAGACCAGGAGGAGGAATTTGATGAATTGACTTACGCTCTGCAGGAGTACAAAGATGAGTAATGGCTAAAGCACCTACTTAGCCCTCACACTTCTACAAAACAGCATTGATCCCAATCACAAAGGTAAAACAGGCACAGTTAAGAGATATACCTCCTTTGCCTTTTATGGTAACATGGGCAGAGGAAAGGTTATACTCTCAAAAGGGGTGTTAATGTGATCCAATAGCAACCCAAATAGCAACAGTTCACAATTCTAAAATAACATAATGTCTAATCAAGGTTCAATAAAAATATAAATACTTTACTAAACAAATCAATTTAATAAATAACTATTAAAAACACTCTAAAAACCAACCCCTGTAAAAGAATACAAAAAAACTACAGAACAAAACTGTAGATGCACTCTGGATAATTAGTTTGCTCATGGGAGAAAAGGCAACAATGGTTCAAAAAGGATATGTTGTTGAAGCAAAAGGTGTTTCCAGAGTGGCTTAATTGTCTATAAGGTCCCAAAGCAGAGCAGGGGGACATGTACCTTATTCCAATGTTTGGTGGTTCAACATCATCGCACCAGGATTAAATCTGTACTTCGGTGTGGCTCGAACTAAGTTTGGGTGCAGCAAGATGTGCTGGGTGGTGAGCTGGCATCTAATTGGTCTGAAGCGGGAACTTGGTGTGGGTTGAGGTGTCTTTAGGGTTGTGCATTTCGGATGGTTCCCAAGGTCAGTTTGAGGGCCGAGTCAGTTTGAGATATTGGTAACCATTGGTGTGGACCGCTTCTTTACGCTGACAAGCTAGTTGTTTGGAACGAACAGGTGAAATGCTCTACTTGGCAAAGCAGGGAGGAGCTGGTTCAACGGATACAAAGCACTGGTGGCTCAAAGTTCAATCGAGTTGCAAAAGTAGTTTGAGTTCCCTCTGGCCAGTTCCCTCTGGTTTGAGTGGATTGAACCTGGTTCAAATGCAGTTTGACTGGTTTCATGTGGTAGAAAAGGGATCCTGGCTGTCCTGGCTCTCCAAATGCTCTGAGACCCACTGCAGGGTCTCTAGGACAGGACAGGTTAATTAGGTTCTGCTCACCTAGACTTAGGATTTGTGGTACAGAAGTGGGGGATTCTGGTCTTCAGGAAGAAGAACAGTGTATAAAAGGGAAACCCCCTTATTTAGTACTTTGTATATACAAGGGTATATCAAAATCAAATTATAGAGAATAACAAAGTAAACTGCCCCCCACACATACAGACAGACCCACACTCCTAAACGGAACTCCAAGAAATGTATCAGAATTTTATTCAAGATTATAAAAATTATCTAAAAAGTCAAAAAATATTTGTTATTGTGGAGGCCCTGTGCCCCTCTTGATTTCATCCGAGTTTAGGAAGAAACCAGGAGGTTGCAGCAACATGCTTATGATTACCCTCCCTAATTAAGTTTGGGACCTGGTGGGAGTGACAAATAAAGTTTTGTTCTTCCTGAAGAAAGTTCTGTACTAAATCTATAGAACTGAAACATGTCGAGGCAAAAGACTAGTAATGATTAGTACTAGTTATATGTGTGTTTTCTTTATCGATTTGAAACCCGGCGAGGGATTATTGTCTCACCTGTATATGTTATTGTAAATTTTCAGGTGTTTTTTCCCGAAGTCATTTTGACATTGGTGTTGAATAATTGTAAAGGAATATTGTAAAATCAATTATTGTCATGTGCACTTTGTCCTTTCTGTCTCTCTTTTTTTAACAAATATTTTTTGACTTTTTAGATAATTTTTATAATGTTGAATACAATTTTGATACATTTCTTGGAGTTCCGTTTAGGAGTGTGGGTCTGTCTGTATGTATGGGGGGCAGTTTACTTTGTTATTCTCTATAATTTGGCTTCAGGAAGAAGAACACACTCTTCCAAAAAGAGGTCCAAATTAATTATCTCTTATGTCTTGGATGGTCCAAAAGTAAATCAAAGAAGGGGTGGAAGACCCCTACTTCTATAGAAAAATGTTCACACAGGGGTGGACAAAGTAAGCCTGCTTTAAGGGGTCCAATCCTTGCCGTTTTGAAAAGTATTCATTGCCTTCTTCCATCATACCAAGAGTGCTTTGTGGTAAAGGAAGTGGAGGGGACAGGATGGAAAGAGATGTGCAGAGAGAAATAAAGTGGTGGAATCCTTCCCCAACTGTTCTGAGCTCCCTCTGACTACACTAATCCTGCCCTTTCCCAGCCCCATAGCATCAAAGACCCTTTGGTATGCAATGACTTGGTGTGAGGCTAGTACTTTAGTGTATGGTGTGCCAGTTGAATCCTGTTTCTCAGGTCATCTCCTGCTGAGTGGCTGACTTGCTGTAAACAGGTGTTATCCAACTTTCCAAAGTATCAACAAGTGGCAAAGTCCTTCAGTCTCGTGTTCTGCTGGCTGGTAGGGGCAGGCTGTCTGACTATAATACACACAACCCTTCCCAGCGGACCAGGGCTCGCAGTGTTGACATGTGTATGATATAGATCATATCTGGCTTTAATAATTATGGGAATGACCAGGCACCATATCTCAAACTGAGGTATGGCATCAGTTTAAAAATGAAACTGCCACCAAGATAGTAATTGCTCATAACTATTTGGCTTTAGAATAGAGGTGCAGATTTGAAATGAAGCCTCTGCAATGCAGTGACATTGCTGTCTCAGAAGCTGTCAAAAGAACACATGAGACCTTCAAACATGATCTCTGCCACTGCAAAGCAGGTGGTGCAGATCAGGAGACTGAAGCAGCATGGCACATACGACACTATGCTTTTGACATGGAGACTTAAGGAAAGAGGTGTCTGATTAGTAAACCACACTTTCTGAGTTACCATTTGATATTAAATGTCTGTGTGCCAAGTTACTAATGCCCACCCCGCTGTATAACGGCACTGCCTCCTGGCAACCCTTGCACTTGGGTCTGTATCTGCAAACCTACCGCCCCCTTACCTGCACGTACCTGCACTTATTGACACCCGTTGTCTGCGCTTAATTCTTGCACTTGCCACCTGCTGGCTGTACTACCTGTTGTTATTTTTATCACATGTTCTGCACTTTCCACTCCTCCCCTGCCCCTTGCACTCTCCCCCTTCCCTCTCCCCTGCACTTGCACGTTCTCAATGTCACTGGGCCTAGTACGATCATTGTTTTTGTCCTCCCTTGTACCGATCCGTTGCCTCGTCGCACCTTCAAAAACGTGTGTATTGTCACAATATAAATAAAATATCTGTTGAGGTGTTGGATGTTTGAGTTATTTTATTTTATGTGATATTTCTCTCTGCTTTATTTTAATTTCTTTTTTTTTCTTGATCGTCGTGTTATTAATCCTTTGTATTGATTCTTGTGTTAAAAGTCATTAGTATGTATCTTATTGTTTTTCAATGTGGCTATGACACAATAAATACATTTAAAAAAAATAAAGAAATATATCATATCATATCACCTCACATTATAAATGCACATGGAGGCACACTATCTTTTAGCATACAGCAGTCCACTTAAGATTGTGAAGTTGTTTCTGTTAAGACAGCCTGGAAAGTCCCAAATCAAAGGTTATGTGAATAGGCCCAGTGGCTGAAAGGATGAGTATCTGCTTCTTGCTCTTGTATCCACTCAAGGAAACAAAGCTGCTTCGCCTTGGCCCAATCAGTCATGGGTGTACTTCAACCCGAGGCTGGGTTTGATAGAAAATAGTGGAAGAGATTGTGGAAGTCTATCCTTGCAAAGACATTGCCTCTGGAATTTACAGTGCAGAGATATGGGGAACAAAGCACCCAGGGAAAGTTGTCAAGCCTGAGAATTCATTTGTCAGAAGGCTCCTGGGTGCCGCAAAGGGGGTGCCAATCAGAGATGGGTATTGAACAAGTAGGGGAATTGGTGCAGTTCTTGATATGGGGGAAGGGTATGGCCGAACCAAGGAGGTCGCTTGAATGAGGGTGCAAATACGGATGCAAAATCCATTTCTATCTGGGGTTTCTTGTATGAGGGAAAAAACCCTTCAGGAACTTGAATGTTAAGGCGTTGCTAAGGGGGTGGGGGGATTGAGGGGGCTATAGCCCTGGGTCTTTTGGTTGTAGCCCCGGACAGAAGCTCAGGGGTTACAACCAAAATGCTAGCTATCCCCGCGTCCCGACAGTCATGACATTAGCGTAGCCCCCGTTCTTTTCCAGATCTAACAACACCGTTAAATTTGAGGGGCTATCCCTCCCAGAGATGACCAAGAGCGCCAGCAGTGAGCTAAAAATCCAGAACTCAGAAAACAAACTCGAAGCCCAACTTTCACCTGCTCCAATTTAGTTCCATTTCTGTGCCATACTTGGAGACAAAGCAATCCTGGGAACTAGAGCGCTATTGACACAGAGGAGGGACAAGTACAAAGCGATGCTGTGAACGAGATTCTACATGGGCCAACCCTGAGTTCTTGCACTTCGAGGGCTCTGGGAGGGGCGGCGGTGGCGTGTCCAGACTCTTTTGACTGGCGTGGCCCAAGTGGGGCACTGACTTATGCAGGAAGGGCAGTAAGTACGAGCTCGCACACACACATAATGATCATAGTTTAGGATATTGGGGTGGCACCTGGGGTGGCTAATCAGTTTCCAGGGGTAGCACGTGCCACCCCAGGCCCCTCCCTGGACACGCCACTGAGGGGCGGGAAGAGATAGAATCTATATCTGCCCACAGTTTAGGATGCGTCGAAGGAAAGGTTTCCCTGCTGTTGTGATGAAAACAGCTGAGGTGGTCATGATGGTATAAGGATGGAAACTGGTAAGGTTACTTTATGTATTTTTGTATTTTATTGTTTGCTCGTTAGGAGCTTATGCAATCAGAAATACTGTTTCAAAGCACCCACAGGGCAAGGGAGGGAGCAGGAGTGGAAAATACATATAAAACACATTAAAAACACAATAAATAAGAGCAGTGGAGGGGTAGAGGAAAACAGGATGAACCTACTATGCCTTGTGATTATTCAGAACATGCGAGTGCAGCAAGGAAGAGGCATGGGTGAGTGCTGTGGAGTATGAGCTCATGGGTGAGCCACAGGTGAAGTGCTAGGAATGTTGAATGTTGAGTGCTACACGGCCATGAGCTGCGAGGGGTGTAAGTGCGAGCCACCAGGGCGGAGGGTGAAAGTGCAAGTGCAGATCGACAGGAGCTGGGCCGATTGGGTGCGGGATGTCATATTGACACATTTTGCCAATGGGGGAAAGTCATGTGCTCCCCCGAGGGCTGTCAACGTAGCGCTACCAAGATGATAATGATAAATGATGTTTTCATATAGCACTTTCACCATCGCGAAACATAGAAGATATTCACATACAATTATCACCCAACCAATGTTGGTACTAACTTATCAACTTTGGAAAGATGAAAGACTGAGGTGGCCTTGCCAGAATTCAAAAACCTGCACCCTAGAGACCACAAACAGATTGCATCAGTGAGTGCTTAACCGCTGAGCTATCTTACCAGCTAACATGAGAGGGAGAGTCGTGGTGACAGCCCCGCCTGTGGGTAGGGCTCTAAGCAAAGTGCTCCCAGTCATCACAGGAGCGCTCCAGTGATGAAAGTGCGTGCCACACTGAAAGCCACACTATCGGCACGTCTCTCTGCGAGGAGCCCCCTCTCATCACAGGCACCATTGTGTTGAGACCCTCACCTCTCATCCGGGCTACACTTGACAGAAGTTGCCCAGGCAAAGTGAATCCTCGGTCGCCCACCAGCTCCTTCTTACCTTAAGGTGTGGGGCAAAGATTCATCCCCCTTACCGGATGGTCTGCCGGGCCACAACCAGCAGACGCGGCCGGCTCCACCACCCCTGCCATTCACTCACTTTGCTGGGCTGCACCCAGCAGATGCAGCCAGGCTCTAATCGTAGTCCTGTCCTTCCCCCCTCATCATGCTATACGTGGTTGCTGGGAAATAGCCAGTTTCCAACAAACACTCCAAGCTCATTGCTTTTTAGTTTGGGCTATAAGGTGGCAAAACTATTGCATTACAGTACAGATAGGGGGAAATGGCAGATGAGGAGGGACGCAAAGCATGCAGGTGTTTGGTTATTTGCCCACCCCTTGACTGCCCATGGCATGCTAATCCCTATGGCCATTCACACCCAGTTCTTGCCCCTTCTGCCCAAAACACACCCTCCTCTTTTGAGCTTGCTTTACTCAAGCCTTACCATCAGACCATGCACTCAGCGTGCCTGCAAGTGTTTTCTTAAAGCAGTTTTCTGAGACTTAATGACTTAATTGGAGTTCTAAAAACGCTAATGGTGTAATAAAAATGTCTTAACCAGGTCTGGCTTCAGCCGCTCTATTTATAAGCACTATTTATATCCTTCACTGAAGTCGTGTTAATAACAAGCATTGGCAAAGTCAACCGTTTTGTCTTGTGTATAACCTTTAGGCATTTGCCAGGCACTGCTATTTGATACCCATTTACTTGCACTATTTTGCATGTGCTAGCATTGATAGCAAGTTAATACCACTACGGCAGTCCCTTGCAAGTGTCTTTCCTGGGCCTACACAAAAGCTCAAACTATTGGCATTACCATTGCTTGTTTTTTTATAACTCACCCTGATGAGTGATAACAGCTTTATACATCAAGCCCTCTGGCTGTACCATGAGTTATGCGCCAATAAACCTTGTTAAATGCCCTTGCTGCATTCAGGCCTGTAACTCGGTCTTCAGGGTCCATACTCCTGGTTCAGCCTTCAGACTAGGTTGCTAAATGTTAAGTAAGGGACCGTGAGAAACCTAAGGGTATTCTCTCATTAAGACCCCGAGAGTCCCCTATTCCAGTGGCCAGGGGAGGGCCATCGCTCTTGGGTCCCAACTCTGGGGGTGGACGAGCGAGGGAGGATCACCTGGGTAGAGGAATCCGGGTCGCCTTTGTGGGAATTCCCCAGGCGAGACGCAGTATTCTGACGGGGTGACAGAAGAGGAGGAGGAATTCCCGGACGCCTTCATGGGATACGTTGATTCCCGTCACCCTAATCCATGTCTCGTTTTCCCTAAATTCAATCCCATCATTAATGTCCAGGGGGGTGGTTGGAGAGGAGAGTCAATTGCCCAGGGTGGGGGAGGAAGAGAAACCAATTAAAACCAAGCCAGGAGTCTGAAGTTAATGTCCATTCATCCACTACCAATGTAAACCACAGGGAATGCCACCAAAATCCAGGCTTGTATAATCAACCATCAGAAATATGGAAGGGGCAACCATCCCCTTAAGGGAAAACCAGGTTAAAAGATGTCCCTATGTCCATTTTCAATTGCCTGATAAAATAGTGGGAAATAGACTTATCCTCCAAACCCCTTCCATCACCCCCTCCCCATTTCCAACCAATACTGGGACGAGCAAGAGGCAACCGGGAGTAGTGAAGATTTCCCATAGGAATAACATGTGGAGTTTAAGGGAAACCGACTGTAAAAAAAACTTGTCCCATTGATAGAGTCAGGCAGAGTCAGGCATTCACTAATTATCACTCACACCTCATTTCGCTTGACTGTTTTTCCAACTATAAAAGGTGTGGTTCTATGATATGATATGATATATGATATGGCATTTATAACGTGCCTGTACACAAGCGTTTCTAGGCGTGACAAGACAAGGAAGGGGGAAACAGAGGGAGGACAAAACAACGATCTTACTAGGCCTTGTGTCATTCAGATCGTGCGAGTGCAGGGAAGTGGGAGGGGAGAAGTGCCGGTGGGGTTGGGGAGGAGAATTGCAGGTAACTCAATAAGTGCAGCCAGCGGGCGGCTTATAAGTGCAGACAGGAGGGACTGTAGGGTTGCAGATACAGACCAAAGTGCTGGGGGAGTCCGGAGGTAGTGCAAGGGCAACTGCACATGCAGGAGCCTGGGCCTGAGTACAGAGGGTAGCCATGTGACCAATGCGTGGAGCAGTCGGGACATCAGCAGGGGAGAAGAAGAGAGAAAGCGGAAGCGAAAAGGAAGGTTAGAGGGAGTGTGGTCGCAGACCCCAGAAAGCCTTGTGGATGATGGAAAGGGTCTTGAACTTGATCTTTGCCACCAAAGAGAGCCAGTGCAGAGATGTCAGAGCTAGAGAGATACGATTCCTGTACTTGAAGCCAAGGACAATTCTCGCAGTCCTGTTCTCGATAAGTTGTAGAGGTCGGAGAGTAGAGGCAGGCAGATTTAGAAAGAGGCTGTTGCAGTAGTCCAGCCTACAGAGGACCAGAGCTCTGGAGACAGTGAGCTTCTGGGGGAAAGTGAGGAAAGGAAGAATACCTTTGAAGAGGTGCAGCTGATAGTTTGACTTCTTACAGATGTCAGAGATGTGAGGAGAGAAGGAGAGGGTGGATTAAAGATGACACCAAGGTTCTTAGCCTCACAGGTAGGAGCAGGAAGAGGGCCCAGAGTGGGCAGCCAGAGAGGGAGAGGAAAGGAGGGAGCTGGTGTTCTGATGAGGAGGATCTCGGCCTTACTGGCATTAAGGCAGAGATCATTGATGGTACACAATTCCTGAACTGCAGCCAGACATTCTGGTATGAGAGAAGGGGAAGAGGCAGCTGAGAGGAGCCGGAAGGAGAGCTGGGTGTCATCCGCATAACACTGAAAGTTGGAGCAGAAAGTAGCGATGCAGTGGGCAAGAGGGGTCAAGTAGTGGTTGAAAAGCCAGGGAGAAAGGTTAGACCCCTGAGAAACACCACAAGTAGCAGGAGAGAGTGAGAAGAGAAGAAAGACCCCAGTTGGACAGGTGAGAGAGCGAGCTGGGGACCTTGTTTGGACCAGAAAAGTCAAGGAGGAGAGAGCAGCAGGATCTACGGCCCAGAGGAGAACGGCATGCTGAGACGCTGGCCCGGTGTTTGTGAGGGCCTGCAACGTGGCTAGGGAGCCGTGTCTCCAGAGAGCCGGAGCAAAGTACCCTGCAGGCTGCTGTTGGCGGTCGGAACATTGCACGTTCCCATGGGGCCTGTGCCAGCCACAAGGGTATCTGAGGGGCAGGTGGTGAGAACCTGACCTCAGGCCCGCACAACCAGAAGGAACCGATTGTCACTGCACTGCTGCCCAGGTGAGTCTCATAAATGTAAGAGAGAGCGAGACCGGGGAGCATGCGGCTGACTGAAGTGGGACGGGCGAAAGGAATGCATAAAGTGGCATGGAGCGGAAAAGAGGAAAGAAATTAAAGAAAACTAGTAAACCAATATAGATTGAAAGAAGAGTGACAAGATCAAGATAAGTGAGAGAAAGCAAGAAAAGCAGTGTGTGCAAGGGGCGCGAAATGAAAAAACTGTCATAAAGGGAGCTTGAGCGACCCGAAACGAGAAAGAAGGGTGCAAACGACCCGGCAGAGTGGAAAGTGTGCAAGTGTGCATGGGAAAGCTGGAAAAGGTGCCAGTGGGCACGGAAAGGTAAAGAGAGTGCAGGTGTGCAGGAGAAGGAAAGAAAGGTGCCCATGGGCACAAGAAAGAAGTCAAGAAAACAGAGGGGAACATGAAGGGGTGCAGAAAGCCCCTGAAGGCAAAAAAGTTAAGAGATGGAAGAGCGGGAAATAAAAGAGAGGGATAAAAACTTGGAGTGGTCGCGCTTAGAAGGAGCAAAGAACCTGGTGATTTTGAAAGTCTCTGAATCTACTCCTTTTTAAAGAACTGTATATGAAAGAAAGGTACATCCTGACAAACTAAACTACTGTTTTGAAACTCAAGAGGGGCCTTAGCTTGGGGAAGGGAACCCTGAGAGGCCTAAGAGCCGAATTTGTGTTTGAACTTGAAAGAGGCCTAAACTTGGGGAAGGGAATCCTGAGAGGCCCAAGAATTGTATTTGTATTTGAACTTAAAGAAAGGTCTAAGCTTGCAAAAGGGAACCCTAAGAGGCCTTTCAAAGTGGAATCTTGATTATCTTGTTTTACTGCAGGGATTGAAGCTTGGGAAAGGGAACCCCAAGGCATTAAAGACATATGACCTCATTCCGAGTTTGCCGGTCTGGAAATAAGGGTGCTGGTAGCAACTTACCGGCACCCTTCCAGGACCAGCAAACTACAAATCTGCCTGCCAGGGCCGTTGCACCCAGCAGGTCTGACCTGCCGGTCGCAACAGCCCCAGAAAGCAGAGTTGTCACGGAAGCACCGGCACCGTTAGCAACGGTGCCGGTGCTTCCGAGTCCCCATTCCCGTGGGGTCCTATGGAGGCCCAGAGGCCAAGTCTGACCACAAAGCCCATCCCTGCACTAGTCACATCTCTGTAATTCACTATTGTCTGAGTTAGCATACCATCTGAAATGCTGGTCCATCTGAAACTTTCTATTGAAATATAATCCCACTAACGTGCTATTCTTATAATCACAGAAGAACATGCGTAATTGTTTTCACTTTTCTTTATTCTGAAAAATGACATATCACCAGGACTGTATTATAAGGTTATTAAAAGCCACCATGGAGTTCTGTGCCTAAGCCCTGTGTTCTACATGGACAAAATATCAACGAGACACTTACTCCTGTATCCTTATAATGTACAGTTGGGGATACATCATTCTATATAAAATGCACATCTGGGGTTTAGAAAAGGAGTGTAAGTGGCCCATTGTTGCCATGTAGCCCACCAGAGCTTTGACTCTGTTTCAACTCCCTCACTTCACACCTACTTGCTTGTACTGTCACGAGGCTGGATGGCTGACTATGCAAAACGGGGCCAGATTTAAAGTTCTGCTCCTGCTTCACAAATCTATCCACAGAAAGGCGCCACTGTATCTTTCCTCATCTATCCAACTCTACAAGCCTTCTCGTGATCACCCCTCTGCCTCCTCGACTACCCTTGTGGCTCCTCGCCCTCCCTGTGCTTCCTCTCGCTTCCGTTCCTTCTCTCTTCTTGCTCCACTTGCATGGAATTCTCTTCCCCCATACATCTGAGAAACAGTCCACACAGATTTGTTCAAAACCAAACTAAAATCCTACCTCCTTGCCTCTGAATCTCTTAACCTCCCTCTAATTTGCCTGCGAGCTAACATGTTTCCCTTGCCCCTACCCTGTCCCTTACTTCGACTGCCTCCACTCTAGCACTTAATCCAGCATGGGCACATCCATTACACAGCTGGCCATATACCACCTACCTGCAGTTAAACATTTCTGACGCTGGTTGTCCTTAATATATGTATGTCCACACATGTATTGCCCCTGGTGTCTGTCTCATTTACCCCCCCCCCCACCACCACGTGGTCAGAATGTCACTCGAACTCTCTCCATTGTAAGAAGCTGCCAAATCTGATTTCATATCTATTGTATGTTCTTTTGTGATCAAAAGAGCATTGTTCCTCCCTGTATAAGTAAATAAATAGAATAAAATAAATACTTTATGTATTTCGCCTTTTTGTTCGTGGTTGGATGATGCCTGAGGCGCTATTAGTATTCCCACACCACAAAGGCTCACTGTTTTCAATGTTTCTGTTAAATGCAGACAGAATAAATAAGTTGCTTTAACCTCTGTTTTTAATTATAAATACTGAACACACAAAAATAATTAGCTGCATTCTGACCTGTGATGTTGCAGTCAATGAGGAAAGGGCATATCACATATCTAACGCAATGGAAGCAAACTGCACCAGCACGTGCTGCACTTCCTGCTGAACCTCTACAGATGGGCAGTGGTGATAAGTACTACTGGCCACTGGAGACTTACCTCTACAGACCAGGCAAAGCGCTCAGGTCTAGCAAAGACATAGGCCCTGAATCCATGCACTATTCGAAATGGAATCTAGTCAATCAGCATCTACAAGCATCTCAACAAGCCCCTGGAACTCCCCCTGCAAGGCAATAGGCACAATAGAGGAATACCTGACCATCAGGACAGCAGTAAAAACATGGCTGTTTAATATGCTGCACTAACTCGCCAAGACATGGGCCATTGTCAGAGATGGAACATTCCTTCCATGGCACAGTAAGTTTCAGTTACCCAACGAGCTACCTGAGCTACTGCCACTCCACCTGATGCCATGAGGATTGATGTCTCTTTCCCCCACTAACCCACACTAACACCCTTATACTGCGGCAAAGATATCACACACAAAACAACTATGCCACCCACACACAACACCTATAACACCCCCCACACTGACACCAAGCAGCAGAACTTCACACCTCCTCCAATAACTGGACACAGCCAATGCATCCTAACTCCACAGGCACACTCTCTCATATGGATGCAAGTGTCATGTACGTCCACCAACCCAGACCAACGAGATGCATACCCACACACAGTCACCAATTTGTATGACCTACAACTACCCACACCATAGCCAAAGCATTCGTCTGCTCTACCTCTCCTCCCACTAACAAACCAACCCCACTCTTATTTTCAGATCCACCAGGGCACCTGGTGGCCGTGCAAATAGCAATGGTGCACAGTATAAATCCCACTAACATAACAGTCTTATAGAGCAAGGGAGCAGTCATTATCAGTCATTATTATGTGATAATCAGCCAATCACCAATTATGGACCTAGGCAAAGCCAAGGGCCATCCATACATTGGGGAAGTGTCATTATCCCAAGTGATAATGACACCTCCTGTACTATGCGCACATACTGGTAATAGCCGCAGGAGCTGTAATATGAACAACATTGTTAAATAGTAAGTAAAATGAATACACAACATGTGTTTGCATATTAAATGTGCTATTATTTTGATTGACAAGGTTGTCTTTTATAAAATAAGCATTTTCATTTTAAACATAGTTGAACTGGAAAAGTTTTAACACGAGCTTCCATTTGGTGAAAAGTAAAAGTGAACAATCTCTCTATTCAAAAGCAAAATAATTGATTTGTATTTTATCTTTCACTGTGGGGCGTTAAATTGAATGCTGCAAGGTGTGAATCACATTGTCGGAGAGCGGTCGGAAGCGGCTGACATTCTGTACACTTGTGGCTCGATCGTACAGATCCTCAGTGCGGCTTGACTGCCGGTGACGTGTAAGCGTGTGTGTGTGGGTTCTTTCCTCTAGTCGGAAGCCCCAGGAAGTCCCAGGAAATCCTTTCATTTTTTCGAGCAGACGGTGAGCAGACGGCGGCGTCGGCGCTAAAAGTGGAGAACGAGCTCAGACCGGGCCGGCACTGAGCTTCTACCGATATCGTGTATCGTGTATCGAGGCGTACCCGCGCACTCGCGAGGCACAGAGGTGGGTGTCCGCTGTGGCCTGAGGCAGCCTGCGGCTGCTAGCCCAGCGATCCCGCAGAGGTGCGGTGTTACACTTGGAGGCCCCGTATCAGTGCTGGTGGGTCTTTTGACGCGTAGCCAATTTGCCAAATTTGCGGCAGCCACTTTGATCTGTTCCACAGACACCGACAGCGAGGTCTGTATTATTTGCACCATCGGTGCCTTTTGCATTTTTTGTGTCATTCCATGGACTATTGAGCATGGTAACTGTCTGGTAACAGTTGGTAACTGTCTGTGCTCGAGCCCAAGTTAGAGCCAATTTCCTCCTCCTCCATCAGTACCTGAGTATGAGCCTGAGCTTGCTGGAGAGACGATGATTGAACCGGGGCTCGGGCCTGTATAAATATATTGATACCGGTATTGATAAGGGGTAGTGGGTTGAGGATTTGAAGGGTTGCAGAACAGAAACTCTTATCCTGTATGTGGTGGGCTGTTGCAATTTAGTATTAGACAGCAGTGGCCACTGGCTGTTAGCCCCTCTATAAGCCCCCTTAAACAAGAGCCTCAGAGATTAATCTGAGACAGTCCGCAGTTCGCTGACAGGAATTTTGGAGTCTGGGCAATTTGGAGTGGACAGTTGAAAAGGAGTGGCTGGGGCCCTGTTTAGGCAATAAAAAGTTAAAAAGGGGGGAGACTGTGGGAGATTTTACTCCTTTGATCCCTCATTTTTCTTTGGCCTAATTCTCCTAGACAACGAAGGGGTAAGAAATGGCCTGCTACAATTTAAGGAGTGGACAACACGTTGATGATCTAAGAGCTCCAGAGTGGGATGGTTCCTACATTGAAAAGTCCCTGCATGAGGATGTGAACCCCGTAAGTTCTCAAACTCTGATTGCCTCGACAAGAAATAACAACATAATAGAGGCACAAATTCATCAAGAACTTCAAGTGGATAAATTAACGGAGGGAGAAATTTTAAGGGACTCAACAAGAAACACCCCATTTAGACAGTCGAAAGACTTTACTCTGACATCAACTAATATAAAAGGGACTATTGATTATTATTTCCAGAAATCTGCACAAGAAAATTTAAATGGACCTATGCCACATTCCTTAAAACTTTTAAATCAAAATATCAACTTACAAACGGAGAACAGTGGATCTGAACTACTCATCCCAGCTATGGAACTTTCAAGGACCCCAAATCATCTGTTGAGTTTGGCTCAGAATCTACAACCACATGAGGAAAGATTGAACTCAACAGTGGTATCGAGAGGGGACACGGTCGTGTCTGATGGAATTTTACTAGATCAACCGGTGCAAATACCAAGTATGACACAGGGAAACAAGAATCATGACCCTAATGATGGTGATTCCTCTCTCTCGGCTTTACATTTTGTTCTAAATTCCTTGGTAAAGGTTTTTGACCTTCTAAAAAGAGATGTGCAGACCCACACAGGGATTTTAATGGAAATGACAAAGGATATTGAACAACTTGAATTTTCAGTCGTAGGCCAAAATAATGTAATAAATTGTTCAGTTCTGCCCATGATGATAAAGATGGAAGATGGCTTCACAAAGTATAGTGGAGACCTAATGGAAATTAAGCACCAAATGACTTCTCTAATGAGGGAGAATAAGGAGATCAAGGATTTGTTATTGCAAATGAATGAAAGAAATGTATCGACTTCTTCATTAAACCAAGATCTAGCAATTGAAACAAAAGACTTAGTTCCTGAATTGAATACTTTTGCGGATGACACTCCCTTGTCCGAATCAGTAATGGAAGAATTCTGCCGATTGGCACAGATTGCTGAGTCAACGGTGGAACAGCTGGCGGAAGACCGACGGGAAGTTATTGAGAATCACGAAGAAGAGGCAGAAAACAGCTATATGTGGAAGAAGAGTTCGCAACAATCCTATAAGAGACGGAGAAGAGAAAGGCGGAAGAACCAAAAGCAAAATAATACAGATTCCAAATCACGAGGTCGACAAGTAAAGAAAACAAAAAATGTGAAGAATATTAGATAAAAAAAATCAAAGGTAAATAGCTTCGTCAAGGGGATTTTAGATCCTGCGAAAATCAATGAGAATCAAAATATCTCAGATAAAGATGATAGGAGCAAGGGTAATGATTCTCCACAACAAGAAATAATTGCCAGGGTAAATAAATCTAAAAAATAACAAAGGAAAAGACTTGAGACTGATAGAATTCCCAAAGCAGAGGGGGATGTACATATGGTAAAGAAATCTATGAGTACTCAAACAGAAGGAAAAATTGCAGACCTGGATAGAAATCAACAACAACACGACTCGATTAGATCAGAGATTACAGGGAAGTTGTTAAAAATAGCTCCTATATTTCTTCAAAAACAGAAACATGCTTTTAAAGTACCAATGCAGACCCAGATTGGTTTAAGAATTGCTCCAATATTCAATCAAACAAAAACAAAGACTGGAGATTTGGTGGTCACCCAAAGTTCTAGGATGGGTCATGCAGAGGACACAATACGTATTCAAACATCAATATCGAATACGGACTACCAAGATCAATCCAAAGAGGTTGGAAGAGAAGAGACTATGAACGTCCTGGTGGGAAACTCATCCTCCGAAATGGTAACTGAAAGAATAACAAATCCCCAAGATGATCCGAATCGATATGCAATCCCGAGACTTTGGTTTACTAGTGAGGAAAATCGAAAGTCTGGTATACCACTGAATAGGAGTTCGATTCTATCACTGGTTAAAAAACTTCCAGAATTATATTTATTCTCAACAAAAGACATTGAATATGTTCGTTTCCCTAAACCAGAGTGTATCAGCTTAGTTGAAGTTGGATTTGTTTCTAAACTGGGGGTAAAAGCTTTTCTAAACTTACAAGAAAGATTAAGGGAGGTGGGTTTGGAAGTATATGAGCAATTGCCATCTCACGGAATAGAAACGATAGAAACTGAGGAATACGAGTTAAACCAAGGAAATATCTCCTCACTGCATGAAACCCATCAGGGAAAAAATGAAAATATCATCAATGAAGGGTTACAAATACCATCTTGGTCAATGTTACCAGAGATAATTATGCATGTCTGCCAGAAGCTGGGTGTATCGCAGAGGTCTCTTTAATAGTGACAAATTGAGGATCACTAGTTGGAACTCTCGGGGATCCAGTTCATTTAAAAATAATAAAATGAGTGCGTTGTTATTTGGGGGGAACGATTTGATCCTGTTACAGGAAACATGGTTAGTAAACACCCCGGAACTCGAAGGCTTTAAACTCATAGCACAACCAGCTAACTGTAAAGCCAAGGGTAGACCGACGGGAGGTTTGCTGATCGCCTGTAGAAAGATTTTATTTAAAGAAATATCAATGTTATCCTGCAAACAGGAAGGAATTCTGGTGGTGAGAGTGGTCACTCCCCTCAAAAGCTCTCCAGCTAAGGAGATAATAATTGTGAACCTGTATTGGAACCCCGTGAGGGAAAAACTATTAGAGTTTCTAGAATCAATTGCGGTAACCCTTTGTGATATTAATATAACGTACCCTGGGGCACATATATTGGTTGCAGGAGACTTAAATTCGCAATGTATCAATTCCAAATGCCATAAAGGGAAAATGAAAGAAGTAACAAATAACGGGAGAAAGTGGTCGAACTTCTTTGAGGATTGGGACTTAAAATTCCTAAATGGCTCCATAGAAGGTGATGTCCCATCGGTTACAACGTGGGAGAGGGGTTCATCAGAATCGACAATGGATTATATGCTTTTATCAACAGAGTGCTTCGATACTTGTATACATTTTTCAGTGGCCGATGGTGGAACAAGTGACCACAAGCGATTAGTTGCACATTTAAATTGGTGTAGTGAGGAAAAAGTAGAGATTTGGGACCAGAGAGTAGAAGTTAATGCACAGAGAAATCGGTTGGTAAAATACAAGAGGGAAGGGGAGCGGTTAAACAAAGCCCTGGATGGATTTTCCAACTGGGGAGATCAAAATATTTTGCATCAGCATTGTGACCCATCACGGTTCCATGAATTCCTGTGGTCAATTGACCCCCCGTTAAGTACCCAGAAGGGTTTTCAGCGAGTGCACAAACACTTTTTTGATGAAGCAGTTCGGGTAAAAACACGCGAGATGCAAATACAGTTAAGACTCGCTAAGAAACGGGCTAAAAGCTTACTAGAACTAGAGATAGAATCAAAAAAACTTAAAAATGATCTGAAGAGTTGGTCTAGACAACATAGAGAAGAACTATGGCAGAAAGATGGGGAAGAGATGCTGCGTGCATTACAAAATAATTCCTCGCGAAACTTCTGGTCACTAGTAAATGCTCCCCAAATACACCAAACCATTGCTCAGACGAATAATGTGTCGGAAGCAAGTTGGCTAACCTATTTCGGCGTAAAATACCAGGAACCAGTGGGAGGACAAAAATATATAGGTGACAACGGAAATTGGGGTTTAAACTTTGACAAAGAGGATATTTTGAATTTGATCATAAAATCCTCAGCGTCGAGATCTGCGGGCCCAAATGGTCTAACTTATCAAGTCCTCAAAGGAAATGGGACATTGTGGGCTGAAATCCTATATACCTTGTACAAGAAAGTGATTGCAAATAGAATAATTCCATCTTCTTGGAAGACCGCAATTATAATCCCGATTTTCAAGAAGGGGGATCGCAAAAACCCTATTAGTTACAGGCCAATTACATTGCTTGACGTGGAAAGCAAGTTGTTACTAGTCTGATATTAAGAAAACTTGAAACATGGGCAAAACAAAACAACATAATCCCTAAACAGCAGACCGGATTTAGAAGAGGCCATTCAACCTCTCTGAATGGTATAATATTAGCCTCATTATCAAATCTGAAAGATAAAAATAATAAAGGAAGACTTTATGGAGCATTTATCGATCTGTCAAGTGCTTTTGACATGGTAAATCGAGATAAACTTTGGAGCAAATTGGAACAGAAAGGGGCACCGAAAACTCTAATTAATATACTAGTAAAACTTCACGAAAGAAATACAGCCAGAGTAAGATTAAATATGGATGGATATTTGTCAGAATATATAAGTATAGATAGGGGGGTCAGACAGGGTTGTATGGTGGCTCCATTTCTCTTTAAGTTTTATTTGGGAGACTTTGGAGTCGCCCTAGAATCCTCATCATTAATAAGCCCAAAGGTGGGGTCCTTGGCCGTAAGATGGCTTATGTATGCAGACGACATAGGACTCTCATCGGTCTACAAAGATTGTTGAATGCCCTCGACAAGTATATGAAATTAAATGACCTGGTTGTAAACTCTGACAAATCTAAGATTGTAATTTTTGAGCAGAAAGGTCGCAAAGAAACAAAATATCGGTGGTCAATTGGCAGTAACCAGATACCGGTGGTAAAAGAAGTAATGTATCTGGGCATTACTGTGTATGCGACCCCTACAGTTGGGAAGCAGTATGTTGAAATCCTGGCTAAAGGGACACAACTAACAGCCCAGATGAAGAAGATTGCCAGCCTTTTTTGTGGCAAATTTTCGATTATGCCTGTTATAAACTTCTATGTGGCCAAAGTAATCCCTGTACTATTGTACGGAATTGAAGCCAAACCTTCGTTGTGGTCAATAGACTGGCAAAAAATAGAAGGTTATATTTGGAAACAGTTATTAGGATTGCCTAAAGGATTACATACGAAAACACTCAGATATGAGCTAGGATTAAAATCTTTAAAATACGCAGTTGATTGGAAACTTCTTTCCTTGTATAGGTCAATTATTGTGCCAATGACTAATACACTATATGGAAATCTCCTAGAAAATATGAATCTTGATTCCTCACTAACTTTGACAGAACTCAAAAAGACGGCAGAAAATCTGCTGACTTATTGTGAATCAGATAAATTAACACTGAGTTCAACCCGCTGAAAGTTAAGAAGTCCTTATCTTTGAGAGATTGGATCTCAACAGGTGATATGGTGAGATCATCCTCTATTCCTGAAGGGTTTTTTAAGTATGGGAAAAAACAGGGTATTGTACCAAGGTACTTGATGAAGTTCCCTAACCCAAAAGGAAGACAAAACTTTATGAGGGTACGGTTAAACTTGATTAAAACTGGATCAGTATTAACCAAATGGGGAGTCACTGAAGGGGCCCGGAGTCTATGCAAGGAATGCTCAGATATAAGCAAACAAACTTTAGAGCACCTGCTAAGATTCTGTAAAGGCACTTGGAAAATTAGGGTGGAACATTTAGGGAATTCAGTTGGGTCATTGGATAGATTATCCCCCGACACTTTCTGGGAAAGAATGATTGCGGGCCATGAAACAAAATTGACCCTAAATATTTTAAGGGTTTTGCAATTGACAGGTTTTATATCGTCAGAATACTGTTGATTGATTGTTGAAGTAAGGGGGAAAACTGTTTTATAGGAAAATTAGATATTGATGTGATGAATTCAATTTTAATATGCTAACTTTATAAGATTTTGATGAATTAGTTTTAAATGTTATCTAGATATAATTTATAATATGATGTTTGCATGTATATACGTTTTGCTTTTGAATGTGTAAAAAAACCCAAATGTGGTTATATCACAATAAATAAAAAAAAAAAATAAAAAAAAAAAGAATGTTACTGTCATGTTGATGAAGCAGTGAGAACAAAGTGTAGTGTCTTGTTAAAAGCTATCTTGCTGGGAAATTGAATGTCTATTTCCTGAAGGCAGATACATATTTTATATTGTTCACCTGACTGCTTCTGAAGTCAGAATGTTAGGAATGCAGTCAATACTAGTAGCTATTGACTGCATTCCAAGAACTGTGATTGGCTGAGGGGAGGTCAATAATAACCTCTATGCTCTGATACTTGTTAAGGCTTACAGTGCTTCTCAAACAATACAGAAATGTGCGAGGTGTGGCCTAATGTATTTAAAGAAACACACAGAGAAAACTACAGCGAATAGTTGCAAAAACTGCAGACAGAAAAATTCAGATGTAAATAACCCCATGAGCTCGGGAGTCCTTCACAAAAGCCATGGGAAGCGTGTAAGGTGTTCAGCAGCGTAGACAGAGCTCCAGTCTTCCTGGATGAGAAAGCGATATGAGCTCTCTCGCTAACGAATCTGGGACACTGTGTGCTAACTGCGCCAGGGTCATTTGATCCCAATATATTCTGGGATGAGCTGGGAGTCTCAGCTGCAAATGCACTGCAAGGACAGTGGAGGATGGCGTCAGACTGCAGCCACAAGGCATCCATTGTGGGAGGTAAGACACTGAAGCAGCAGTTAGCTGTAATTGCAGTCAAGATGGAGGCCAGATAGCTTACGTTGGCAGTCATGAGTAACCCTGGGTAATGCGCTATTACTGGATGTAAACAAAACGTAAGAAGAAGTACTCCTATATCTGATATGAAGAACACAGAATACATCTATTCATTATAACGCTGTCTTTCTCAGCAACAACAAAGGAACCCTGGGCTCAATTTAGACAAAGATATAAAGATGAAGGCCAATGCATGCAGGGTTAAATCCCTCCCTGTCTGAGTCTTAACCAAATAAAGGGCTTTCAGTGGAGAGAAATGTTCTATCTCAGCAACTCATTAGCAAAGGCAATAGGTCTGCCTTTGTTATAGGCAAGGGTTTGTTTTTGGATTAAATGATGGATGTCTGTGATTATGGGGATGGACAAAAGGCACCATTGTGCGGACGGTTGTGATTGAGTGGATGTGTGGGTGTATCTGTGGGTGGGGTGGAGGGTGCTGGAAAGATGAATGCGTGAGATTGGATGGATGGGAGTGGTTGTGTGGACTGGTGAATGCGTGAAATGGCTTTGATTTGGTGCGACTGAGTGAGTGTATGTATAGGTGAGTGTGATTGGGTAAATAAATGAGTGGCATTTAATCAATGGATGAAGGATGTGGGATGATTGCGTGGGTGTGTGGATCTGATTGTATGCATCTTTAGATGGATGAAGAGTGTGGTTGGGTATTGTGGGTGATTGTGTGGATGGGTGGGTGTATCTGATTGTATGCATCACCAGATGGATGACGGGTGTGAATGGGCATTGGGGTGATTGTGTGGATGGGTGGGTGGATCTGATTGTATGCATCTTTAGGTGGATGAAGAGTGTGGCTGGGTATGGGGGGTGATTGTGTGGGTGGGTGGGTGTATCTGATTGTATGCATCTCCAGATGGATGACGGGTGTGAATGGGCATTGGGGTGATTGTGTGGATGGGTGGGTGGATCTGATTGTATGCATCTTTAGGTGGATGAAGAGTGTGGCTGGGTATGGGGGGTGATTGTGTGGATGGGTGGGTGGATCTGATTGTATGCATCTTTACATGGATGAAGAGTGTGGTTGGGTATTGTGGGTGATTGTGTGTATGGGTGTATCTGATTGTATGCATCTTTAGACGGATGAAGGTTGTGGCTGGGTATTGGGGGGGATTGTGTGGATGGGTGGATCTGATTGTATGCATCTTTAGACGGATGAAGGGTGTGGCTGGGTATTGGGGGTGATTGTGTGGGTGGGTGTATCTGATTGTATGCATCTTTAGATGGATGAAGGGTGTGGCTGGGTATTGGGGGTGATTGTGTGGATGGGTGGATCTGATTGTATGCATCTTTAGACGGATGAAGGGTGTGGCTGGGTATTGGGGGTGATTGTGTGGGTGGGTGTATCTGATTGTATGCATCTTTAGATGGATGAAGAATGTGGCTGGGTATTGGGGGTGATTGTGTGGGTGGGTGGATCTGATTGTATGCATCTTTAGATGAATGACGGGTGTGAATGGGCATTGCAGTGATTGTGTGGGAGCGTGGATCTGAGTGTATGCATCTTTAGATGGATGAAGAGTGTGGTTGGGTATTGTGGGTGATTGTGTGGGTGGGTGTATCTGATTGTATGCATCTTTAGACGGATGAAGGGTGTGGCTGGGTATGGGGGGTGATTGTGTGGATGGTGGGTGGATCTGAGTGTATGCATCTTTAGGTGGATGAAGAGTGTGGCTGGGTATGGGGGGTGATTGTGTGGATGGGTGGGTGGATCTGATTGTATGCATCTTTAGATGGATGAAGAGTGTGGTTGGGTATTATGGGTGATTGTGTGGGTGGGTGGATCTGATTGTATGCATCTTTAGATGGATAAAGGGTGTGAATGGGCATTGGGGTGATTGTGTGGATGGTGGGTGGCTCTGATTGTATGCATCTTTAGATGGATGAAGAGTGTGGCTGGGTATGGGGGGTGATTGTGTGGATGGGTGGGTGGATCTGATTGTATGCATCTTTAGATGGATTAAGGGTGTGGTTGGGTACAGGTGGAGGGACCAAACGAGACCTTCTGTGTATATGGAGAAACTTGCAGAAACACCCAAGTTACAGGAGTACAGCTCTGCCCTTGTGTCCTAGCCTCTCTGCCATCGTTTCTCCTTTTGAAAACATGAGGTAATGCCACCTTTTCTAATTTCATGCTGTATCATAGTATTACTCATAAAACATTACCTTCACCACGAATGACCTTGCTCCCCATCCCTGCCCACAACACTGTAATTTACACCAGTGTATCAACTTTTAAAGTTTAACTTGTAGTCATGATGTGCACATATAGATACTAGTATGTCGAATGAAGTTGTTATGGTTATTTTACAGTACAAAGAATAGATATTTTGGAGGTTCATAGAATGTAGTTTGAACGCACAGCACTGATGTAATAATTTCTCTTTCTGTAATTGATAGAATAAATGGTTAGCTATCCATCTGGCAGGTTTAAAGCTAAGCTTTGGTGTCTGTGTGTGAAGTTCCAGCAGGGGGCGCCAGAAAATCATTGCACATTTTTAGTTTGAGCTGTTAGGTGGCACACCCACCTCCCCCTATTATCCCAAACTATTGCATTACAGTACAGATAGGGAAACATGGCATATATGGAGGGACACAAAACTTGCAGGTGTTGTTTGCATATTTGCCCACCCATTGAATGCCCTTGGTTATGCTAATCCCTATGGCCATTCCCACCCAGTTCCTGCCCCTCCTCGCCCAAACACCTCCTCATGGTAACTCTTTAAGCTTGCTTTCATCACGCCTTACCCTCAAACATTGCACTCAAAGTGCCTGCCAGTGTTTTCTCAAAGCAGTCTTCTGAGGGTTTTGACTTAATTGGAGTTTTAAACACGCTACTGGTGAAATGAAAATGTATTAAACAGGTCTGCCTCTCGATTTATAAGCACTATGTGTGTCCTTCACTGAAGTCCTGTTAAAAAGAAGCATTGGCAATGCAAACATGTTTAGCTAGTAAATAGGTATTAGGCATTTGCGTGGTAATGCTATCAGATGCTCAGGTACTTGAACACTTTTGCACCTGCTACAATCAATAGCCAGTTAATACCACTACGGCAGTGCCTTTCCCATTCTTGCACAGAAGCCCAAACTATTGGTATTGCCAAAGCTTGTGTATTTGAAGGACAGCATTAGCTAAGAAAGCTGTGAATTACATGCTATTTTTAGATTGAAGGCATTAATTTAACTGTGTGACCCCTCACTCGAGTTTGAACATATGGACGAAATATAGCACATGGTGATATCATGTATTTACCACAGTGACTTTTTCCAAGCAATTTTAAAAGAATGTAAAGCATACTTTGGATGATTTCCTTTTTGTCCAAAAGATGTTTGGATCCTCTGTTCTAATACAGCACATTATTACAAGCATGGTATGCACTGCACCAGATATGCAGTGCAGTTTCCAGCACAACTGCTTGAGTCATTGCAAAAGTGTTGCTCACCTTTGGTGCTCACAATGAGCAGTTTACCTCCATTCTCTATGCCTGCCTCGCCCCTCCGCCAGCACCATTCAGCCATCCCCGCGACCAAGATCTCTTCCGGTACATCTCTCATAACTAATTCCAGCCACCCTCCACTTCCCTTCTCTTTAAATGTCGCTTCAAGCCCATCTCTTTCTTAGTCATTCAGAGCTCCCCTCACAAAAAACCTCATGCAGAAATCTTTTATCACCCTTTCTAGCAGCTTGTCTCCTTCCCTCCCACTTGACCTCTTCTCTTTCACTCTCATCCTCTTCCTGTGCCATCTTCTCTGGTCTGTACTCTGCTGTGGTACCATTTTCCTTCTCCCTTTACTCCTCCTCCTCACTGCCTTTGTCACCCCTCATCCCTAATGCCAAATGCATTATTCAACGCCTAGTAGCATTTGACCATACAGCAGCCAAAACTAATGGCTTTGTCAATGCATGCTTTTTGGTCTGTTTGATTTTCAAGAGAAACAAAAATATCAAGCCTACATATGGAGATTCGAGTACATTGAAAAAATGAAGGAAAGACACACTAGCACTCCACGCCATTCCCCCCTCTAGGTACCCACGTAGCACATCTGAAATACGTGATTCTTACAAAAGACTGTGTAGCCAAATCATTTGACACTGCCAAGAAAATGTGGTTGCTTTGAGTATGGGCTAAAATGTTCTGCCGTTGTGTGGGCTTGAACCACCAATTGTTTGGTTAACAGCCAATCTTAATCGATAGTGCCGCTGAACCTGCTGTTTCTGATCCTCTGTTGAGCAATTAGACAAGAGTCAACTTAGTGATATTATTTATTTTATTTATTTATTCGAATTCTTAAAGGTCGCAGCAGCCCAGGGGCATCGTGGGGCTGTTACAAACATGCGTATCTGGATAGAAAGCAAATCATAGTGGTTACATTGATATTTACAGTTTGTGGTACATTTTGAGGTTACATAATATAAGCAAGCAGAATTTGTATTTTTAGATGATTATCTTAGGGGTTAAATGAATAACCTTGGATAGCCCGAAGGCAGATGTGTTACAGTAGGTTGGGTTCTTCAGTGCAAGAGACTGGGAATCTGTGTGAGGGGAAGGTTATGTGAATAGTGTGGTTTTAAGGGATTTGCGGAATGCAAGTAGGGAGCACTCTGCTCTAAGTGCATTCGGAAGGGCATTCCAGAGCTTCGGAGCTATGTGGGGGAAGCTGATACCTCCAGCGTTGGCTCTTTTTATGGATAGTTAGCATGGTGACTTCTTGTGGGTCGGGTGGAAGTGTTTTCGGATAGAGTTTCAGAGAGGTATGATGGGGCGGAAAGATTGATACATTTATGTGTAAGGGTGAGGATTTTGAAGTTAATCCTTTCCTTGACCGGGAGCCAATGTGCTTCGCGTCTGGTGTGGGATATGTGGTCACTTTTGGGTATTTGAAGAGATGCACGGAGTGCGTTATTTTGCATTATTCAGAGCCTGTTGAGGCTTTGCAGTAGTCGAGTCTGGTTCCAACTGTGGCTCTGGCTATGGACAGGCAGTTTTAAGTGATAAGAAAAGGTTTAATTGCAGTTATAAGTTTAGTGGTGTGGGCAGAGGCAGAAGAGATGGTGCTGACCTGTCTTGTCTTTACTGAAGTAGAGACTAGTATGATTGTATTGTCAATGCAAAAATCGGTGTATTTATTGTTAAGTTTGGCGAGGATTTCCTTGGGACCCAGGGTGATGATCTCAGTTTTGTCCCTGTTTAGGCAGAGGCCATTGATTGCCATCCAAGTTTGGATAGTGGTATAAATTTGGAGGAGGGCTGTGGCATCTTGATCATAGTCTCCAGTAAGTGGGAGGAGCACCTATAGTTAGTATAAGCTATGCAGAGCATGTCCAACAGGTCAAACAGTGGTTTGGTGAACAAGTTATAGAGGGTGGGGGCTGTACAGGATCCTTGGGGGACTCCACAGCTGAATGTGATGGGGTCTGCGTTGGCTTGGTCGGAGTAGACTTTCATTGCCCTTCCTTCTAAGAAGGAAGTTATCCAGGAAGTGGCTTTGTCAGAGAACTGTGCGGTGTTGGTGAGGTGGGAGGTGAGAATATCATGGTCAACAAGATCAAATGCAGCAGAGAGATCGAGGAGGAGCAGGAGTGCAGGTTTGCCCGTGTCCATTATTTTGGTTATTTGGTTCTTAAGATCTAAGAGGGCGGTTTCTGTACCATGTCCTTTGCGGAAGCCAGATTGTCTTCTACCTAGGATGGCATTGTCTTCAAGGTACTGTTGGATTTGTATGTGGGCGACTTTATCCAAGATTTTAAGAAGGAAGGGAACAGTGGTGTGGGGCTGTAATTGTTGGGGCAAGTGGGGTCAACAGAAGGTTTTTTATGAGAGGGCGAACCCAGACTTCTTTTAGATTTTGTGGTACAACTCCTGATGAGAAGGATGCGTTAATGAATGCTGTGATGATGAGGGTGAGTGAGTCTGAGCATTATTTGTTGATGGTAGGGGGACATCTACCTCAAACCACAATTCAGGACTTGTTCAGAGATTCGAGATATTATTTGCATGTCTCGCACCAGGCTCCACCATCACCGGAAGTGGAATGGCTGCATTCCTTGGATGTTGCACGAGCCTAATAAATCTAAACACATCATAAATCAGCATTCCTGAAGGAAAATTCTTTGAAGCCTTGAATTGAACCACGACAGGAAAGAAACAGATATATTCCGCCCCAAGCCGACGGCTCAAGTATACTGTTTTTGAAGCACACTCCCAAGCATCCATTTCTCTACTTGGTGCACTGTTTGACAGCTGCTGTCACAGCAAAGTCACTGCAGGCAGAGGTTTCATTTAAATCTACACCTCTGATCCAAATTCATAATAATTATAAAGAAATATCCATGTGGTGGCAGTGTATTCTCAAATAATAAGCCATACCTAGGTTTTGGTATTTATTTATTTATTGTTTGCTTTGCTTGTTAGGCGCTAATGCAGCAAGAAAATACTGTTTCTAAGCACCCACAGGGCGAAGGGAGGGAACAAGGTAGTGGAACACATTACGACTACAATATTTAAAGCAGTGGAGGGAAAAAGAGAACAAACCTACTATGCCTTGTGAGTATTCAGAACGTGCAAGTGCAACAAGGAAGAGGGTAGAGGAGGTAAGTGCTGGGGAGTCCAAGGCTCATGGGTGAGCCACAGATGAAGTGCTTGGAATGTTGAGTGCTACGTGGCCTAGGGCCATGTTTGATGTAAGTGCGAACCTCTAGGGCGGAGGGTGTGCCAAGGCAAGTGCGGCAGGTAGACAGAAGCTGTGCGATTGGGTGTGGGAAGACAGGAGTCCCTGAGGATGCATAAGGGCCCCGGACACCGATAACAGCAACTGTGAAATTAGCAGAGGAGGGAAGAAGGGAAGGAGGAGGTAAAGAGGCAAGTCTTGAGCTTGCAGAATTTAGGAAAGTCCTGTTCAAGGCGCAGAGGGTGGGGGAGGCTGTTCCACAGGAGGGAGCCAGCTGAGGAAAGCTATCAACCACCTACCCTCTGTTAAGCGAAATCCTTTACACACAAAGAGTTGGTGCCAGAGGAATGTAGTGCTCTAGAGGGAGAGTATTTAGTAAGATTAAGTTGAAGATTGTGAGGTCGGGTAACATCGAGCTGCTGGGGGAATGTGAGAAAAGAGAGATTTCCTTTGAGAAGGAAGAGCTGAAAGTGGGACTTCTTGGCAATGTCCTGAGTGTGAGTGAGGAAGCAGAGCGAGGAGTCGAAGATGACTTTAAGGTTTCTGCTTCAGAGGAAGGACCAAGGGGAGAGCACAAGGAAGAAGGCCAGAGTGAAGGGAAAAAGGGAAGGAGCAGGGGGTCCCAATGGGAAGGATCTCGGTTTTATAAGCATTGACGCACCGATATATGATGACTGATAGTACACACACTTATTAAGTCACATCAGATTTCTATCAAACTCATGTCACCCCCCTGTGAGCTCATGCCATCTTCGGAAAGTCTATGAGGATTCTAGCCAGAGAGCCGGTCTCTGCTCAGCCAGCAGGACGATAGGCAGGAAAACCTTCTCTCTTTAATCCCTTGGGAATGTGGTTTCACCGCTCCAGCCGAGGAAACTCTCAGTGGGAGAACTCCTCCTCGGAAACATGTTTCAAAGAGGCACACCCACAGCAAAAGGGCTAGGCTCACACCAGGGTGTTGCATTCCAACGAACCGTTGAAGCTTCAGGCTTGGGGAGGGAGCAGAGTTAGAATAGACCAACAGAGCAGAAGGAACTGTAGGAAGGATTACTCGATGTTGGTTTTCTGTGGGCTTATCTTTCCTTCTTGTCTCCTCCACTCCTTGTAAGAAAAGCACTTTGGGTATGATGCAAGAAGGCAAATATCACGTATCACCTGGACAGTGATTGGACCCCTTAAAGCAGGCTTGCTTTTATCCAATCTCATGTGACCTTATGCCTTTGTATGGAAGGGGTCTTCCACTCCTTTCATGATTCCTTTGTTCCTTTCAAGAGGAACAGAAAAATTAGTTTGGACTCTGCTGGGAGAGAAATCCTTTCCAAAGTCCTCCAATTGTGAGGTGAAGGTAGGTGTTCCAATGCATAGGCGAGCACTGTCCTCTACCCATCCCCAGGGAATATTGAGGGTGACTTCTATTGGACCAAGACCAACATGCTCTGTCAGCTTCACCAGCACCCAGGCTTCTCACTGGAGGTGAAGGACTCATGCAGGGGCCAGCTAGCCTACCGGGACTGGGAGTGAGGAGGGAAAAGACTGATCTTGGGACCCATAGCAGCAGGGGAATCCAAGCAGCTGGATTCCTGAATTCTGCAGCTTTGAACTATCCCCTCACATGAGTTGACCATTTCCTAACACCTTTGTACCATCAGGACCTGTGGTGCTGCTTTTGGTACTGTATCCACTGTTTTGCATTCATCAAACCAGCTGAACATAGCATTGTACCAGCAGAGCACATCACAAGTTTGACTCAAACAACAGCTTGCTGCTGCAGATGACTTCGAAACACTGCCTCTTCAAACAACAAATCGACCCACTGAGATCCACATCAAACCACTCTGGTACTCCACTCAAACCACTGAAAACATTGTGTCACTCGTCAACTCAACACAGCAATAACCACCATCTTGAGTAAGCTCGACCTTCGAAATGACCATGGTGGGCTCACTAAACTACATTGTTTGCACACTGCTATTGAAATGCCCGGAACACCACTGAGAACTCAATTCGATGCTGACATGCCGCCTGGACCAGCATGACACTCTTTATCCGAATCTGGTTCAACCCACAAAGACAGCTTCCCGATGCCTGGTTCGACATCATAAAACAGCACAAGAATAAACTAAGGTCATTTTGTGAGGTCCAGCATCCATGGTCCACTTTTGGGACCCAAGAGACTGATACGCCAATCTTTTAGATTTATTTCTACAAACACATATCCTTTTAAACCAAATGGTTGCAATGTCTTACCTTTCACCTCTGCTACGGTGCCCAGAGTACTTGCTACATCTACTTTCCACCTTTTCCTTGTTCTGTCCACAGAGTTGGGGTTTTGCTGGTGTTTTCATAGTCAGTTATTCTTGCATATGTGTGTGTTTATTTGACGTATAGAATATATATATTTACAGACCCTTGAGTGGACATTCCGTTATTTTGCAATGTTGTACTATTGCTGTTTGGATTGCTACTGTTATCACATTCACCCCGCGCTTAACAGCTTAGCCTTCCCTTGGCCCACGTTACTGCAAAAGGCAGAGGAGGTATATCTCTTTTCTGTGCTAGTTTTGCCTTTATGATTGGGATCACTGTTGATTTGTAGAAGTGTGAGGGCACGTAGGCAGTTTAGCCACTTCTCATCCGTGCTCCTGGAGGGCAGCAGTCATGTTGTCATGCAAATGAATGTGCTAGTCTGGTTCTTGAGCCATGTCTCTAGGACGCTTAATTATATCTTCATTTGGTTAAGATTGAGGTGAGGAGGGGATGCAATCTTTGGTTACATATGGTAATCAGCATTACCCCTTATCTGTCCTGATTGCCACACTCCTCCTTCCCATTCCAGGAAAATATAGAACATACAGGATTTATGCAGGAGTTTGGGAGCAGAATCAATTACATTTGTTGATTGTTACTGTACTAAGAGTCTGTCTTCAGGGTTGTATACATTTTGGCCGTGGCACAATTGTCCACGGCCGAATTGACTGTAGTCAATTTGGCCGCGAAACCAATTTTGCTGTCGCCAAATATGCCCGCGCTACTCCCAAAGGCCATCACTACCAAACATGGGGAGCGAGGGACACCCCTGTAACCCCTGCTCCCATGTACGGTAGTGATTACCCAAATTGGTTGTTTCCAAACGACCAAATGGTACTGGACAAATTCGGGCAGACATACCATACGGTCAATTAGAATCAACAAATTTGGGTATTACCATCTTCAGGACTGAAAGTCCTTTATTTGTTTAGGACTGTGGTGATTCAGGAAGGTTGAGGATTTATGCAGATCACCAAACCTGATCAAGCATTCTAATTTGAAACGTGTGGAATTTTGATTTTCTGACCTGGCAGAAGGTTTCTAACAATATGCAGTTCATGCAGGACAGTTAATGTTGTGTTTCATGTTTGCAGGAAAATCGAGGCTTGTGCAATGTTCTTATCACTCTTAGGGAAGTGGCCAATAACACACATCAGTGTGTGAAAGCGATGGAATTTGCATTGTTGTGCCATGATAAGATATCCTCCACGTTTCTACCGGACTTATTGTTGTTGATGATTGTGCATGTGGGGATGTGTGGTGTACGTGTGGGTACTTGGATGGGCTGGAGTAGAGTGAGTGTGCCCATAGTGCTTCTGCTTATAGTGGGTTTAACTGGCATGGAAAAGTCTAACCTGCAAGTTAGATGTATATCTCACCAGAAGGCACTTTAACACCCTAGGCTATCTTAGAGGGACTGAAACGTCACTCAAACTACACCTGCTAATGATGGAGGGAGCCCCAAACCCTCCAAACTAACTACTCAATCCACCACTCCTGTATTCAGCCCTCATGACTACTCTGTGTAATTTAAATGTATGTAAATATTGGACTCTGGCTCCCAAAGTTAAAAACATTGTTATGAACTCCAGTACCTGTCACTGGTAAATGTTCCCACCCTTACCCCGTCACCATCCGGAATGATCTTAAAAAAAAACAAAAAAAAACATTTAATTGAGTTCTTATATTGCGCTTCAGGCCAGAGTCCAGCCTCTAAGCGCAGAGCCTGGTTTTGTGGTGTCGTGCTTCCAAGACACACGCTTGCCCCACAGCTCTCCTCATGGCCTGGCATTTTACCCGAGGATTGCCTCTGTTCCCTGTCACTGCCTACTTTACAAGTCATTTCTGTTATGAATGCAAAGTGGGGAAAATTGGCATTTTCACAATTTCTCCCTTCACCATGTCCTGAGTCAGTAAACTCACGAGGTTATTGTGGAAGGAGGAGTGCTTCCGTCAAGCGCCATGCTTACTATTTCCTTCATTTAAGAACATTTTGCGACTCTAAATGCTTATGAAAGTTACTTTCATATCAAAAGTTGTTCCACCGAAATCACGCATCTGTAGAGCAATCTTCATTTCACGAATAGGCGACAGATGATATAGTTTACCTCTGTGCTTCACACCAACGTGAGCCAGCGAAATGGCAATAGCAGATAAATACAAAACAATATAAGATTGTGCCCATGTTCTCCAATACGATGCAATCCTCCTGATCACGGATGATTAGCAAAGGGATCATTTAGGAGTCGGGAGAGAATGGTAGATAGATTCTTGCTTTACGGGAATCATCACATTGTGAAATGGATAAGTTTCCTAATGTCACTGACAACCACTGTAATAACGACCCTAATACTACAAAATAGGGAGCTCAGAGTGATGGGGCTGCTATTAGCTGCTGCAGCCTGGGCCCAGATTCGTCGAAATGTGCGCAGAAATCCTGCAAGGGGTGCATGCCGAGAAAGACACTGCGTGAGCCTGCACACAGAATAAAAAATTCACACCGCGTATTCATGGAATTGTTCGTGGAAAGTAAGCCTGGAATGCCCCTGACACGCCCACATGCAAAGCATGAATAGCCAGATCAGCTTCCTTTGTGCGCTGCCCTGGGTGTAAATACACGCAACCTTCAAACAGTACGTGGGGTCCCCCGCAAGCAGACCTGCATCTCAGGGACCCTGCGCAGGGTCCCCCGTAACTGTTCCCAACACCCGGACAACCAGCGTATGAAAAATAGGAACTCAGGCTAAACTTGGAAAATCTGCATGCAAACCCCTGTTAACCATTGCTGCACCCCACTGGACCCCTACGTGCACCCCTAAGTTACATCAGAACCCCGATTGAGTGCACGCACCACAAAATCCGACATGCAAACCCATCTCCGAGCAGCAAATCCTATGCGCAAGTGTGCTTACTCCTACCTTCGGGTGGCGGATCGTATGAAGGACTTGTGTGGCCATTTCCCAGCTAAGAGGTTGCACGATCGAATCCTTGAATATGTCTCGCGCCGCGCAATTGTGGGCGTGCGAAGGACTGCCTGCAGGCCGTCCGTTGGAACGCCCACTTTTTTGCAAGTTCTTCCCCATTTTAGGTATTCTGCCCCCTTCCCATCCCTCTGCACAAGCCACACCCACGCTCTGGCTGGTGTCCTGTGCAAGGCCCTTGGCAGCTCGCACAGATGTGCTGAGCCAGCACGTACTCCACGCAAGTCCAGGAAAATGACTATGCATTTGATTCCATCAATCGACAAAGGCAAATTTGTGCGCAGTTGCGCGTGCAAGTACCCTATTTTCTGTGCAAATAATTCCATGAATCGGGCCCTAAGTCAGGCCCAGTCCTTACTGCAGGACATAGAGCTGCAGGGGGTTCTCAGGCACAGGAGACCCATAGTATCTGGATCTGAAATAGGGATAGCAGGGAGTGGTTTAAATAGGGTGCTCAATAGGTCTTGCTTTACAGGTGTAGAGGATAGGAATTTTGTTTTACATCTGCAAAGTGTTTCAGGTGAACATTTATCATAATGCATATGGGATTCTTTGTGAGTGAGTGTGCAATTTGTGGGTAGTCACTGACGCATTTCTGACTGCCACAATTTGCAGATTTGACTAAGACATAGATACTCATGGTACGTTCCTTGTGAACTAGACCTCTCTAGGAGTAACTCAGGGTTACTCACAGTACCTTCCTTTTGCATCAACCCCATGTGTCCACCTGTCCCAGTCCAGCATTTCTATTCAAGGAAGCCAACATTACATTTTTTTCTTGGTAAAACAAGTTTTAAAACAACAAGATCTTCCCTGCAATAAAACATATTTCTCTAAAACATAAATTCCATCCAGTGAGATACTCGATCATGGGGACCCAAGACCAACTTCTGATCCCCAGAACTCGGTAAGAATCTCTGCAAATAAGTCGAAGGGCTGGATAACAAATGTGGCTGTATTTCCTGTGGGTATCAGGTAATATTGTCCCCATATATAATGTTGCCATACATATAGTCGCCGGGAAACAGCATAGGCAGCCTTATTTATGGGGACAATATATGGGGTAAATGGGAGCAGGGGTTGCAGGGGTGGTCCCCCGCAAGTTCCATATGATAGAATTGTCGCAAAAAAATGGCGCCATTCTTGCATGGCGACACTTTTGCAGGGAGATTATCACATGGAACCTTCCTGTGGAGGTACTGTCAAACCAAATTGCCATTACCGCATGCGGCAAGCATGCAGTAACAGAAGGGTTCGCATTATTCAGAGTCATGCAGACCCTTGGGTTATTGCCCATTTTGGAGTCCAATAAAACTCCATGGGAAAATACCATATCACTGCATGCGGTATTACAGGTTGAGGTAATATTGTATGAAATATTGCAATTGTGGAGTAGTAAGGAAGTGTTTCAGAAATGAAACTCGTACTTTGGTGGGGCGGTAAAAGATGCAGTGCTCTGAAATACTGCATGTGCCAGCATTACCGCCAGCCTCGTAAGTGTGCCTTTTGAAGTGGGATTGGAGAAGTGGTGGGGGGCTGTTTGAGTCATGTGTCCCCATGTTAGAATTAGTACAACATTCTTTCAGTTTTTATTGAAGATATTGGCAATTACATTATATCATCACACTTGGCAGGTGCACAGTTTTCCACTTCTTTAAAAAATATTTCTCCCAAGTTCATTATTGAACCAGCCTTATGAGTTTGGCCCTCATTACGACCCTGGCGGAGTGGGTTTACGCCAGCGTTATTCGCGGCGGACCCGTCCGCCCTACTACGAGTTCCCGTAGCGCCATGGAACGTTTTCCGCCTGGTTTTTCCGGGCGGAGAAATCCATGGCGCTACGGGACCTTGATGTTAATTACGCCACCGTATTTTGCGGTGGCGCAATTAACGCCTTCCCCACTCCCATTATACCCTATGGGGCAAAAATGGGAATGGGGAAGGGTAAAATGGGGAATGGGGATTTACCGCCCCGCCAAGGTCGGCATGGGGCGGAAAATCCGCCAACCTCCATGGCGCTATCGGCAGCTTTCCGCCGTGCTCCGCGGTGCATTTAGCACCGCGATTTCCGCCAGGGTCGTAATGAGGGCCTTTGTCAGTTGTGGTAAAACCTCTGGTATTATGAAATACTGTGGGCCTCATTAGGACCCTGGCGCTAATGGGTTAACGGCGCCGTAAAAGGCTGCGGCGGCGTTAACCCATTAGCACCTATTTACGAGGTCCCTTTGCGGGTCCGGACCTTAACGGCTGGTCTAGACCAGCCGTTAAAGTAGGGACCTGCAAAGGGCCCTTCGCGGTAAGTATGATACCGCAATTTGCGGTACCGTACTTAGCGCCTTCGCCATTCCCATTATGCCCTATGGGGAAAAAATGGGAATGGGGAAGGGCCATGGGGAAATGGGGAAATACCGCCCTGCCAACCTTGGAATGGGGCGGTATTTCCCCATTTCACCATAGCAGACCCGTTACGATACCGGCACCAACCATGGTGCTAATAGCGCCATGGTTTAGCGCCGGTATGGTGATGAGGGCCTGTATGTTTTAGCACACATCTGGTATTTTGGACTGCTGCATGTTTTAGTAAACATCTTGTATGTTGGAATAGCACTATGCCAAATTGTAAGTTTCAGAACTCACCTCTTCCACCAGCTTTTGCTTGAGAGATGTTTGCGTCACAAAAACACATTCCTACATGCAGTATTAGCTATGTGGGAATACCGCGTGACCTCAATGCAGTCTCATGGACTCCAAAATGGGGAATAACAGAAGAGTCTGCATGGCTTGTAATCATCCAGCCCATTTCTAGTACCTCATGTTTACCGCATGCGGTAACAGTAAATTAGTTTGGAGATTTTACTGGATGTAATATTTCCAAACTCATGATCATGTTTTATACATGCATCGCTCCCATATTTTAGATCTTGCAGAGACGCCTTCATGGTTGTGGCACCTTGTGGTGACACAAACCGCCATCATATGTGGCAAAACCTTTGCTACACTGAACAGAGATAGAGAGCGACAGAAAGATAGAAAGTGAGCGATAGAAGGTGTGCTGGAAACCAGAATGTTTGGTTAGCATGGTAATCGGCAAGCTAGCGGCATGAAACAGAACAAGCACAATGTGTTCATTTAAATCAATGAGCAGGGTTTTTGCATTAATTGGGCCAATTCTGAGCTGCCTTTGAAATCGCGTGCTTTCTTTCTGTTTTGTTGTGCACTGTTCCTTCCTCTGTTCATGCTCAGCCCTGCTTGTGCCTCAAGCTGCTCCCTTCTCAGCACAGCACCGCAGGAGAGGTCAGCATTGCTCCCTGTGACTTTGTCAAACTCCTTTCTGACGACTTCCCGAAATTCTCTGGCCATAACTGTGAAATTCTCGTGCCAGAGAGTCCTCGCGAGATGAGCAGTGCCTGCTCACCCTGTTGTCCCAGGAAAAAGTTTAAAAACTTAAAAACGTATCTCCTTGCGATTGTGACTATCATATCATTCTTATGTTTTCACACATATTTTGGGTCTCTTTCTAAATTCCTTTAGAATGAGAACCAAAACACGTGTAAAAATACAACCACAGAGACGGTCGTGCTGCAGGTACACTCAGCCAGGCAACATTTTATTTTTCCAATCTCTCTGCACATCAGTAACAGATATTCCTCTGTGGTGGTACTGTGGTAGGAAGGCAGCATGCCAGGAATGGATAAACCGCTGCGCGGAGTCCATCACCACCCCACTCACACAATTACACACCGCTCTATAACTCCACTACCTCATCCTTACACCGTTACATGCCTATTTCCCCTACACCTCAAAATCACATGCCCCACCACCACACCCACATACCACTCCACACCGCCATGCCCCCACAACTCTTCATCGCCACTCCACACCCATTCCACACCACCACATCCCTACACCACTCCATGCCAGCACTCCACATAACCTCCACACCCTCAACCACCACACCACCATTCCACACCATCACTCCCCTCCAAACCAATCCTCTCCACACCACCACTCCTACCTGTAAAATGCAATGCACACCTGCAAACGCCCCAACTATTGGCTTTGCCAAAGCTTGTGTGCGTGGTGCCACTGATATGAATATACAAAAGGGTGATTTCATGCCACAGACGAAATATGTAGCACCAAACTCACGGCGTAAAAGTTGAGCGAGAGTTGGCTTTCGAAGGACCCAGAGCTTCCGTTCTTCACATGGACCGTCGCAACTCTAGAAGATGGAAAGAATTTTGTAAGACTAAAGGATACGTGAGTGAAATCAGCCCACGTCTGCCCTGAAATCCTAAAAGGCTCCAGTAGTGGATGGCATGTTTACCTCTGGTCAAAGGCCGCTGTGTTCACCAGGTAATTGGAGTGGTAGGTGCAGGTGAAGGAGTAGTTCACTGGTTGGTTCTTCACGATCAGCGTGCTGTCGTTGGACACAATCGAGTTGTGGAAGTGGTAGATGGGGTTTTTGAACTGAAAGGAAAAAGAAAATCACACTGCAATCATTCAGTTTCTGGGGAATGCTTTGTGTAGTGAACGCTAACAGCATATCTAGAGCCTCATTACTGAAACCTTGTGCTGGTACAATACTCATGTGTGGGGGAATAGCCCTCCTGCAAAAATTGTCCTGATGCAAACATGCATTAAAAGACTATGGGCCTCATTATAAGTTTGCCGGTCTGGAAACAACGGTGCCGGTAACCTTACCGGCACCGTTGTTTCCAGACTGATGAACTACGAGTCTGCTGGTGGGTGCCGTTCCACCCGCCAGGTCTGACCCTGGCGGGCGGAACGGCACCCACCAGCAGACTTTCACAGAAGCATCGGCACCGTTGTTAACGGTGCCGGTGCTTCCGTGGTCCCCATTCCCGTGGGACGCCACGGGAATGGGAATCAACATTTTACTGGCACTTGACTTACCGGACCGCCGGTGCTGTAATGCCCCGGTTGTTCCGGCAAGTCAGGTGCCGGTAAATCATTATGGGTCCGGCGGCAACCTGCCAGTTTTTCTGGCACAGTTTCCGCCGGACTCGTAATGAGGCCCTGTGCAGGGCTGGACTGCCCCACCGGGACACCGGGACATCCCCCGGTAGGCCTCTGGCCGCATAGGGCCTCTTTGGCGTGGAAGGATACACGTTGCATGATTCATTCCACCTGGGTGGTTTGCTTTGAATTGGCTGCTTGCCTGCCGGCTGCCACTACTAACCGAGGCAGGCACTGCGCATTTATTTTTTAATGGGTCGCGCCTGCGCACGCGGGCCTGCCTGGCCACCGAACCGCACAGTGCCCTGCACACACACTGCGCAGGACAGGCTGCAGCATCCGGGCCTGGCAGCTAAGTGCGGGCGTGAGGCCTTCAGCTGGATGTGGACTCGAAGGTAAGCAAACGCCTTTATTCCCCAAATAAATACGCCAGCCTACATGCAGATGACACCTTTTGGCAACAGCCTTCATTTTTACTTATTTGAAATGTTTGATGCTATGGCGCGTTGCAGCTCTTCCTGAGTGCTCACTGAAAAGAGGGTTCTTTCTGCTGGTAGAAAACCTATAGATTTAACAATCCAACGAATTGAGGACCATACTATATGCATTCCAAAGCCGGGGAAGCAGCAGAGACTGAACTTTTATTCGCAGAGCGGCCAACCACTTGTCTGCCGGACACCCGCAACCTACACAAAAGTGTGTGCCTGAGACTTGGGGGTTCTGTTTGTATGCAAATAGAGGGAGAGTGTGTGGAACGTGTTTCTCTGTGTGTGTTTGCTCGCGCATGTAAATATGTTTATAACTTCTCTAATGGTGTAAGAAGTGGGGACAAATCAAGCAAGTTCCCGTTTGCAAATGGATGGACATCAGAGCATGCATAACTAGTATATGGGAGCTAAGTGTTCAGTTACCTATCAAGGTACTTCCCAACAAGAGCTGTCAGTGCATACGTGCATGTGGTGTAATGCAACAAGATAGTTCCCGATTGCATTCAAAACATGTACTAAGATGCTACCAGTGAGCTGCAGGACGTTCCGAGCACTACGCACAGAGAGCTGACGGGAGTGGGTTAATTTAGAAAGCATAGCATCAGCCTCAGGTTATCAACGGCACATTCACAGACGTTAAGCAAGCAGGAAGCTGAAAAGCTAGCCCGTCTAACTGGTCTGCTGTGTAGCTTTACCACCCATCCTCTTCAAAGTGGACCATTTTTTTATTCTGCTGTTTTCTCATTATTATCGGCATTGAGTTCAGTGGTGGCTTTATCCATTTTCCATGCGTCCCCGTCGTGTGCAGTATACTCTGGCGCAGTGGCGTTTGTTAGCTGTATTAGCAGTACTGGTACCACCAGAAATGATTACTTTTACCAATGGCTGCAATTGCAGTATTTTTTCAAGATTGCAGCAGGGGTGTTGCTAGGTCTGGAAAAAAAACTGGGGCTTGTTAATGTCGGGGTTTGTCAGGACTCGGGGCTCGCTAGCCTTTTGCTTGGAAACCCTGAGCTTCTATCTGGGTCTACAAGGCCCGGGGCCAGAGGCGTTGCTAGTGGGGGCTGAGGGGGCTATAGCCCCAGTTCTTTTAGTTGTAGCCCTAGATAGATGCTCAGGAGCTACAATCAAAAGGCTACCTAGCCCCGAGTCCTGCCAGTCCCGACATTAGCCTAGCCCCGGATCTTTTCCAGGCCTAGCAACACCTCTCCCTGGGGACATAGCCCCCCAGCAACGCCTCTGATGGCAGCCATAGGCTGTTCACCATTATTGGGACCCACTGGACTCCATTGGGTATTGGAGCATTTACTGGATGTAGTAATTCTGCGAGAACCTTTACCAGTGCTTTCTCTGGGCGATTTACCGCTTGTGAAAGCAGGTGGCGTTTTTAGCCATAACCAGGTGCTACTAGCATTACTATCACCCTCACTCATAAGGAGAGACATCGCCCTTTCCTCAATTCATGGCAGAAGAGGGAATGGCGCTGGAAACCGTCTCCAAGCTACCATTTTTGTGCACCCTTCATATGAAAAATGCAAATGTGTAGACTACGAACAGGTGAAACAGAACTCATTCCATGTCTACCATCTGAAGACTTCACGCAAGTCTGCCAGCAACTTAAGTTCACATATTGCACCATGTGACCCAACATTTTGCACGTTCATTCCATTCCAGTCTGGGCCTCCGCTTGTGCCTACAATGAAGCCCTTAACTGATCCCTCATCATGTTTCACTCCCTTTTCAATTCTGTAGACAGCGGTGCAATGAGGCCACTCTCATAATATCTTCTAGCTCGGGGGGGGGGGGAGGTTCCCCATCTACCATGTTAACCAATGCCCAACCTGTCACATAGACACGGGGATGGTGGTGCAAGAGCGTGTGCCCCACGCACCCCACCCCTCACAGCAACAGCACTGCGGCAGCATTCGGCTTGCACCGACTGATGGCCACGTGTCAATGCAGGCAGCACGTGTCACCATGACATTCACTTGCTTCCTCTGTGGCTTCGCAAATAGTGACACCCCACTGAGTTACCAACAATGGGTGGGTATGTACACAAGGTCCTGCTGGTGGTTGCTGCCCGGAGCGCTGCATGCAGGGGGTCAGGGGTGCTTGGGCAAGCTGAGTGGGCTGGGGAACTGAGGATTTGTGTTGCTGTGTCTGGCACCAGTGACAGGCAGGTGTGGCTTCCCAGGAACACACTCCTACATGGCTCTCCCCCCCCCCCGTGTGGGTGCAGTGGGAGGCGCTCTGCCTGTAGAACTAGTCAGGCCAGGCTTCTGTTCCATGTGGTTGTGCTTTGTGGTGGTTCACACGGAGCACCCCTGCTTGGTGCACCCTGCTTCACGGGTGGACCGCACAGGCTGCATTACCCAATGCCTTCATGTCCCCTCGTTGTGGGAATCACTCAACATAGTGTCATAGTGTTGATATATTTTATTCATCAAGCGGCTGAAGAGGTTGTCAGGTGGTTGTAAACACTAGTCCTTGCCTCTGGATTGTCACAGAGCGTCTTCATATAGCTGGCCCTGGGACTCTTGGACTCCAGTTTCTTAAGGTCTACGGGTCTTGAGACTCATTGCAGTCCGTTTCTCAGGGATTCTGGGAACCTGGGACTTCAAGTCCCAATCTATAGGGTTGCTCGGCATATTTTGTTCAGCACTTTCTCTTGGGACTTTAGACTTCAAGTTCCAGTATGCAAGTCTCTCTGTATGTTCACCATTGACTTTGGATTTTATGTTCCAAGGTGCAAGCTTTCTCTGCATGCTACACTCTGCTCTCATTGGCTTTAGGACGTGGACCACTTCTTGTTGCAGTTAATTTATCAGTGACTCTGAAAAAGTTGGAACTCAAATTCTAGCAGGCATCAATTCTGATTTACACTCAATTGCTCACTAACTCTCGCCACTTGAACATCAAGTTCCAGCATGCACCACTTCTTCTTAGAACTTTTTTTGGGTGTATACAAGACTTGGACCTCAAGGTAGAGCACGCAGAACGAAGCCCCACGTTCCTCAATCCCTGGCTACACTGCCTTCCGTAGATGTCTCTTTGCCGCTTCATGGCATTTACGTCAGTCTACTAAACTGTAATAAATACATGGTTTTGGGGGCGGTGAGAACAAAGTTCCCAACCCTCACCCCACTGGGCCAGAGAGAGGTCAATGAGCTATCCCATCTAGGCTCCTCCGCTAAACTTAGCAGACTCACTTGGAGGTTCTGGGTGTAGGCTGATGTTCTGGTGGTGATTATACACTGGCGCTCATGCACTCAGCCAGTGTCGGCCTGGGGCATAAAATTCTTGGGCACCAATGAAAAAGTGGCCCACTGTTGCAATTGGTAATTCATCGCTTTTGTGACAGACTGAGTAGTACCCAAGGGGAGGTTTTTGATAAAATGTGATGCACATTGTACATTTAAAAGAATATTTATTCAACAACACTACACACTGTGCTCGCTCCTTCAGTGAAATATGGGGCCACTTTTAAAAAAAAATATCCAGGGCCACTTTTGGTTCCCAGTCCAGCCCTGGCCTTGTGTAGTTCTACGAGGGGAATATGTTCTCCTTTGCTAATCCTATACAAAATTGCACATGTGCAAAGTTTCTGAAATCAGGCCCTGCGTGCCAGACATGCACTTCCCCCATCTTTTTCTAATATCTTCTTCCGGCCATGGCCTGATTCACAGATTATCTCAGCGACAGGAGAGCTCCCTTGGGCCAGTGGTCGAAGTGTACGAAAAGAAGTAGTGGAACTATGTTCCCTGCTGGCCTGCCCCCGCTCCCCACAAACCCCAATACCACACCCCCTCCCACACACAATACAAACCCCCAAACACATGTGCCTGCTGTTTAAGAGAACATTAAGTACAGTGCACTGAAAGTGCAAGTTTCTGAAAAGGAAACCATTCCAGAAGGTTTTTTTTCTTTTAAAATAGAAGTATAGGAACTGTAAAACTTCATTAAAAAAAAGTAGAGGTGCACCGCTCCCAAACGCTTCCGCTCACTTCGACCACTTACTTCGGCCATAATCCTTATCTATGGTTTGCTCAGGAATTTAGTTTAAATAATTCTGATGCAAATACAAACATCTGCCACGTGATCTGGCAATCATCAAAGGTCTGGTAAAGGTGATCTTGGTAAGACATGTTTTTAAAACCCTTTCAGAAGCCCTGTTGGGGGTCAGGTGGTCCTGATTGCTCCTAATGGCATGAGAGACAGAGTTCCAGAGATGTGCAACTGGAACAGAGAAGGCACAGCCGCTCGAAATGGAAAAAAGAGTGAAAAAAGGGTAATGAAAGCGCAAGGGATGGATGTAGGGTTTGAATTTGCAGATGAGGAAAAGTGGACTAATTTGTGAAACGTTCAGTGGTGACAAAGAGAGGGGTCATCTAATTTCTTTTGCCAAATAGGACCCAATGGAGGAAGTTGCAGACAGAAGGATTTGTTCGAAATTGGGGAGTGTCCAAAAAAGGCAGAGTTGCTTCAATGTATTCTCTTTGCAGTTTGAGCATAGTCGACATCACAAGTCCTAGCTTGATGGTGTTTTCATCGTTTAGCCTAAAGAAGAAGAAGACATTGACGACCGTGACATTGTGGGTCATCAGATATCCGGGTTGTAAATGTGCCAGGATACCACCCAACGCTAATATCGTTATCGCAACTCGGTCTGGTACAGTTATCACTGGATCCTGAGCTGCGGGGGCAGGAGGGCGGGAAGTCTCTGTTCCCATTGGGCCCATTGAATCTCCCACCTCCCACCTTTATGCAACTATGCAGCATCATTTTTTGTTCAACTCTTGCTGGTGGCGAGGTGTCCTGCTGCACAACCAAGAACATAACTGCTTAAGAAAGCTAGAAAAGTAGGACCTTTTGAAAAGCAAAATGCTAAACTTCCGGATATGTCGCATCCTTGTGTTTTGGTCCACATTTTCTCTTCACCTTCCTACCCCCGCAGCAGAGGTCAGTCCACGAGGAAGGCAGATTGCACAGAATAACTGACTTCTGGCATTCTGTAATGGGGGGTAGGAACTGATGAAAATGTATTTTGTGACACATTTTCCAATTGTGACAAATTGCCATGTTCAAGGGGGTAAAGGCCCTGGCTATTTTGATTTTCATTATTATAAAATGATGCATGTAATTCTGTTTCTGAACAGGCCCCATACATAGAGGCTTCATGCCAAATGTCTAGTACATTCATGAGCCTTTGCTGCAGCAGTATCCTGACATCTGCAGCTCCTGTTTTACAGTGGCACAGTGGCACAGGGCAGGTTCAAAGGTCACACGTGAATCCCTGACAGCTGCTGTGATGTAAGGTCACCACAGCCAGGGGTATCATTTTAACATCTGCAACTCTGAACTAAATGATAATAATTGTTTGCCTTAATCAGTGTGGTGGCAAGGTAATATCTAAAAATAATCAATCCCTGGCTGTGGTATGGTGACCGATAAAGAGCACACAATTATGAAAGCAGACCAATTTGATATTATGCAAGTGTTAGCCCTGTAAGCCCTGCTCCAGCTATATCAGGGCAATGTGGACTCATTGATACACTGGCTATTTCCACTGAACCCGGTGAGTCAAAATCCAGGATGCTGGATCTATTGATCGGTTAGAAGGAGGGGAAACACCTCTCCTCTGCACCCAGGACCTTTCAACAAGAGATTTCCATGGAGTCAGTGCTTCAAAGGCCTCACTGACATAAAAAGGCCAGCCTCACACCAGGGTGCTGCACACCAGAGGGCCTTTGAAGTAAGCAGGTATGAGAAAGAGACAGAGTTAAAATAGCCAGGGAGGAAAGATGGGCATGAGAAGGGTCCCACCATCTTGGTTTTCTGTTTGGGTTATCTTCCTTACTGTCCCCTCCATTTACTGTGGGACAAGGAACTATGGGTACGATGTCAGAAGGCAAGGGTCCTACGTAGGCTTACTTTTACCCATTCCCTATGACTTTTTGTCTTCATAAGGCGGGGGTTTCCTACTCCTTCCTGGAATCATTGCTGGAAGAAGAATACACATTTGGATCTCTGCTGGGAGTGCTACCAGTTCCAGTGTCTTTTGATATGGAGTAGAAGACAAAAGGCATCCATGGCAGAGGAAAGCTCAGCCCCCTAACCATCCTCAGCTGCGGTTGAACTGCTACTGGACTAAGACCTTAACTGCTGTCTGCACTAGAACCAGCACCCTGTCAATGGAAGTGTAGCAGCCCCTGTAGGTGTGCTTGCTGTGTTACGAGCCACACGGAATCCAGCTTGCTCCATTGCCATGGACCGTCTTGAACAACCCGAACCTCAAGCTCGACCTTCAAGGAAGAAACCGACTTGAGTGCCGACTTGTTCTGCAGGAAGACATCATTTTATCTATAGCACCTTGATTGGGAATTGTTTATTTTGGAGTCTTTCTACCATTGCTGTTTTGGTTGCTACTTATATCACCTCACACTCCTCCTGGGAGTTTAACCTGTCCTCGCAAACGCTACCACAAAAGGCAAAGGAGTTATACCCATCAGGCGTTTACATGTATGATTGGGATCACTACTGGTTTGGTAGTAGTGTGGGGCTAAGTAAGCGGTTTAGCCATGACTCACCCCTGTACTCATGCAGAACAGTAGTCATTTTGTTAACCTGGCGGGCAACAATGGGATTTGCTACAGACGGCTCCCACAGCAAAATAAAAGACTGTGCCGTTAATGTTAGAAACACTACCATGAATGCTTTAATTGCTTACATGGGCCCCATGCAGGGCTGCTTGAAAGTCAAGACCCTCCATCATTGTCCTAGTTTTTGGACACAAAGGGTATCTCCCAAATGTCTTGACAGATATGGTCCACGCGATTGGTGTGCAGGGCCATGCTGGTGTTTTGGTTGAGGTCTGATGTTAGGCACAAGAAGAGGGCTTTGTATTATCCCCAGTCAAACATTGCCATAGAACAGGTGATGCAGCGTACCAGAAGAAAGGCTCATACTAAAGTGGGTCATGGCTCAAGGGTGTTTATTTAAATTAAAAGGAAAATGCCTATCTGGGCCTACCACTGTAAGGGAAGTTCAGTTCCTGACACCTTAAAACTAATGGTGCTCAACAAGGCCAAAAGAAAAATAGACTTTAGTCCAAATTCCGAATGACGAACTCGCCCTACCACTTAAGAAAAAGCTTAACATAAAGAAGGATGCCTTTAGCAATGGCCTCTGTAGTTGGCTTCTGCCTGGCTCAACACTTAGATGGCTCAGTTTCAGTTTCTACAGATGATGATGTAATTCACAGTCTTTTCAGAGATTCTATTCAATGAAACACAAATGTCCTCTGTATTGGTTTTAGCTTCTTCTCTGGAAAAGTAGGGGTGTCTTCAAAATGTTCTCAGCTTTTTATCAAGTATTTCAAATCCCTCCAGGAGCATCGGTAATACCATTCTTCTATGCCCAACCATTGTAGCACTTGGACCAAGAAGTCTTATGACTTCCTGGTAGGCATAATGACTCTAATTCAACCTAATACATGTGGTATGTCTGTCTGCTCATGAGCTCTAGGTGTCCGTAACCTAGTTGGCTTCTCCAAAGTTGTTGCAGATTATTCATACTCCTCTCAGTCTGTTTTGCGCAGGATCCATTCCTGGTGCCTTTGTCAGTTTTTGCAGCCGTGGCACAAAACATAAATATCTCTTTTGCTCTGTTTTACAAAGGGCCGTGAGCCCGTTCAGTTCTTTCATGCTCTCATATCTTTGATGGCTTTCCTAGCCTTGATATAAAGTATTCAACTCCCTTTTGCTCAATCTTGCATAAGGCGTGAGCCTGTTCCTCTCTCTCAAGCTTGTGCACCTGTGTCGGCTTCCTCGGCCGTGATTTTCACCATTCGTGATACACTCGTCTCTGTGACCTTGTCAGGGTTGCAGACCTGGTAAACCAAAAAATCATAGCCCTCGTGGCGCTTTGGCTTCTCGCTTCCCTGTTGGTGTTCGTGTCCACGGCAAATTATCTTGCCATGTGGAGCTCGGGACCCGGGCTCCCTGCGTCCTGCTGGTCTCAGCGTCAGTACCGGGTGCTAAGCCCACAACTGTTCTCTCATGGTTGTGCTGCCAGCTAAAATGGGTGTATTTCCAGCTATGTCTTGCTCCTGAACGAAGCTTCTCACTCGCTCAGGATGATCTCCTCCAGCCTCCAGCCAGCAGTCCTTTCCTCCTCCCTGCCACTGCTTGTTCCGTGGCTTTATGTGGCTCCACCCCTCCTGGACGATGTCTCTCCAGAGCCGCACCTCTGCGTTGGGATTTTCCTCCTCCCTCCATAGGAGCCTCTCTCTGGCTCGCCTTCGGCTTGGCTCTTATGTACGTTATCAGAAACAACATAAACGTATTTGTCTTCTTTGATTATGGCATCCAGACTATGTTCAGCATTACCTGATGCCAAAATAGTGACAGAAGGTTCCTTGTGGGTTATAGGCATAACAAGAGGAACCAAAGTCTTTCCAACACACATAAATGCTGAAACAGTGTTTTGGACTAGGAGTTCCTGATTAGAAAGGGAGTCCTTGTCCCCAAGAGGGGAGTCATGCCTAGTGAGGTTCCACTTGCCCAGCCACCTAGGGAGGGTCTTGCTTAGCGAGCTCACCTTCCTAGCCTTAAAGTGGGTGGCTCCCCTCTGGGAAGAAGGGATGAATTGTCCAGATCTGTCACAGTGACTAGATGTCTGATGGATGATGTCCGCATGTCAGAGAAGTGTGGAGCAAGTGCGGAGGATG